>NW_026990518.1:1604800-1925760 GCF_963921805.1 Phalacrocorax carbo
AATTCCTGTTCTTCCTGCACCCGCCGCTGTTCCCTGTGATCTCCGTCTCCCTCTGTCCAGCTCCCTGTCCCTAGGTTTTAATTCCTGCCTCTGCCCGCCGTAGCCCGTCTAGATTTTTCTCTCGGCCTCTCTCTCTGTCCGGCTCCCCCTCTCTGTGTTCTAATTCCACGTTCTCTGTCACGTAGACCCGTGCTGTTTGTTTGTCCTCATCTCTCTCTGTCCAGCTCCTTGCTGCTATGTTTTATTTCTCCCCTTTAACGAGGGGCGACTGAATGTTGGGGTGGGGGCGGTTTTTTCCCAACAGTATTTTGAGGGAGCGCTCTTAAGTATTTTATTTCAGTCTCGCTTTCGATGCGCGTTTCCCTGGCAGTTCAGCAGCATCTCTCGGGCGGGGCAGCTGGGCGGACGTCCCTCCCGACTCCATAACACGCCAAAACCCCCCAGTCACGTTGCTGCTGTGTATTTTGGAGATAGATAATCTTATGGCGGGTGTGAACGGCTGTGTGAGTTAAATGAACGCAGAAGGAAAATGGAAAGCTTTCAGAGCCTAGACGCTCATATTGGATGTGCGTAAACACGCGCCCGCCTTCTCAGCACAAAGTGCATTACTGAGATTTATTCTTAATTTTTTACGTTACTCTTTCAAGTTTGACGCTTCGCTTCAGGCTTCATGGAGCCAGGCAGCAAGACGTGCGGCGGCAGGGCGAGGGCTGTAGCTGCTGCGGCGGATCTGTAAGCGGAGGTTCCGGTTACGGTACAACTTTGCCCCGCAGCCTCACGGGGTTATCTCCCCGCAGCGGTGCCGTAAGGAAGGGATGAGACGTTTTCCAGCACCAGCCAGAGCGTTCAGTGTTACGCGAAGAATCTGTTCAAAATGGTATCGGTTAGTCTTAATACCGTTTTCAAGTGTTCCAGTCCCTCTAGCTTTTAAAGGAGGTGTTGTGTTTTGACGTGACCCGTTTGCCCAGAATCTTGCTGCGGCTCAATTTCCTTCCTATCCCTTGTGCTGACTGAGTTCCTCCATTTTCTTCTGTGCTATTTTATTCACGTGCTGAAATATAGTTTGGGATTTCTGTTTTTCAGATGTCTTCTCAGTGTCTCGTGATGCTCAAGAGATGCCCCCCGGCCCGGGTTTGCCTGCCGGTCGTTAAGCGTGGTGAAGGTAAGGGGCCATCCCTCTGCCTGGGGGCTCCCGGCTCTGTCTCCAGCGGGTGCCCCGCAGGTGCGGCCGCGAGGGCTGCCTGGTGGGGAGAGTCGGGGCCCCCAGGGACCGGGGCTGTTTGTCGCCCCGGGGAGCCCATCCCAGCGCGGGAGCGTGGCCGAGCAGAGCCCGAGAGAGATGTGACACTGTCCTCTGGCACGCTCCCGCTCCGCCGTGGGGCGGCCGCTAGCCTGTGGACAGGGGCTGGGGGGGCTGCAGCTGTTTGGGGGGCTGCCCCACCTTTTAGATTTTAGCAGAGCTCCCCCTTTTCTGGGGGGTGTGGGGGTGTGTGTGTGTGTACCTTTGTAAATGGCACTATTAAAGTAATGAGCTGCAGGTTGGAGTAGATTCCCTTGTTTAGTGCCCTTCTTGGGGGTGAATAAAATTGGGGGGGGGGGGGGGGTGGTGGTGGTGGTGTGATGATGTCATGCGGGGCGCCCCGGTGTCACTGGGGGAGCTGATAATGCGTCAGAGGAACAGGTGAGTGGGGGCGTCATGTAGGGGTTCCCCCCCAAAAAGGGGGGTTGCAGCCCCCAAATGCCTGAAAATTCAGGGGGGCTATTACAAAACCCTCTTATTTTAAAATCCCTTTATACATCTATCAATTAATATTACATGTCAATATATATAAAATAAGAACTTCTCTCTCCTATATTATATAACGTATTTCAGGATACAGAAATTCTACATCGAGATACAGGGTTTTAAAACACAAAAGTAACTCGACTGTCTAAATATCTAAATTAAACAATAAAGGAGTTTAAAATGAAGAAAAAGGACAGATGAAGGAATTCAAAGCAGAAGAAAGTCTGGCTAGAGCGAGCATCTACGCTTAGTGTGTGTTACATAGTCTAAGCAGATGTGTAATCTAAATAGAGGTTATATAGAGTGAAATAAGCCTAGGTATAACTGTAAGTAGATGTCTAAATAGAGAAGTCGAAAAAGATTGAAGTGTCAAAGGGTAAGTAAGCAGATAGCTAGCCTAAATAGGTGGTTTATATACGTGTTAATATGGAAGTCTGAACAGGTATGTGTAAATAGATATTCTGTGTAAGTGTAAATAGCCTAAGTAGGTGTAAGTGTAAATTTAATAGCTAAGTCTAAACAGGTGTTGTATGTAAATGTAAAATAGATAGTATATATAAACTATAGATGTACTCTGTAAGGATGTGTAAGCAGACACACAAGTGCAAATGTCTATGCTATATAAGGTTTTAAAATGCAAAGAAACCATGTTGATAGAGATGTTTATAGAGAGGATTTAAAAATTGGACACACACCCCACCCCCACCCCCCAATCAACTGAAGACACAAAAGCGCTTTCAAATGCTGCCCCTTTCCCGTTCTCCTTCTCCCATCCCGATTTGGGGCCGATTCCCCCAGATGGGGACTTCCCCCTCTGGGGCTGCGCAGGCCGCCTGGGAGCTGCTGCCAGGGCAGACAAACACCCCAAAGCCCTCGAGTCTGGGTCTGCAGTGGGGGGTGAAAAACCCCAAACAGCCAAAACACCCAAACAGGTTTGGGGGAAAGAAAACAATTGGGGGCTCCTGGGAAAGCCCACTCCTGCTGGGTTTGTGCAGCTGGAAAGGAGGGGGGGGGGGGAAAGCGGTGGGGGGGTGGGGTGGGGTGGAACCCCACTAACCATTCTCATGCACAAAACCAGGAGCAAAAATCACCGATTTCTTTGTTGTGGAAAGGGCCAAAGAGACCCAGAAGTGAACCGTTTGGAAAAGCAATCCCAACTTTGTTCCTTTGACTTTTTTTGCTTTTCCATAAGGTAAAACCCCCAAAAACCCCAACAACAAAAAAAGCCAAGCCATCCAAACAGAAATCAGCACCACCAAACGACCGGCCCAAAAACCCCAAATTGGGGAAAATTTGGGGTGAAACAGCAGCAGTTTGAGGGGCATTGCTGGGGCTTATCCGGAATGGATTCTCCGGAGTGGGTCGGTTATCTGGAGCGGATCATCTGCTGCAGGTGAGCCCAGGTGAGTTGCCCGTTGTGGATTATCCTGGGGGGACCCCCCTGGTGTCAGTCATCCCCATGCATGTTCCCCATGGCGTGTCTGCCCAGACATGCCCCTGTCCGGCAGTGTCCGCCTCCTCCCCCGCCCTCCCTCTGCGTGTGTCTGTGCCCTCCCAGACGCTGTCCCCTGAGATGGCCCCCCTGCATGACTTTTTTTCCCCGGTGACATCCCTCCCCCCCGCTTCCCCTGGCCTCCTGTTCTGTGCTCGCTGAAGCCTCGTGCTTACGCAGGATGAGCAGTGGCGAGGCGAGGCGCTGCCAAGCCAACGAAGCCCAAGGCTCAGCAGCGCACAACTCCTTTGCAGGGCAGCCGCTGGCATCTGGTCTGCCTGGCTGCCCTGTGCCCCGACGCACGGCTGCCCCCCTCACCCCGGGCAGCCTGCCTTCAGAAGGGCAGCTGTGTTCCCCTGATGGATTTTCTTCTTTAACCCTCCAGGACCTGTTGACTTGCTGCTCTCCCTGTCCCAGCCCTGATGCCGCAGGCCTACAGCAACTGATGGGGCTTACTCCGGGGGGGGTGTGGGGGTGGGAAAGGGGACCTTTTTCCCCAGGTGGTTTGTGCTGCTTCTCCTCCCTCGGGCGTGGGGTGGGGGCGAGTGGGGCAGGCGGGAGGACAGTGCGCATGCGCAGTGGCGCCTTTGCTGCTCTCTGCTGCCACCGTGCGGCCAAACCGCGGTACTGCAGGCGGGCAGCCGCGCATGCGCAGTGGCGCCTTTGCTGCTCTCTGCCGCCACCGTGCGGCCAAACCGCGGTACTGCAGGCGGGCAGCCGCGCATGCGCACTGGCCACCTGTTTTCTGCTCGCTACTTTCACCGAGCGACCGAGCCCCGGGACTGCAGGCGGGAGGTGCGCTACCCTGGTAGAGATTTCCACCCGCCCCTTATCCGATCGCGGCAGTCACCGGTCGATCAAAACCGGGTACGGCAGACGGGAAGCCGCCCGTTCCCGAGGGTGAAGTTTTCCTCTGGCCGCTGCTGTTGCCGTGCAAGCAGATGCTGGTACTGCAGGCGGGCAGCCGCGCATGCGCAGTGGCGCCCTTTTCTGCTCTCTACCGCCACCGTGCGGCCAAACCGCGGTACTGCAGGCGGGCGGCCGCGCATGCGCAGTGGCGCCATTTTAGCTCTATCGCCACCGTGCGACCAAAGAGCGGTACTGCAGGCGGGCAGCCGCGCATGCGCAGTGGCGCCCTTTTCTGCTCTCTGCCGCCACCGTGCGGCCAAACCGCGGTACTGCAGCCAGCAGCCGTGCACGGGCTGTAGCGACATTTCGCCGCGCTCACTTCTCCACGCCACTTAGTGACACCCCCCCCCCGCTACCTGGTGACGGCACCGTGGGGGCTGGAGCCGTGTACCACAGCCCTTAGCGACAGGTGTTGACCCCTTGCGATAGCCCGGTGAGGGTGGTGCTGATACTCCTCGCCACGCTCTTAGCAACGGGCCCCGCCCCCGGCGATGGGCGGGCAGGCGGTCTGATGGCTGACCCACCTGGCCCCACCCACCTTTGCGACAGGCCCCCTGGCGAGGGCCTGGTGGGGCGGGGCCGTGCTCCTGTGCTCCCCAGCACCCCCAGGTAGCAACAGGCCCCACCCCCTGGTGACAGCCTGGGGGTGTTGCTGGTGCTGCCTGGCCCCACCCTCCATAGCAAGAGGCCCTGCCCGTGGTGATGGTTCCAGGGGCATTGCCAGCGTCCCTTTGGACACACCCCCTTAGCGACAGGCCCAGCCCCCTGGCAACGGCCCGGGGGGCGGTGCCGGCTCTCTCCCCTTAGCGACAGGCCCAGCCCCATAGCAACGGCCCGGGGGGCGGTGCCGGCTCTCTCCCCTTAGCGACAGGCCCCGCCCCCTGGCAACGGCCCGGGGGGCGGTGCCGGCTCTCTCCCCTTAGCGACAGGCCCCGCCCCCTGGCAACGGCCCGGGGGGCGGTGCCGGCTCTCTCCCCTTAGCGACAGGCCCCGCCCCCTGGCAACGGCCCGGGGGGCGGTGCCGGCTCTCTCCCCTTAGCGACAGGCCCCGCCCCCTGGCAACGGCCCGGGGGGCGGTGCCGGCTCTCTCCCCTTAGCGACAGGCCCCACCCCCTGGCAATGGCCCGGGGGGCGGTGCCAGCTCTCTCCCCTTAGCGACAGGCCCAGCCCCCTAGCAATGGCCCGGGGGGCGGTGCCGGCTCTCTCCCCTTAGCGACAGGCCCCGCCCCCTGGCAACGGCCCGGGGGGCGGTGCCGGCTCTCTCCCCTTAGCGACAGGCCCCGCCCCCTGGCAACGGCCCGGGGGGCGGTGCCGGCTCTCTCCCCTTAGCGACAGGCCCAGCCCCCTAGCAACGGCCCGGGGGGCGGTGCCGGCTCTCTCCCCTTAGCGACAGGCCCCGCCCCCTGGGAACGGCCCGGGGGGCGGTGCCGGCTCTCTCCCCTTAGCGACAGGCCCCGCCCCCTGGCAACGGCCCGGGGGGCGGTGCCGGCTCTCTCCCCTTAGCGACAGGCCCCGCCCCCTGGCAACGGCCCGGGGGGCGGTGCCGGCTCTCTCCCCTTAGCGACAGGCCCCGCCCCCTGGCAACGGCCCGGGGGGCGGTGCCGGCTCTCTCCCCTTAGCGACAGGCCCCGCCCCCTGGCAACGGCCCGGGGGGCGGTGCCGGCTCTCTCCCCTTAGCGACAGGCCCAGCCCCCTAGCAACGGCCCGGGGGGCGGTGCCGGCTCTCTCCCCTTAGCGACAGGCCCCACCCCCTGGCAACGGCCCAGGGGGCGGTGCTGGCTCTCTCCCCTTAGCGACAGGCCCAGCCCCCTGGGAACGGCCCGGGGGGCGGTGCCGGCTCTCTCCCCTTAGCGACAGGCCCAGCCCCCTAGCAACGGCCCGGGGGGCGGTGCCGGCTCTCTCCCCTTAGCGACAGGCCCCGCCCCCTGGGAACGGCCCGGGGGGCGGTGCCGGCTCTCTCCCCTTAGCGACAGGCCCCGCCCCCTGGCAACGGCCCGGGGGGCGGTGCCGGCTCTCTCCCCTTAGCGACAGGCCCAGCCCCCTAGCAACGGCCCGGGGGGCGGTGCCGGCTCTCTCCCCTTAGCGACAGGCCCCGCCCCCTGGCAACGGACCGGGGGGCGGTGCCGGCTCTCTCCCCTTAGCGACAGGCCCCGCCCCCTGGCAACGGACCGGGGGGCGGTGCCGGCTCTCTCCCCTTAGCGACAGGCCCCGCCCCCTGGCAACGGCCCGGGGGGCGGTGCCGGCTCTCTCCCCTTAGCGACAGGCCCCGCCCCCTGGCAACGGCCCGGGGGGCGGTGCCGGCTCTCTCCCCTTAGCGACAGGCCCCGCCCCCTGGGAACGGCCCGGGGGGCGGTGCCGGCTCTCTCCCCTTAGCGACAGGCCCCGCCCCCTGGCAACGGCCCGGGGGGCGGTGCCGGCTCTCTCCCCTTAGCGACAGGCCCCGCCCCCTGGCAACGGCCCGGGGGGCGGTGCCGGCTCTCTCCCCTTAGCGACAGGCCCAGCCCCCTAGCAACGGCCCGGGGGCGGTGCCGGCTCTCTCCCCTTAGCGACAGGCCCCGCCCCCTGGCAACGGCCCGGGGGGCGGTGCCGGCTCTCTCCCCTTAGCGACAGGCCCAGCCCCCTAGCAACGGCCCGGGGGGCGGTGCCGGCTCTCTCCCCTTAGCGACAGGCCCCGCCCCCTGGCAACGGCCCGGGGGGCGGTGCCGGCTCTCTCCCCTTAGCGACAGGCCCCGCCCCCTGGCAACGGCCCGGGGGGTGGTGCCGGCTCTCTCCCCTTAGCGACAGGCCCAGCCCCCTAGCAACGGCCCGGGGGGCGGTGCCGGCTCTCTCCCCTTAGCGACAGGCCCCGCCCCCTGGCAACGGCCCGGGGGGCGGTGCCGGCTCTCTCCCCTTAGCGACAGGCCCCGCCCCCTGGCAACGGACCGGGGGGCGGTGCCGGCTCTCTCCCCGTAGCGACAGGCCCCGCCCCCCGGCAACGGCCCGAGCCTGTGTTTGCTCCGCTCGGGGGGGGGGGCTCGGTTTGGGTGTTTTCTCTCCCCCCCCCCTCCCGCGCCGGGAGCTCCAGGCGGCTCCCGTACGGCTCCCGGGGCCTTCCCCCCTCGGGGGGCTCGGCCCGCCCCTTTCGCGGGGCGCTGTGGGAAGGGCGGGGGCGGGGCCCGGGGGTCGAAGAGCCCCAGCCGGGGCTCGGGCAGCTCTCGCTGCCCCCGGGCTCCTCTGGCGCCGGGGCTCCCGTGTTCCCTCGGGCGGTCGCAGCTCTGGGGCTGTCTCAGCCCCCCGGGCAGGCGTGCTCTGGCGTTTAGAGAAGCGGAGGCGTTGCCTGAGGTAAGGCTTCCAGAGCTTGGCGCTCTTTGGCAGCAGCTGTACTAGAAAGGTCCCTTGTGGCCTGCTTTGCTTTTTTTCTCCCGGGATGCTGTTTTGGGCGCTGAGGGGGCGGTGAGGCGGTTTAGTGGTATGGTGTTCTGTTTGGGGTTTGGTTTTTGCTTTGCTGGTTTTCTTCCCCCTTGTGAGATCATTTTATTCGTTTATCATTTCACATTATCATTTACCCCGCGCCATTTCCGTCCCCTCAGGGCAGCAGCGGATCCGCCGCTCGAGGGCGAGGAGCTGGGCCGACAACGGGCCGCTGCAGACTCTGGTCAGGGTACGAGGCTGCTCCCTGGGGAGCCGGCGCAGGGGGCGCGGAGGTACGCGCGGGCACTTGTCGGTGCCCCTGACCGGTGAAGGGGAGGTTAAATTGTAGGAGTGCAAATAAACACATATTATTTAGGGAGGAGTCGTGACTCAATTTAATCGCAGCTATTACTGAACAAACCAGGCAGTCATTATTCCTAATCTGTAATTAAAAAAAATATAAAGGCAGCCCTTTTTTATGCCATAAATAGAGTTGCGAGTCATTAATAGCTCAATCTAAATGCAGCCGTTATTAAATCAACTGCAGGCATTAATGACTCCTGATCAGAAACAAAATAAGGAAATTTTAGAATCTAGAATGAAAATCGACCCGGAAAGCTAAATTGGGAGCGGGTAGTACTGAAATTGTAACAGGGCTGTTAGAAAGTTCGGAGGCAGCGACAGCTCCTGCTTCCAACCCAAGCAGTAAACGAAGCTTTGGGTTCTTAAATGGAGAGAAATAAAGGTGAGCTGTTAAACAGTGGCTGGGTTCAAGCGTAGCTATTAAGAAAATTTGCAGGTACGGGTGATTCCTGACCAGAACTAACAATTCCAGAAGATTTAGATTTAAAAACTACAGAGCTAATGGAGTGCCACAACCGCCCGGATGTAACCGCAGCCGCTTTGGGGGAATGCCCCAGCCCCCCCCGCCACCGCTATTAATTACTGCCAAGGAGAGCGAGAGTGAAAGTAGAAGCGGTGCATGTGAAACGCGAGCAGTACGCTTTTCCTAAGTCATCCCTTCGTGTCAGGAGAGGAAAGCAAATGGAAAGAAGATGTTTGCAGGGGGTCTGTGCTGGGTTACCTGCGCGTCTCTTCCGTGCATCCTTGAGGAGACATTTAGCTCCTGTTGGGCGCTCGCAGGTGGGGACAGGGCGAGCTGGAGGCAGGATCGGTGCCGGCACTGATAAAGGGATGGGCGACGAGCTGAGAGAAGAGGGGGCAAGGGCTGAAAAAGGGTCTCCAGTTCTGCAGGGAAGGCAGCGGGATGTGACTCGGCAACCGCTCTGACGAGTGCAGGGTCATTCGCTGCGATGAAGTCGGGGTCTGTGGCTGGCCCGGAGAGGCAGCAGAAATCCCAAACTCTTTGCGGGGGTACCGGCCAGATTAGGGCAACACCTGAACAGTAAAACCATTTAGGGGAAGCAGAGCTGGGCTGCACCGCGTGGCCAACCTCCCTCTTCTCCGTGAGTCCCAAAGGGGCAGCTCCAAGAACGTGCTGAGAATTAATGTCTTGCGCTAAAAATGAGACGCAAGTAGCACCCACCCGTGAATTTTATTTTCTCTCTCGCTCTGCGGCTCCTGCCTGCTTGTCTCTCCTCAGTGCGCACCTGCACCTGTGCTCGGATGGGGCAGCTGAGGGAAGGTGCTGCCATCTCCCCGGCCCCGGCGGACCGCCCCTCAGCTGTGTCCTCTGTCAGGGAGCGTCGTCATCTCTCCTGCCCCCCAGAGCGTGTCCTGTAGTGCCAGACGCGCGGGCTTTTCCCTGCACGCGCATACGGGAAGGGAAGGGAAGGGACGCACAGTGAGAGCTGGGCTTGTCAAAGCGTAATGGGGGTGGTGGGAAGCGTAGCTAGAACCGGAGAGCTACAGCGCAAAAGCGAAGCGGACGGGACACAAAAGTAAAATGGTGCACAGGAATGCTGAGGAGAGAACTCCCGCAGCACGCAGGAAATCAGTGTCAGAATCTATTTTCTTCTGACTGCCGAATTAAAAATAATGGCACGCTTTGCAACGCCAAGCTCGCTCTAATCGTCTGAACTGTTTCTTTCCAGCCCCCCACCGCCCCCAGCACACTGTTCAGCCTCCTCAGCCTGAAATGCCTTGTTTTCCTGCTTTTTTTTTTTTTTTTTTTTTAATGACAGGGCAACTTCTGTTCCCGAGGTGGTGCCTACAGTACAGCTATCTCTTCGAAGGCAGTTTGGTTTAGGTCAGAGAATGTTTAGCCTGGACTGAATCAGCCTCTGTTTCTGTTTCTGGAAATCGTCGGTCCTGTGCATCAAGCCCGGAAAAAAGGAAATATGAACCAAAGGACCTGGGGCCTGCAGGGCTAGGAAAATATTTGAGAAGAGGTTCAGTGGGGAAATGACTGTTTGTCTGTGGGGCGTCCAGGCAAGCAACCCAGCTGCTAGAAAGCGGCGCTGTCCCCAGGGTGGCCTCGGCGGTCCCGTCGGAGTCGGGGGAACAAGGACAAGGCAGGGGGAAGCATCTGGCCTGCCGTGTGGACCGTGACTGTACAAAGCACGTGTGATGCACTGCAAGTTTACCTGTTTAAACTGTGAGTTAAAGAAGGTGTGCAGTTGCTTTGTAAACAGCCGACGCTCTAAAGCTACACCCATCTAATTGCTAGCTGTATTAAATCTATCGTATTGCTGTTTCTGCATTAAAAAAGAAAAAAACCAACACACCTATGTAAGCACGTCTAAGTACAATGGAAAACCACTGTTTAACGCGTGGCATGTGCGGGTGGTTTTTTTGGGGCGGGGGGGTGGGGTGTATGACAAAAACCTGCGAGAGACACACGCACACACGCACATGTCATGTTTAGCGCTCACCTAAACCCAAAAAAGAAAATCCACTCTTTATTTTGCAGCATTAGCATTAGCTTCCAGCGCACAGCCTGAGCGCGCACCTCTGCTCTCACCGTCTGCTCCCTCTTCAACCGTGCGTGGCTGTCATCAGCTTGCACAGGCTTTGCTCGTGCAAGTTTCCGCGACGGCTTACGAGAAGGCAGGCAAACAGACCCAGCAAGACGCGTAGTGCCTTCCTCTATGGGCTCCGTCCAGCCTTTGTTAAAATGAGCAGAAAAGACATCTGCTGCGGCCTTTGCCCTGACTGACTCTTACAGAGAGCATCTGACTTGACCTGCAGCAAAGCCATGCCCCAGGCAGCAGCACGTACTGGCGCGGACCGCGGTTTCACCCACCTGCTTTACTGCGCCGGTCCTTTCCCACGGCCGATGCCGCAGATGTGGCGCGGCCCACCCCCAGACCTCTTTACGAGGGTTCCCTGGGCTCTGCAAGTCGCCTGCTGGACGTGTTGCTGATTCGGGCACGGGCAAAGTCAGCTTCTTCGCTGGCCTCGGGCCAGGGCAGCCCCGTACCTGAGGGAAACTGAGAATATCTCCAGCGAGATCTCACCGGGAGGCTGGGACCTCGTCAGTAGGGGAGAAGGCCAAGCGACTGACACTGAAAGGGAGCTCTTTGCTAGGCTGTAGATCGTAAAGTTAAAAAAGAAAACAAACCTGCCTTTTTTAAAATGCCCCCCTTTGAGTCTGCCACGTTTGATACAGATTTTTTAAATTGCAGGGTCTATCTCCTACAGGCCTCATGCAAAGGGAAGTGAGTACCTCTGGCTCTCAGGACAAGGGGGTCCCTCAGGAGCCCAGGTGCTCACGCCAGCCGGCATCTGGCACAGCACAGGGCAGGAGCTTTGGCAGTAGTACGTGAGCTGAGAATGAGAGTCCGGCAGCGCCGCACGCTTCTCCTGTGAGCCGCCGAGGCTCGCGCGCTGTGCCTTCCGCAAATAAAAGGCCAGAAGAGTCAGCATTTCTGCTAGTTCCAGCCTCATCCGCACCCTCGTCGGTGTAGCTGTAAGCAAGCGTCCCGTAGCGACTGGGAGCGTGGCAGCTGGGCTTCCTGCGCTGCCTTAGGTTGTGCCCTTGGAGAGACCCTTCTCCGAGCCCCGTGAGCCCCGGGGTGGGTGGGCTGCGGTGCCGTTCAACGCTGAATAGGCACGAAGGCCTGTAAACAAAATGTATTTATATCGCACCCGTACCCGGCAGCCAACCGCCGCTTTATTTACGTATCCTGCACCTCCTGCCGACGCTTTTAAACTTAGCCGATATTGCCGCAGTTTTCACTGACGGGGCAGGGGACTGCCACGCTGCAGGGGCAGTGTCTGGGTGTCTGCCACGGACACAGACGTCCTCAGCTGGGTAGGGACAGGGTGAGAGCTGGAACAACTCTGCTGACATGTACGGGCCGTCCCAGGGCAAGGCTCCTGGGTCTGGGGGCTGAAAGGCGAGCCGCGCTGGGTGGTTGGTGTGGGAGTTGTGGAGCAAGTAGGGGGGAAAAAAAGCAACAGGAAAAAACCATCCAAATGTTTCACAGCAGGTAGAAAGCTTGGCAGAAAGCAAACTGAATGCTGTAAAGACAAAAGCCGAAAGCCGGCTATGGACTGGACGAAAAGAGTCAGTGCCACGGAAGGAGGTTATTTCTTCCACTGACCGTAGGAGGCTTTTCTGTGAGAAAACACAACACCTCTTCTTTCGGCTACGGCGCGGTACCGCAGCAGTAACGGGCCAGAGCGTGCGAGCGCCTCTGGCAGTATCGGTAACGGCCGGGGCACGGCCGAACGGCCAGCCCACCTTCCGCACAAGGAGAACACCGTTCCCCTGGAACGCCACGCAGACCCAGGACGGGTACGGCGGAGGCCGAGCCCAGGCGCCCCCATTGCCAAGGACCACCTTGGCCTCGCAGCGTCTCACGCTGCGGGGTGTTTTGCAGGCCGTGGCTAAGCTCAGGCCCCCTGCTCGTGGCTGCCCCCGGTCCCCCGGCGCCGGTCGGGCCCCAGCCCCCAGCGCGGTGCGGCGCAGGGCAGCGGCCCAGCAGGGCGGCCCCACGGGCCCCAGCCCGCACCCCCCCCCCCCCGTGCCTGCGGGCAGGGCCCCGCGGCCGCCGGCCCCTTCCTCCTCTGCTCGCTCCCGTCGCGGACGGCTCGGTACGTGTCACGAGCGGCAGCCCCGTTCAGCCGCTCCCGGAGGGCGCGCGGCTCTGCCCGGCCGTGACCGGGGCCCGCAGGGGTCTCTCGCTCGCCCGCTCGCCCCGAAAGGAGCCGGCCCCGAGCCGGCGCGTCCCGCCCCGCCCCGCCCGGCCCTCGGCGCCCTCGCGAGCTGAGCGCGGCCCGGCCAGCAGGGGGCGCTGGCGCTCACCGGCTGGGCGCGGGGGCGGTCCGGCGCGGGGGCGGGGCCGGTGGGGGCCGGTCCTTCCGGCCGCCCTCTAAGGGCCGCCCCGCGGGGCCCGGGCTTCCGGTGGCGCGTGCGCGGCGGAGCGGAGGTGGGAGAGGTGCGTGGGGCGGCCGGGTCGCGAGGGGTCTCTTTGCGGTGCCGGGGCCCCTCTGCGGCCCGGCGTGGGAAGCCCGTGGCCGGCGGAGACTGCTCGGAGCTGGGCGGGGAGCGCCGCGGCAGTCCGGCCGCAGGCAGCCATCCCCTGCGGTGGCCGGCAGCCCCTCGGGACTCCTGGAGGCCTGGCGGCTCCCGATCCTCGTCTGCGGCAGCCGCCTGAGAGAGCAGCGCGGCCGTAGCCGGGGGCCGGAGAGCGCTGGTGGGTGAGTTCGGGCAGCGGTGGGGGCTCCTTGTGGGCCGGGGGTGGGGGGGGCTCCGTGCGGGCCCGACCCTGGGCCGGGCGGGGGGGGCTCCGTCGCGCCGGGCCTCCGTGCCGGGCTCGGTGCCGGGCGGGAGGAGCTCCGTCGCGCCGGGCCCGGGGCCGGGCGGGTGAGGGGGGGGCTGGCTCCTCCGTGCCGGGCCCGGGGCCGGACGGGTGAGGGGGGGGCTGGCTCCTCCGTGCCGGGCCCGGGGCCGGACGGGGGAGGCGGGGGCTGGCTCCTCCGTGCCGGGCCCGGGGCCGGGCGGGGGAGGGGGGGGCTGGCTCCTCCGTGCCGGGCCCGGGGCCGGGCGGGGGAGGGGGGGGCTGGCTCCTCCGTGCCGGGCCCGGGGCCGGGCGGGGGAGGGGGGGGCTGGCTCCTCCGTGCCGGGCCCGGGGCCGGGCGGGGGAGGGGGGGGCTGGCTCCTCCGTGCCGGGCCCGGGGCCGGGCGGGGGAGGGGGGGGCTGGCTCCTCCGTGCCGGGCCCGGGGCCGGGCGGGGGAGGGGGGGGCTGGCTCCTCCGTGCCGGGCCCGGGGCCGGGCGGGGGAGGCGGGGGCTGGCTCCTCCGTGCCGGGCCCGGGGCCGGGCGGGGGAGGGGGGGGCTGGCTCCTCCGTGCCGGGCCCGGGGCCGGGCGGGGGAGGGGGGGGCTGGCTCCTCCGTGCCGGGCCCGGGGCCGGGCGGGGGAGGGGGGGGCTGGCTCCTCCGTGCCGGGCCCGGGGCCGGGCGGGTGAGGGGGGGGCTGGCTCCTCCGTGCCGGGCCCGGGGCCGGGCGGGGGAGGGGGGGGCTGGCTCCTCCGTGCCGGGCCCGGGGCCGGGCGGGGGAGGGGGGGGCTGGCTCCTCCGTGCCGGGCCCGGGGCCGGGCGGGGGAGGGGGGGGCTGGCTCCTCCGTGCCGGGCCCGGGGCCGGGCGGGGGAGGGGGGGGCTGGCTCCTCCGTGCCGGGCCCGGGGCCGGGCGGGGGAGGGGGGGGCTGGCTCCTCCGTGCCGGGCCCGGGGCCGGGCGGGGGAGGGGGGGGCTGGCTCCTCCGTGCCGGGCCCGGGGCCGGGCGGGGGAGGGGGGGGCTGGCTCCTCCGTGCCGGGCCCGGGGCCGGGCGGGGGGGGGCTCCGTGACCGGCCCGGGCCCGTGCTCGTGCCGGGGGGGGGCTCCGTGCCGAGCCCGGGCCCCGCAGAGAAGCCCTGGTCGGGCATCGTTCGCTTTTGCACAATGTAGGGCTTTCCCCGTTTATTTTCTGTGTACTGTGTTTTGGGCCACCTGAAACCCTTTGGCCGGGGAGGTTTGGTGCGGGGAGATGGCAGGTCTGGAGCCTGAAATATCTCGGGTGGGGGGCGGGGGAGGTATTTTTGCCTTAAAACTCTGGGCCCACCTCGTGTGTCATGTCGTGAGTCTCGTGACTGTGGCAAATGGCTCAGTCGGGCGTTTTCTGAAAATGTATTCATCCCATGCAGATGTCATCGGGATACAGATCATCTGCATCTTCATGCTCTGACAAGACAAGATGCTGAGACAGGGATGAGCTCCAGAAGGACTGCTGAAAAGAAGAAAAAACCGCACTCCACAAAGTCATGGGGTTTATTTTTGCGTTTGGGGGGGCGGGGTGGCTTTAACAAAAGAGTGCAGTGTTGGCTGGCAGCAGCCTGCAGGGCATTTTTGCTGCCTGATCTCTCCTTTTCTTCTCTTCCACTCCTCTTTCAGGGCTGTAATTGTCATTTGGATAGTTTTAGAAGAGCAGTTAAGTTCCTCGCCTGTGTCAATGTGCTGATAATACCAGGAAGGTGAACGCTTGAACCGGTCGGGCGGGTGGGAATAACTTGGCTGCAGGTAGAACTTCTGAGGGAAGACCAGCAAAACCAGGAAGCAAATAGCAAGTTCCCCAAAAATGTGCGGGTGTCAAACACGTAAGCGTTTCATTGCCGAATGTTTTTGGGAATATGTTCCAAATGGCTATTTTTGGTAAACATAAATTTTCAGGAGATTCAGGGTTGTGTGTGGCAAAACATGTCCCTCTGTTTTTGTGTCCTGCCGCACAAACGGCCGGCGGCAGGGCTCTTGTTCCCCGCTCTCGATATTGCCCCAGCAGGGCTGCGATATTTAGACCTAAGTGGGGATGGGTTTAGGAGTGGAAGGAGAGAGAACGCCTGTGTTCTGTAAGGGCTGTGAATGCTGACCCTTTGTCTCCGTCTGCTGCTTTTCCTGTGCGGGTGATGAAGCTGTTTTACTTTTCTCTGTTGTTCCTGGTCTAAATAGCTGCAAGGCTGTCGCCGCTGTGGGTGTGCAATTTGTGTTGCTGTGTTTCTGTGGAGTCCTAGCCACGGCTCGCTTCTAGTGTGGCCAAGGGTCAAGGTAGGGCTTTCAGCTTAAAGCTTCAGAAGCGCTGCGCGCTGAGATGGGTGTAGGTGAAACTGCTGTTGCGCCTGCAGCTGTGCTCTCAGGGATGCTGGGCGGCTCCGCATCAGACCGGCGAGGTGCCCGTGGACCTCCGTCGGGCTGCGCCCTGGGTGCGCGAGCGTGCTGTGTGTTTGCTGTTCCGGCTTGTACGTGCGAGGGCTTAACGTTTGATTTAACGCATTTCCTTTAACGGCAGGCTGTAGTTGGGCTCTAGATGGTATTCCTACGGGGGCGCAAGAGCTGTGGAATGGTTAAGCTGTTGCTGTGCCTCCAGGTGACTTGTTCAGTAACACTGTTTTTCCAGGTGCAGATGGATGAGTCGTGCAGGGCAACGGAGGAGAGCCCAGGGGAGCGCTGTAAGAAGGTGAGTCTGTGTGTAGTACTGGAGGGAAGATGTGACTGATGGCTATAGGGCTCCATTATGGGTTTTACTCTTTTTTTTTTTTTTTGTGATCTGAGGGCACTAAGTGATGAGCCGAGCGTGATCTGGGCCCTGGAGGTGAGTCAGGCAAGGTGACCGGTGCTTGGTGGGCTGGAGTAGGTGTTCTTTTTCAGGTTATTCAGGATTTTTTTTTCCCTTGTCTTCACTTTCCCATCCCAATTTGGGGCCGATTCCCTCAAACGGGGACTTCCCCCTGTGGGGCTGCTTATGCAGCCTGGGAGCTGCTGCCTGGGCACAAAAATACCTCAAACCCCCTGACTCTGGGTCTGCAATGGGGGGTGAAAATACAGGAAGAATTCTGGTGGAAAGAAAACAACTTGGGGCTTCTGGGAAAGCCAACTCAGCTGGATTTGTGCAGCTGGAAAGGAAAAAAAGGGTGGTGGTGGGGAAGGAACAACCACCTAAAAGCACCCACCAACCATTCTCATGCACAAAACCGAAAGTGAAAATGACCATTTTTTGTAGGGTAAAAGCACAAAAAGTCCCCACAGAACTCAGTAGTTTGGAAAAGCAACCCCAATTATTACATTATGTAAAGAAGGCAGGGGAAAAAAAAGAAAACCAAAACAAAACCCTATCACAACCCTGATGCCACATGCCTACAAGCAGTTCCTGGGGCTTATTCTGCGGGGGTGGGGGACCCAACCTTGTTCCCCAGGTTTGCTGTGCTGCTTCTCCTCCCTCGGGCATGGGGGGGGCGGGCAGTGGCATGGACAGTAGCAAGCACCAGATTTTTTTAAGCAGTCGAGAGGAAAGGACTGAAATGCTCGAGACGCTTTGCTGTTTGGTGCAGAGGCAATGAACGGTGCTGCCGGGGCTGCGAGGGGGAAAGGTGCAGAGGAATAGAAGCTCTGTGGATGCAGCCAAGTTACGGTTTCTGGATGGTATTAATCGAGAAGAGTAATTCAGATAATGCTGCTGCCCAGCGACCAGAGTTGGGTACTGAGCCCGGGAGCCGCGCACGCGCGGTGGCGTCCCTGTGATCCCCATTGCTCTCTCCGCAGGTGACAGCCCTGCGATGCTGCGGTGCCTGCGAGGTGATGCCGCCGTGCTCGTTGCTGCTTCCTGGTAAGGAAAGGCCTCCTCCGCTCCTGCTGCAGCGTGGTGGTGTGTCGGACACGATTCCCTGTGTCGGGTGAGGCCTAGGGCTGCCGGTGAGGTGAGCGAGCCCCTTTGGTGGGTGCCGGGGTGTCTCCTTGTGTGCCTGCACTACTGGGGCTGGTGGGATGGGAAGCTTCAAACGACCTGCCGAGGCAGGCTTCTGGTATGCTAAAGGCGAGCGGGTGAGGGCAGCCCCAGGAGTTACCCGGGAGCTGATAGAAGGGAAGAGGGAAAGGAGGAGGAGGATGATGACATTTTCCCCCTGCCCAGGGTGCAGAAGATAGCCGACTCCCCAGCTCACCAGAGCTCCCCCTCAGCCTCCCCTGGCCCCACTTGCCCCGTGCTCCTGCCCCCAGCTCCGGCACGAGCGAGCTAGGCTACGCTACGTGCCTAGGAAGCCTCATCTCGTAAGAGCTGTGAGACACCCTTGTATTCTCTTCAGGTGGAGGATGGCCTAGAGTCTGGAGCTGCAGAAGAGGCAGGGCGGAGAGGAGGGGAAAGAAGCATCTGAACGGCTAAATTGTGCCAGCAGCGCTGAGAGCGAGAGTCGCGGTGAGTCCTGGGCCACTGGGGCCCCGTTGCCTCTCTTGTGCATCCTGGGCCCTCCCTGTCTCTCCCCTGGCCCCCTCTCTTTCCTTACCTGCTGCAAAATTTTTTTTAGTTTTTTTTTTTTTGCACCCCCCCCCCGCCCCTTCTTTCTCCATCTCGCTCTGAGTGGCTCCCTGCCTCCCCGTCTTTTCAGGCCTCCCTCTCTCTGTCCTGTAGCCTGTGGCTACTTGTTCTTTCTCCGCCTCTCTCTGCCTGGCTCTGGCTCCGTTTTTATTTTTTCATTCCTCCTGCTCTGTCCTGTAGCCTGTCGGTATTGTGTCTTTCTCTGGCTCTCTTGGTCTGACTCCCTGTGTTACCGAAAAACGCGGTAAAATCGGAAATATCTATTCAACACCAATCTAGTATTAAAGAGCAGGCGTTCTTTATTCACGGCGCCAGATGCACGGGGGATCGCTCCTCCTGGCGTGCGTACCTCACACACCTTTCCCGTAGAATTTGTAGATCAAAATTTTACATACTCATATATAGTCGTTATCGTCCTGTCTACTGATCGGTACAAACTTGCTTGTTCCGTATGTAAATCGCTGCGCAGGCTCGGTGGTGGTCCGTGAGTCGGTGGTCGCAATCTCCCCCTGCCAGAATTGCCTTTTACCTTCTTGGCTCTTAATCTTGGCAGTCTTGGCTAGTTTTCTCAGTCCGCTACACGAAACCGCGTTTTGTCATCCGTTTCTGACAGAAGCACGTTGTCTGTTGTTCTGCTGACATTAACGATCGCCTAGGGACTAAAATGCAGATCGACAGATGCGCTGATTCGTACGCTCCGTGTTCCCGTAATGGAACACCGTCTCTGGTTGGTTGATTTCATCGCTTTGGTTACATTTCCCCCCTTTGGAAGTTTTGAAATAATCATTTTCTCAATACTTCCATCTTAGATCAATAATATTCCACTATGTCAGTTCAGTGTTTGGTTCATCTTCTCAAAATTTTCACTTGATTGTGGTCTCTAGGGCATATGCAGGTTCCATTTTATACCCAAAATTTTATTAATTTGTTGAACTACCTCTGCAAAAAAATGTGGTCCTCTCTCAGAGGACATTCCTGTTGGCACTCTAAATCTTGGTATTATTTCTTTCAGCAACATCTTAACTACTACTCTAGCTTTGTTGGTGCAGCACGAGAAAGCTTCTGGCCAACTAGAAAACTTGTCCATCAGCACTAACAAATACTGCTATATCTATTTTGTCTGGGTAACTCAGAAAACTTAATTTGCTAATAATTTCCGGGAGAATTTTTTGTTTTGTTACTCCTAAAGGTGGTTTCCTTTGGTTCAGGGGATTATTTCTAGGACAGATTGGACACTTAGCTACCATGGGTTTAACTGTTCTTGTCATGCCTACACACGCTACAGATGCTTTTAAACTCAAAACCGTAGCATCTACACCCTAATGTGTTTGCTCATGCTTTTCTTTTGCAAGTTCTGTCATAACTTGTGGGGTTGTTATTATTATTACTTGTTTTTCTGGTGTTACCTACCATCTCTGTGTTTTGTGATGCTTCCAATTGTTCTGCTAATTGCTCATCCAATTTATTATAATAATCTCGGTTTCAACTTTGGAATTCCGATCTGTTTTACTGGTACTAGTGCAAGGATACCTTGCTCTGCAGTCCTCTTTGCAGCTTTATCTGTCAATCGTTTGCTTATGTTTACAGCCGTCTGGCCGAATCGATGAGCTTTGCAACGCTTTACCGCCACTTCTTTTGGTTTCTGCACGTCTTCCGTAAGTTGGAGAATGTCTTCTTTATGCTGTATCAATGATTCTTGGGCTGATGGCAGTCCTTTTTCCTTCCCAGTAGCTCCATGATCGTGGATCACACCAAATGCATGTTTGGAATCAGTCTAGATATTTATCCTTCGTCCTTCTGCCATTCGCAGAGCTCGCTTCAACGCTACCAATGCTGCTTTCTGTGCTGAGGTGTTCGCAGGCAGCGCCCCTGACTCCATTCCCTCGGCGGTGATAACGACAGCATATCCGGCCATTCTCTTCTCGCCCAGAGCTGCTTCCATCTGTAAACAACTCCAGATCAGGATTTTCCCAGAGGTTTGTGTCTCAGGCCTGGTCTGCTGGAATAGACTTGTTCAATAGTTAGCAAGCGATCGTGTTCGAAACTGTCCGTAAGGTTTTCTGTTGTTAAAAACATAGCAGGATTCAGTATAGCAGTAGTCTTCGATTCCACATGGTCTTGTTCTAACAGAACAACTTGATATTTCAACATTCTGCTAAGGGATAGCCAACGACCCCCCTTTTGTTCTAAAACAGTCACCGCTATGTGCGGGACACATACTGTCATCTTTTGTCCCATTGTTAACTTTGGGGCTTCCTGGATCGGCAGCGCTGCTGTTGCCACTGCCCGTAAACATCCAGGCCATCTTTTACTCACGTGGTCGAGTTGTTTGGAGAAGTAGCCCACGGGTCTCTTCCAGGTTCCCAGTCGCTGTGTCAGCACTCCAAGGGCTAAATGTTGTCTTTCGTGGACAAACAACTCAAAAGGTTTAGCGAAATCGGGTAGGCCTAATGCAGGGGCCATCACTGAGGCTCTTTTCAGTTCTTTGAATGCCGTTTGGCATCCGGGCGTCCAGGTTAAATATTTATCCTTTGATTCTTTCAGTGCCTCATATAATGGTTTTACATACAGTCTGTAGTTCAGAATCCAGAGCTGACGCTATTTCACTATTTTCAGAAAAGCTCTCAGTTCCTTCGGGCCGCAAGGTTCGGGAATTTGACAAATAGTTTCTTTCTTTTCACTTTCTAATTGTCTTTGTCTCTGAGATATTTCGAATCCTAAATAAATGGCTGCTTCTTCTCCTATTTGGGTTTTGTTTCTGGAAACTCCGCATCTTCCTTGGCCCAGAAAATTTAAAAATTTCAAAACATTATTCTTTACTTTCTGCCACTATCAGAATGTCGTCTGCATTCTGTAACAGTATGCCTCTCCCTGGGTTCTGTTTTTTCTATACATTTCTATATTTCTAATTTTTTTTCTTGCCAGCTGAGTCCCAAATATCGTAGGACTAATTTTAAATCCTTGTGGAAGTACGGTCCATGTTAGCTGTGTCTTTCATTCTGTGGTCGGGCTTTCCCATTCCAAAGCAAATAGGCTTTGACTTTTTATGCCTGGAGGTATGCAAAAGAAGGCATCCTTCAAATCTAGTACAGTAAACCATTTATGCTCCTCCTTTAAAAGAGGTCAGTAAAGTGTATGGATTAGCTACTACCGGATGTAGATCTTGGACCACCTGAGATATAGCCCTTAAATCGTGAACCAGCTAATACTCTTTGCCTCTAGATTTCTTTACTGGCGGCACAGGAGTACTATATTCTGATTCACATTCTACTAAGAGCTCATATTCTGAAAAAAATTTATAATTAACTTCTCTAATCCTTTTCGAGCCTCTCGCTTAATACGGTATTGTTTTTGCCTTACCGGCTTGGCTCCAGGCTTTAAGGTTACTTTTACCGGCTCTGCCCGCTTAGGTCGCTCCGGAGCTCCGCTCGCTCAAACCAAAGGAATTACTACGTTTTCCACTTCTTCAGGAACCTGTTCCTCCCTGGAGGAATCCTGTAACATAAACGCTCTCGCCTCTGTGGCTTTTGATTCTGTTCTGGTATTAGTAATTTAATCTCTCCATCTTTAAAAGTTACTTGAGCATCTAATTTACTTAATAGATCTCATCATAACAGAGGCAGTGGACATTCAGGCATATACAGAAACTGGTGAGTTGCCCATTGCTTCTCCAATTTAAACTTTAATGGCTCTAAGAAAGGCTAATTTTTCTTTGCCCTGTCGCACTAACAACACCTACTGGTTTATGATCAACTTTCTCTTTACGTGTATTCAATACCAAAGAAGTGGCTCCCGTATCTACCAAAAATTCTATTTCTTCATTCCCTAGCTTCAGTGTAACCAGGTGTTCAGCTAGGGTTGATTCCTCTGGTCTCCTTCATGCCAAGCTACTTCAAGCATTTTACCCAGATCTCTGGATTCAGGTTCTTCTGGTTTCTGAAGGTTTTTTTACTCCCCCCCCCACCCCCCCCAATCTGGGGCTGATTGTCTTATGAATATAGAGACCAACTGAATTGCTTTTTCTGTGTTTTTCTGGGTTCAAATGAGTATATTTTCTGGTGGTCACCTTCAGTCTTTCCATAAAGGCTGAAGGGGACTCCTTTAATTCTTGTCTCACTTAATAAATGGGTCAAAATTTATGGCTTTTGGCATTGCATGTCTTACTCCAAATAAAATCTGTCTCTGACATCTAGTCAACATTCCCCTGGGTCCTGGCTGATTAGGGTCCCACTCGGGATTTGTAGATGGAAAATTCTTATTCGTTGTTCTCTGTAAATTCCTGTTAGCATGTGCTCCCTGCACCTGCCTTCTGGCTGTATTCAATACTATTTTCTTGTCAGTTCCATCAAGTGAAGTATCCAGTATCACAAGTAGAGCAACACTTCAAGTTCTCACCACATTTTCCTCTTTTCAGAAACATTGCTGTAGAATCCTGTGGACATATCTCACGCTGTTTCTGCCACGCTGGATGATTCCACAGTGTAAAGAACAAATCAACATATGCCACTTCTTCCCATTTGCCTTCCCTTTTTACAAAACAACATTAATTGCAAGATGGTATGATATTGCAATGTCTCCTGTTCTGGCCATTCGTGCCCACCTTCCAATTGATACGTTGGGCACCAATGATTGCAATATTCAATTAATGGTTTCCGAGTTAGTGGGTCATCACCCCCGATGTCTTTCCAGTGCTTCAAAGTACATCCCAAAGGTGTTCTCTGTGGGATAGGTTTCTTACTCAGAAATGCTCCCATCTCCCAGTCGACTAGCAGTTGTGATAGTGCACTATCACAAATAGTAGTCAGAGGGACTCCAACCCCCGTTAGAGGTCTCACTGGGAATCCGCCACTGGGATCTGTAGCCCCCTGCTAGATATCCCTGGAGACTTCAACCCCCTGTTGAAGACCCCCCTACCCTCGGGTCCCGCTCCACAGGCTTTCGCCTAGCAGAGACTTACCAACCGAGGTACCTCTTGGCCCCAACCCTGCGTGGCTTTCGCCGCGCCTTACGGGCAGGCCTGTGGGACTCAAACCCACTATCCTGTCCTATGTGGGAAGCTAACGCCACATATTATTCTACCTAAGTTTCTTCTTAAACGAATGCCTTGTTTACTTCAGTCCAGGGGATCTTTCTCAGAATTCTCTGGCCTGGGGATCGGAAGCTCTCCCCAAGAATTCCTTGGGGCTGACTGCAGGTCCCACGGTCCTGCGGATCCGTCGAGATTCAAAAGCAGGTTCCCATCTGGGGTGCCAAAACTGTTACCAAAAAACACGGTAAAATCGGAAATATCTATTCAACACCAATCTAGTATTAAAGAGCAGGCGTTCTTTATTCACGGCGCCAGATGCACGGGGGATCGCTCCTCCTGGCGTGCGTACCTCACACACCTTTCCCGTAGAATTTGTAGATCAAAATTTTACGTATTCATACATATTCATTATCGTCCTGTCTACTGATCGGTACAAACTGGCTCGTTCCGTATGTAAATCACTGCGCAGGCTCGGTGGTGGTCCGTGAGTCGGTGGTCGCGATCTCCCCCTGCCAGAATTGCCTTTTACCTTCTTGGCTCTTAATCTTGGCAGTCTTGGCTAGTTTTCTCAGTGCGCTACACGAAACCGCGTTTTGTCATCCTTTTCTGACAGAAGCACGTTGTCTGTTGTTCTGCTGACATTAACGATCGCCTAGGGACTAAAATGCAGATCGACAGATGCGCTGATTCGTACGCTCCGTGTTCCCGTAATGGAACACCGTCTCTGGTTGGTTGATTTCATCGCTTTGGTTACACCTGTTCCTGTTGTTCAGTTTCTTCTTTTTTGGCTTTGTGTGATTCTCTCTGTGATTCTGTTCTTCTCTGCCTCGCTTTTCCCAGCTCCCCGTCCCTCACTTTGAATACCCGTTATCCTTCACCAGCTCACTCTCCCTTGGTTGCCATCCCCGTTTCTGAGTTCCTCCTGCTTTGCCACGTAGCCCGTGACTTTTTTCTTAATCTCTCTCTGTCTGCCTCAACGCTCCCGCCGCGCTTTTTAGTTCGTCTGCTCTGCTCTGTACCCTGCTACTGTTCTTGCCTTTCTGAGTTCTTCTCTGTCCAGCTCCCTTTTCCTATTCATGAATTCCTGTTCTTCCTGCACCCGCCGCTGTTCCCTGTGATCTCTGTCTCTCTCTGTCCAGCTCCCTGTCCCTAGGTTTTAATTCCTGCCTCTGCCCGCCGTAGCCCGTCTAGATTTTTCTCTCGGCCTCTCTCTCTGTCCAGCTCCCCCTCTCTGTGTTCTAATTCCACGTTCTCTGTCACGTAGACCCGTGCTATTTGTTTGTCCTCATCTCTCTCTGTCCAGCTCCTTGCTGCTATGTTTTATTTCTTCCCTCTCTGTCTGTCTTTGTAGCCCATTGCCGTTGTGTGTTTTTTTTTTTTTTTTCCTACTTGTTTCTTCATGTGTCTCTGTCTGCCTCCCAGTGCCTGATCTTTAATTCCTCCTTCCCTGTAGGCCGCTGTTCCTTTTTTCCATTCTACATTGTGTTCTCTTTGGTCTCCTGTTCTTATTCATCGATTCCCTCCTCGCCGCCCTGTGGCCTGTCCCCATTTTATTGTTGCGCCTCTCTCCCTCTCTCTGGCTTCTTGCCCCTGTTTTGAAAATTCCTCCCTCTCTTCTCTCTTCCCTGTTGGCCGTGTGATCTTCAGCCTTTCTCCATCTCTTTCTGCCCAGCTCTCTGTGTCTATTCATTAATTCTTCCCTCTCTGCCCTGTAGCCTGTAGCTTTTGTCCTTTCTCCATCTTGCTGTCTCTGGCTTCCCCGTGACCCTGTTTTAGAATTGTTTCTCTCTCCTTTCTGTACGCATTGCGATTCCTTTTGCTCCCCATCTCCCTTTGTTTTGGGTGTTTTTTTTTGTTGTTGTTTCTCTGGCTCCCTGTCCCTAATTCTTAATTCTCTGCCTTCTCGTGCTCTGTACCACGTAGCCCCATGGTTTGTTTTGTGGTGTTCCCTCCCCGGCCCCTTCCCTCCGTTGTTGGCTGTCTCGGCTCCCTGTCCCCGTGGCTTCATTCTTCCCTCTCTGCCCTGTTCTTGTCGCTTGTCTTGTCTGTCTCCATCGCGCTCGGTCCAGCTTCCTGCCCCTATTCTTCTTTCCTCCCTCGCTGTCGTGCTGCCTGCCCCAGGTTCTTTGTGCGTCTCCAGCCTGCTCCTCTTCCTTCTTTGTTGGTCTGTGTCCTGCTCTTCCCCCCTCTTTCTGCTGCCTCTCTTCCCCTCTCTCTGCTGCTTGTATCTCCACCTCCGTCAGGCTCCCTGTCCTTCTCTGGCCGTCCTGTTCCCTGCCTCGTGCCTTCTCACTACACGCACACACGCCCCCCCGCCCCCGTCCAGCCGGCTGCCGCTCTTCTCTTCTCTCTTCCTACTGTCCTGTGCCCTGCTCCTCACCTTTGGCGGCCTCCCCCTCTGCCCAGCAGCCCGTCGCTCCAGGAGCCGGGCGACGGACGGTCCCTTTCCTGCCAAACGCGGACAAGCGCGTGCCGTGGTTTAGCCCCAGCTGGCAACTCTGCACCAGGGAGCTGCTTGCTCGCTCCACCCTCAGTGGGCTGGGGGAGAGAGCTGGAAGGGTAAAAGTGAGAAAAATCATGGGCTGAGATCAAGACTGTTTAATAGGTAAAGCAAAAGCTGTGCGTGGAAGCAAAGCAAGGAATTAATTCACTCCTCCTTTTCGGCGGGCAGGTGTTGAGCCACCTCTGGGAAAGCAGGGCTCTGTCATGTGTCATGGTTACTTAGGGAGAGAAATGCCGTAGCCCCCCCCCCCCCCAAGGACTCCCCCTTCTTCCCCCAGCTGCGTGTGCTGAGCATGATGTCAAATGGTATGGAATATCCCTTTGGTCAGTTAGCTGGGAAAGCTTTCCCAGCTGTCCCAGCCTACTTGCTGGTGGGGCACTGAGAGAACCAGAAGAGGCCCTGACTGTGGAAGCAGTGCTCAGCAAGAACCAAAACATCTCTACATTATTAACGGTGTTTTGAGCATAAATCCAAAACGTATCCCTTCCTAGCTACTGTGGAGAAAATGAGCACTATCCCAGCCACCACCAGCTCCGTGCGGCTGCGGCAACGGCGGCCGAGGTGGCCTTGGGGCAGGGGGAGCGTTGGGGACCCTGAGCCACGAATCGCTCCTGGGACTTGTTACGTGCGCGCCTGCACAAACAGCTGCCCTCTCCTTTGGCCTGAGGGCTGCGTTTGCGCTCCCTTGGCGTGGGGCAAGGGTCTGTGATGGAGCCCGGGGGAGGAGGTGGTGCACTGTGGGGGTGAGGGGAGGGGGCCCCCCGTTGCTGCTGCGCCTCAGCTGTGGGCGGGGTCTGGCTGGAGGAGCCCCAGGTGCGGGCAGTGGGGCTGGCGGTGCCGGCTCCTCCCTGGAAAAGGGGTGGTGCCCTGCTCCGGGGGGCCAGTGTGAGCCGAGGGCGGGGCGGAGCGGAGCTGTGGCCGAGCGTCAGCGGGCTGCGAGTGTAGCGAGGGAGGAGGTGAGCGGGGGCTGGGTGGGGGGCCGCTGCGTGCCGGGTCAAGCCCCGAGGAGGGCTGCGGCGGGGCAGCGGCGGGTCGGAGCGGGCGGTGGGGAGAGCGAGGCTGTGCTGAGGGCTCGGTGGGGCTTCCGGGGGCAGCGGCGGGAGGGACGGTGCCCCGCAGGGTGAGAGAGCGGGGAGGGCGGGCTCGCGGCGTGGCGGGAGCTGTGGTGGTGCGTGTGGCGGCTGGGCGGGCGGCCGTGTTGTGGCGCAGAGCATGGCGGGAGCTGTAGTCCTTGTGGCGGGGGGCTGCCGGGCGGCCGTGTTGTGACGCAGAGCATGCCGGGAGCTGTAGTCCTTGCGGCGCGCGGCTCCCGTGCGGCCGTGTTGTGGCGCAGAGCATGGCGGGAGCTGTAGTCCTTGCGGCGCGCGGCTGCCGGGCGGCCGTGTTGTGGCGCAGAGCGTGCCGGGAGCTGTAGTCCTGGCGCAGTGGCTGCCGGCCCTGTCACGTGGCTCGCCGGGGCGCGGCGGGAGGCGCGGTGTTCCGGCGCTCGGGTGCCGGGCGGCCGTGCCGCGTACGGTAGGCGCGGTGTATTTTGGGGGTTGGAATCGTGTTGATTTCTGGGGGCTTCCAGGTGCGGCCGCTCCCCGAGAAGCGGTGAGTTCCCCGGGAGCTGACAGAAGGGAAGAGGGAAAGGAGGAGGACCTTTTCCCCCTGCCCAGGGCGCAGATGATGGCCGCCGCCTCCCCGGCTCACCGGAGCTCCCGCTCAGCCTCCCCTGGCCCCCCCTTGCCCCGTGCGCCTGCCCCCAGCCCCGGCACCTCCCCTGAAGCGTGCTGCGTAGCCCTTGGCCGCCCCCAGGCCCTGTCGTGAAGGCAGCGAGCCGGCCCTCGAGCGCACTGGATTCCCCCTCGGCGCAGGGGCCCTTAGCAGTAGCGCGGGGAAGGGGCGGTGTGTCCAGAAGCCCCTGCGCAAGGAGGGGCTTTGGCCAGGGTCGATCGACGGTAATGACGGTCGCTGTTTCTTCTTTCCCTCTCCCAGAGACCGTGCTGAGGACGTGGTTGTCTGTCCTTCCCCCGGGGATGCCGTTGACTGCAGCCGTCTCAGGCTTGCGTGGCTTCTCTCTGCCCGGCGTTGCCATCCTCGCAGCGCGGGGGCGAAAAGGGACACACAGAGCCCTTCCCGGCTGTGGACAGGAGCTGCCTCGGCTGAAGCTGGAGACGCCAACGAAAGGTAAAGCAGAAGAAACTGAAGGCGCTCTGGCTGCCAGCTGCCTTCCTGCCGCAGGCAAGAGAGAGCCTGTCCCTGCAGGTGAGGGAGGGAGGATCCCCCTTCGTAGCCCGCAGCGGGCCAGGCCACCAACGTGCACCGCAGGGTCTGTACGCGTAACCGGGAGTTGGGTACGGGCGTGTAGTGCACGAGCGAGCTAGGCTACGTGCCTAGGAAGCCTCATCTCGTAAGAGCGGTAAGACACCCGTGTATCCTCTTTAGGTGGAGGACGGCCTAGAGTCTGGAGCTGCAGAAGAGGCAGGGCGGAGAGGAGGGGAAAGAAGCATCTGAACGGCTAAATTGTGCCAGCAGCGCTGAGAGCGAGAGTCGCGGTGAGTCCTGGGCCACTGGGGCCCCGTTGCCTCTCTTGTGCATCCTGGGCCCTCCCTGTCTCTCCCCCCTGGCCCCCTCTCTTTCCTTACCTGCTGCAAAATTTTTTTTTTTTTTTTGGCGCCCCCCCGCCCCTTCTTTCTCCATCTCGCTCTGAGTGGCTCCCTGCCTCCCCGTCTTTTCAGGCCTCCCTCTCTCTGTCCTGTAGCCTGTGGCTACTTGTTCTTTCTCCGCCTCTCTCTGCCTGGCTCTGGCTCCGTTTTTATTTTTTTATTCCTCCTGCTCTGTTCTGTAGCCTGTCGGTATTTTGTCTTTCTCTGGCCCTCTTGGTCTGACTCCGTGTGTTACCGAAAAACGCGGTAAAATCGGAAACAACTCCTCAACGCCGATTTAGTATTAAAGAGCAGGCGTTCTTTATTCACGGCGCCAGATGCACGGGGGATCGCTTCTCCTGGCGTGCGTACCTCACACACCTTTCCCGTAGAATTTGTAGATCAAAATTTTACGTATTCATACATATTCATTATCGTCCTTTCTACTGATCGGTACAAACTGGCTCGTTCCGTATGTAAATCACTGCGCAGGCTCGGTGGTGGTCCGTGAGTCGGTGGTCGCGATCTCCCCCTGCCAGAATTGCCTTTTACCTTCTTGGCTCTTAATCTTGGCAGTCTTGGCTAGTTTTCTCAGTGCGCTACACGAAACCGCGTTTTGTCATCCTTTTCTGACAGAAGCACGTTGTCTGTTGTTCTGCTGACATTAACGATCGCCTAGGGACTAAAATGCAGATCGACAGATGCGCTGATTCGTACGCTCCGTGTTCCCGTAATGGAACACCGTCTCTGGTTGGTTGATTTCATCGCTTTGGTTACATTTCCCCCCTTTGGAAGTTTTGAAATAATCATTTTCTCAATACTTCCATCCTAGATCAATAATATTCCACTATGTCAGTTCAGTGTTTGGTTCATCTTCTCAAAGTTTTCACTTGATTGTGGTCTCTAGGGCATATGCAGGTTCCATTTTATACCCAAAATTTTATTAATTTGTTGAACTACCTCTGCAAAAAAATGTGGTCCTCTCCCAGAGGACATTCCTGTTGGCACTCTAAATCTTGGTATTATTTCTTTCAGCAACATTTTAACTACTACTCTAGCTTTGTTGGTGCAGCACGAGAAAGCTTCTGGCCAACTAGAAAACTTGTCCATCAGCACTAACAAATACTGCTATATCTATTTTGTCTGGGTAACTCAGAGAACTTAATTTGCTAATAATTTCCGGGAGAATTTTTTGTTTTGTTACTCCTAAAGGTGGTTTCCTTTGGTTCAGGGGATTATTTCTAGGACAGATTGGACACTTAGCTACCATGGGTTTAATTATTCTTGTCATGCCTACACACGCTACAGATGCTTTTAAACTCAAAACCGTAGCATCTACACCCTAATGTGTTTGCTCATGCTTTTCTTTTGCAAGTTCTGTCATAACTTGTGGGGTTGTTATTATTATTACTTGTTTTTCTGGTGTTACCTACCATCTCTCTGTGTTTTGTGATGCTTCCAATTGTTCTGCTAATTGCTCATCCAATTTATTATAATAATCTCGGTTTCAACTTTGGAATTCTGATCTGTTTTACTGGTACTAGTGCAAGGATACCTTGCTCTGCAGTCCTCTTTGCAGCTTTATCTGTCAATCGTTTGCTTATGTTTACAGCCGTCTGGCCGAATCGATGAGCTTTGCAACGCTTTACCGCCACTTCTTTTGGTTTCTGCACGTCTTCCGGAAGTTGGAGAATGTCTTCTTTATGCTGTATCAATGATTCTTGGGCTGATGGCAGTCCTTTTTCCTTCCCAGTAGCTCCATGATCGTGGATCACACCAAATGCATGTTTGGAATCAGTCTAGATATTTATCCTTCGTCCTTCTGCCATTCGCAGAGCTCGCTTCAACGCTACCAATACTGCTTTCTGTGCTGAGGTGTTCGCAGGCAGCGCCCCTGACTCCATTCCCTCGGCGGTGATAACGACAGCATATCCGGCCATTCTCTTCTCGCCCAGAGCTGCTTCCATCTGTAAACAACTCCAGATCAGGATTTTCCCAGAGGTTTGTGTCTCAGGCCTGGTCTGCTGGAATAGACTTGTTCAATAGTTAGCAAGCGATCGTGTTCGAAATTGTCCGTAAGGTTTTCTGTTGTTAAAAACATACAGGATTCAGTATAGCAGTAGCCTTCGATTCCACATGGTCTTGTTCTAACAGAACAACTTGATATTTCAACATTCTGCTAAGGGATAGCCAACGACCCCCCTTTTGTTCTAAAACAGTCACCGCTATGTGCGGGACACATACTGTCATCTTTTGTCCCATTGTTAACTTTGGGGCTTCCTGGATCGGCAGCGCTGCTGTTGCTACTGCCCGTAAACATCCAGGCCATCTTTTACTCACGTGGTCGAGTTGTTTGGAGAAGTAGCCCACGGGTCTCTTCCAGGTTCCCAGTCGCTGTGTCAGCACTCCAAGGGCTAAATGTTGTCTTTCGTGGACAAACAGCTCAAAAGGTTTAGCGAAATCGGGTAGGCCTAATGCAGGGGCCATCACTGAGGCTCTTTTCAGTTCTTTGAATGCCGTTTGGCATCCGGGCGTCCAGGTTAAATATTTATCCTTTGATTCTTTCAGTGCCTCGTATAATGGTTTTACATACAGTCTGTAGTTCAGAATCCAGAGCTGACGCTATTTCACTATTTTCAGAAAAGCTCTCAGTTCCTTCGGGCCGCAAGGTTCGGGAATTTGACAAATAGTTTCTTTCTTTTCACTTTCTAATTGTCTTTGTCTCTGAGATATTTCAAATCCTAAATAAATGGCTGCTTCTTCTCCTATTTGGGTTTTGTTTCTGGAAACTCCGCATCTTCCTTGGCCCAGAAAATTTAAAAATTTCAAAACATTATTCTTTACTTTCTGCCACTATCAGAATGTCGTCTGCATTCTGTAACAGTATGCCTCTCCCTGGGTTCTGTTTTTTCTATACATTTCTATATTTCTAATTTTTTTTCTTGCCAGCTGAGTCCCAAATATCGTAGGACTAATTTTAAATCCTTGTGGAAGTACGGTCCATGTTAGCTGTGTCTTTCATTCTGTGGTCGGGCTTTCCCATTCCAAAGCAAATAGGCTTTGACTTTTTATGCCTGGAGGTATGCAAAAGAAGGCATCCTTCAAATCTAGTGACACCTGTTCCTGTTGTTCAGTTTCTTCTTTTTTGGCTTTGTGTGATTCTCTCTGTGATTCTGTTTTTCTCTGCCTCGCTTTTCCCAGCTCCCCGTCCCTCACTTTGAATACCCGTTATCCTTCACCAGCTCACTCTCCCTTGGTTGCCATCCCCGTTTCTGAGTTCCTCCTGCTTTGCCACGTAGCCCGTGACTTTTTTCTTAATCTCTCTCTGTCTGCCTCAACGCTCCCGCCGCGCTTTTTAGTTCGTCTGCTCTGCTCTGTACCCTGCTACTGTTACTTGCCTGCCTGAGTTCTTCTCTGTCCAGCTCCCTTTCCCTATTCTTGAATTCCTGTTCTTCCTGCACCCGCCGCTGTTCCCTGTGATCTCCGTCTCCCTCTGTCCAGCTCCCTGTCCCTAGGTTTTAATTCCTGCCTCTGCCCGCCGTAGCCCGTCTAGATTTTTCTCTCGGCCTCTCTCTCTGTCCGGCTCCCCCTCTCTGTGTTCTAATTCCACGTTCTCTGTCACGTAGACCCGTGCTGTTTGTTTGTCCTCATCTCTCTCTGTCCAGCTCCTTGCTGCTATGTTTTATTTCTCCCCTTTAACGAGGGGCGACTGAATGTTGGGGTGGGGGCGGTTTTTTCCCAACCGTATTTTGAGGGAGCGCTCTTAAGTATTTTATTTCAGTCTCGCTTTCGATGCGCGTTTCCCTGGCAGTTCAGCAGCATCTCTCGGGCGGGGCAGCTGGGCGGACGTCCCTCCCGACTCCATAACACGCCAAAACCCCCCAGTCACGTTGCTGCTGTGTATTTTGGAGATAGATAATCTTATGGCGGGTGTGAACGGCTGTGTGAGTTAAATGAACGCAGAAGGAAAATGGAAAGCTTTCAGAGCCTAGACGCTCATATTGGATGTGCGTAAACACGCGCCCGCCTTCTCAGCACAAAGTGCATTACTGAGATTTATTCTTAATTTTTTACGTTACTCTTTCAAGTTTGACGCTTCGCTTCAGGCTTCATGGAGCCAGGCAGCAAGACGTGCGGCGGCAGGGCGAGGGCTGTAGCTGCTGCGGCGGATCTGTAAGCGGAGGTTCCGGTTACGGTACAACTTTGCCCCGCAGCCTCACGGGGTTATCTCCCCGCAGCTGTGCCGTAAGGAAGGGATGAGACGTTTTCCAGCACCAGCCAGAGCGTTCAGTGTTACGCGAAGAATCTGTTCAAAATGGTATCGGTTAGTCTTAATACCGTTTTCAAGTGTTCCAGTCCCTCTAGCTTTTAAAGGAGGTGTTGTGTTTTGACGTGACCCGTTTGCCCAGAATCTTGCTGCGGCTCAATTTCCTTCCTATCCCTTGTGCTGACTGAGTTCCTCCATTTTCTTCTGTGCTATTTTATTCACGTGCTGAAATATAGTTTGGGATTTCTGTTTTTCAGATGTCTTCTCAGTGTCTCGTGATGCTCAAGAGATGCCCCCCGGCCCGGGTTTGCCTGCCGGTCGTTAAGCGTGGTGAAGGTAAGGGGCCATCCCTCTGCCTGGGGGCTCCCGGCTCTGTCTCCAGCGGGTGCCCCGCAGGTGCGGCCGCGAGGGCTGCCTGGTGGGGAGAGTCGGGGCCCCCAGGGACCGGGGCTGTTTGTCGCCCCGGGGAGCCCATCCCAGCGCGGGAGCGTGGCCGAGCAGAGCCCGAGAGAGATGTGACACTGTCCTCTGGCACGCTCCCGCTCCGCCGTGGGGCGGCCGCTAGCCTGTGGACAGGGGCTGGGGGGGCTGCAGCTGTTTGGGGGGCTGCCCCACCTTTTAGATTTTAGCAGAGCTCCCCCTTTTCTGGGGGGTGTGGGGGTGTGTGTGTGTGTACCTTTGTAAATGGCACTATTAAAGTAATGAGCTGCAGGTTGGAGTAGATTCCCTTGTTTAGTGCCCTTCTTGGGGGTGAATAAAATTGGGGGGGGGGTGGGGTGGTGGTGGTGGTGTGATGATGTCATGCGGGGCGCCCCGGTGTCACTGGGGGAGCTGATAATGCGTCAGAGGAACAGGTGAGTGGGGGCGTCATGTAGGGGTTCCCCCCCAAAAAGGGGGGTTGCAGCCCCCAAATGCCTGAAAATTCAGGGGGGCTATTACAAAACCCTCTTATTTTAAAATCCCTTTATACATCTATCAATTAATATTACATGTCAATATATATAAAATAAGAACTTCTCTCTCCTATATTATATAACGTATTTCAGGATACAGAAATTCTACATCGAGATACAGGGTTTTAAAACACAAAAGTAACTCGACTGTCTAAATATCTAAATTAAACAATAAAGGAGTTTAAAATGAAGAAAAAGGACAGATGAAGGAATTCAAAGCAGAAGAAAGTCTGGCTAGAGCGAGCATCTACGCTTAGTGTGTGTTACATAGTCTAAGCAGATGTGTAATCTAAATAGAGGTTATATAGAGTGAAATAAGCCTAGGTATAACTGTAAGTAGATGTCTAAATAGAGAAGTCGAAAAAGATTGAAGTGTCAAAGGGTAAGTAAGCAGATAGCTAGCCTAAATAGGTGGTTTATATACGTGTTAATATGGAAGTCTGAACAGGTATGTGTAAATAGATATTCTGTGTAAGTGTAAATAGCCTAAGTAGGTGTAAGTGTAAATTTAATAGCTAAGTCTAAACAGGTGTTGTATGTAAATGTAAAATAGATAGTATATATAAACTATAGATGTACTCTGTAAGGATGTGTAAGCAGACACACAAGTGCAAATGTCTATGCTATATAAGGTTTTAAAATGCAAAGAAACCATGTTGATAGAGATGTTTATAGAGAGGATTTAAAAATTGGACACACACCCCACCCCCACCCCCCAATCAACTGAAGACACAAAAGCGCTTTCAAATGCTGCCCCTTTCCCGTTCTCCTTCTCCCATCCCGATTTGGGGCCGATTCCCCCAGATGGGGACTTCCCCCTCTGGGGCTGCGCAGGCCGCCTGGGAGCTGCTGCCAGGGCAGACAAACACCCCAAAGCCCTCGAGTCTGGGTCTGCAGTGGGGGGTGAAAAACCCCAAACAGCCAAAACACCCAAACAGGTTTGGGGGAAAGAAAACAATTGGGGGCTCCTGGGAAAGCCCACTCCTGCTGGGTTTGTGCAGCTGGAAAGGGGGGGGGGGGGGGTGTGTGTGGAACCCCACTAACCATTCTCATGCACAAAACCAGGAGCAAAAATCACCGATTTCTTTGTTGTGGAAAGGGCCAAAGAGACCCAGAAGTGAACCGTTTGGAAAAGCAATCCCAACTTTGTTCCTTTGGCTTTTTTTGCTTTTCCATAAGGTAAAACCCCCAAAAACCCCAACAACAAAAAAAGCCAAGCCATCCAAACAGAAATCAGCACCACCAAACGACCGGCCCAAAAACCCCAAATTGGGGAAAATTTGGGGTGAAACAGCAGCAGTTTGAGGGGCATTGCTGGGGCTTATCCGGAATGGATTCTCCGGAGTGGGTCGGTTATCTGGAGCGGATCATCTGCTGCAGGTGAGCCCAGGTGAGTTGCCCGTTGTGGATTATCCTGGGGGGACCCCCCTGGTGTCAGTCATCCCCATGCATGTTCCCCATGGCGTGTCTGCCCAGACATGCCCCTGTCCGGCAGTGTCCGCCTCCTCCCCCGCCCTCCCTCTGCGTGTGTCTGTGCCCTCCCAGACGCTGTCCCCTGAGATGGCCCCCCTGCATGACTTTTTTTCCCCGGTGACATTCCTCCCCCCCGCTTCCCCTGGCCTCCTGTTCTGTGCTCGCTGAAGCCTCGTGCTTACGCAGGATGAGCAGTGGCGAGGCGAGGCGCTGCCAAGCCAACGAAGCCCAAGGCTCAGCAGCGCACAACTCCTTTGCAGGGCAGCCGCTGGCATCTGGTCTGCCTGGCTGCCCTGTGCCCCGACGCACAGCTGCCCCCCTCACCCCGGGCAGCCTGCCTTCAGAAGGGCAGCTGTGTTCCCCTGATGGATTTTCTTCTTTAACCCTCCAGGACCTGTTGACTTGCTGCTCTCCCTGTCCCAGCCCTGATGCCGCAGGCCTACAGCAACTGATGGGGCTTACTCCGGGCGGGTGTGGGGGTGGGAAAGGGGACCTTTTTCCCCAGGTGGTTTGTGCTGCTTCTCCTCCCTCGGGCGTGGGGTGGGGGCGAGTGGGGCAGGCGGGAGGACAGTGCGCATGCGCAGTGGCGCCTTTGCTGCTCTCTGCTGCCACCGTGCGGCCAAACCGCGGTACTGCAGGCGGGCAGCCGCGCATGCGCAGTGGCGCCTTTGCTGCTCTCTGCCGCCACCGTGCGGCCAAACCGCGGTACTGCAGGCGGGCAGCCGCGCATGCGCACTGGCCACCTGTTTTCTGCTCGCTACTTTCACCGAGCGACCGAGCCCCGGGACTGCAGGCGGGAGGTGCGCTACCCTGGTAGAGATTTCCACCCGCCCCTTATCCGATCGCGGCAGTCACCGGTCGATCAAAACCGGGTACGGCAGACGGGAAGCCGCCCGTTCCCGAGGGTGAAGTTTTCCTCTGGCCGCTGCTGTTGCCGTGCAAGCAGATGCTGGTACTGCAGGCGGGCGGCCGCGCATGCGCAGTGGCGCCCTTTTCTGCTCTCTACCGCCACCGTGCGGCCAAACCGCGGTACTGCAGGCGGGCAGCCGCGCATGCGCAGTGGCGCCTTTTTCTGCTCTCTATCGCCACCGTGCGGCCAAACCGCGGTACTGCAGGCGGGCGGCCGCGCATGCGCAGTGGCGCCATTTTAGCTCTATCGCCACCGTGCGACCAAAGAGCGGTACTGCAGGCGGGCAGCCGCGCATGCGCAGTGGCGCCCTTTTCTGCTCTCTGCCGCCACCGTGCGGCCAAACCGCGGTACTGCAGCCAGCAGCCGTGCACGGGCTGTAGCGACATTTCGCCGCGCTCACTTCTCCACGCCACTTAGTGACACCCCCCCCCCGCTACCTGGTGACGGCACCGTGGGGGCTGGAGCCGTGTACCACAGCCCTTAGCGACAGGTGTTGACCCCTTGCGATAGCCCGGTGAGGGTGGTGCTGATACTCCTCGCCACGCTCTTAGCAACGGGCCCCGCCCCCGGCGATGGGCGGGCAGGCGGTCTGATGGCTGACCCACCTGGCCCCACCCACCTTTGCGACAGGCCCCCTGGCGAGGGCCTGGTGGGGCGGGGCCGTGCTCCTGTGCTCCCCAGCACCCCCAGGTAGCAACAGGCCCCACCCCCTGGTGACAGCCTGGGGGTGTTGCTGGTGCTGCCTGGCCCCACCCTCCATAGCAAGAGGCCCTGCCCGTGGTGATGGTTCCAGGGGCATTGCCAGCGTCCCTTTGGACACACCCCCTTAGCGACAGGCCCAGCCCCCTGGCAACGGCCCGGGGGGCGGTGCCGGCTCTCTCCCCTTAGCGACAGGCCCAGCCCCATAGCAACGGCCCGGGGGGCGGTGCCGGCTCTCTCCCCTTAGCGACAGGCCCCGCCCCCTGGCAACGGCCCGGGGGGCGGTGCCGGCTCTCTCCCCTTAGCGACAGGCCCCGCCCCCTGGGAACGGCCCGGGGGGCGGTGCCGGCTCTCTCCCCTTAGCGACAGGCCCCGCCCCCTGGCAACGGCCCGGGGGGCGGTGCCGGCTCTCTCCCCTTAGCGACAGGCCCCGCCCCCTGGCAACGGCCCGGGGGGCGGTGCCGGCTCTCTCCCCTTAGCGACAGGCCCCACCCCCTGGCAATGGCCCGGGGGGCGGTGCCAGCTCTCTCCCCTTAGCGACAGGCCCAGCCCCCTAGCAATGGCCCGGGGGGCGGTGCCGGCTCTCTCCCCTTAGCGACAGGCCCCGCCCCCTGGCAACGGCCCGGGGGGCGGTGCCGGCTCTCTCCCCTTAGCGACAGGCCCCGCCCCCTGGCAACGGCCCGGGGGGCGGTGCCGGCTCTCTCCCCTTAGCGACAGGCCCAGCCCCCTAGCAACGGCCCGGGGGGCGGTGCCGGCTCTCTCCCCTTAGCGACAGGCCCCGCCCCCTGGGAACGGCCCGGGGGGCGGTGCCGGCTCTCTCCCCTTAGCGACAGGCCCCGCCCCCTGGCAACGGCCCGGGGGGCGGTGCCGGCTCTCTCCCCTTAGCGACAGGCCCCGCCCCCTGGCAACGGCCCGGGGGGCGGTGCCGGCTCTCTCCCCTTAGCGACAGGCCCCGCCCCCTGGCAACGGCCCGGGGGGCGGTGCCGGCTCTCTCCCCTTAGCGACAGGCCCCGCCCCCTGGCAACGGCCCGGGGGGCGGTGCCGGCTCTCTCCCCTTAGCGACAGGCCCAGCCCCCTAGCAACGGCCCGGGGGGCGGTGCCGGCTCTCTCCCCTTAGCGACAGGCCCCACCCCCTGGCAACGGCCCAGGGGGCGGTGCTGGCTCTCTCCCCTTAGCGACAGGCCCAGCCCCCTGGCAACGGCCCGGGGGGCGGTGCCGGCTCTCTCCCCTTAGCGACAGGCCCAGCCCCCTAGCAACGGCCCGGGGGGCGGTGCCGGCTCTCTCCCCTTAGCGACAGGCCCCGCCCCCTGGGAACGGCCCGGGGGGCGGTGCCGGCTCTCTCCCCTTAGCGACAGGCCCCGCCCCCTGGCAACGGCCCGGGGGGCGGTGCCGGCTCTCTCCCCTTAGCGACAGGCCCAGCCCCCTAGCAACGGCCCGGGGGGCGGTGCCGGCTCTCTCCCCTTAGCGACAGGCCCCGCCCCCTGGCAACGGACCGGGGGGCGGTGCCGGCTCTCTCCCCTTAGCGACAGGCCCCGCCCCCTGGCAACGGACCGGGGGGCGGTGCCGGCTCTCTCCCCTTAGCGACAGGCCCCGCCCCCTGGCAACGGCCCGGGGGGCGGTGCCGGCTCTCTCCCCTTAGCGACAGGCCCCGCCCCCTGGCAACGGCCCGGGGGGCGGTGCCGGCTCTCTCCCCTTAGCGACAGGCCCCGCCCCCTGGCAACGGACCGGGGGGCGGTGCCGGCTCTCTCCCCTTAGCGACAGGCCCCGCCCCCTGGCAACGGCCCGGGGGGCGGTGCCGGCTCTCTCCCCTTAGCGACAGGCCCAGCCCCCTAGCAACGGCCCGGGGGCGGTGCCGGCTCTCTCCCCTTAGCGACAGGCCCCGCCCCCTGGCAACGGCCCGGGGGGCGGTGCCGGCTCTCTCCCCTTAGCGACAGGCCCAGCCCCCTAGCAACGGCCCGGGGGGCGGTGCCGGCTCTCTCCCCTTAGCGACAGGCCCCGCCCCCTGGCAACGGCCCGGGGGGCGGTGCCGGCTCTCTCCCCTTAGCGACAGGCCCCGCCCCCTGGCAACGGCCCGGGGGGTGGTGCCGGCTCTCTCCCCTTAGCGACAGGCCCAGCCCCCTAGCAACGGCCCGGGGGGCGGTGCCGGCTCTCTCCCCTTAGCGACAGGCCCCGCCCCCTGGCAACGGCCCGGGGGGCGGTGCCGGCTCTCTCCCCTTAGCGACAGGCCCCGCCCCCTGGCAACGGACCGGGGGGCGGTGCCGGCTCTCTCCCCGTAGCGACAGGCCCCGCCCCCCGGCAACGGCCCGAGCCTGTGTTTGCTCCGCTCGGGGGGGGGGCTCGGTTTGGGTGTTTTCTCTCCCCCCCCCTCCCGTGCCGGGAACTCCAGGCGGCTCCCGTACGGCTCCCGGGGCCTTCCCCCCTCGGGGGGCTCGGCCCGCCCCTTTCGCGGGGCGCTGTGGGAAGGGCGGGGGCGGGGCCCGGGGGTCGAAGAGCCCCAGCCGGGGCTCGGGCAGCTCTCGCTGCCCCCGGGCTCCTCTGGCGCCGGGGCTCCCGTGTTCCCTCGGGCGGTCGCAGCTCTGGGGCTGTCTCAGCCCCCCGGGCAGGCGTGCTCTGGCGTTTAGAGAAGCGGAGGCGTTGCCTGAGGTAAGGCTTCCAGAGCTTGGCGCTCTTTGGCAGCAGCTGTACTAGAAAGGTCCCTTGTGGCCTGCTTTGCTTTTTTTCTCCCGGGATGCTGTTTTGGGCGCTGAGGGGGCGGTGAGGCGGTTTAGTGGTATGGTGTTCTGTTTGGGGTTTGGTTTTTGCTTTGCTGGTTTTCTTCCCCCTTGTGAGATCATTTTATTCGTTTATCATTTCACATTATCATTTACCCCGCGCCATTTCCGTCCCCTCAGGGCAGCAGCGGATCCGCCGCTCGAGGGCGAGGAGCTGGGCCGACAACGGGCCGCTGCAGACTCTGGTCAGGGTACGAGGCTGCTCCCTGGGGAGCCGGCGCAGGGGGCGCGGAGGTACGCGCGGGCACTTGTCGGTGCCCCTGACCGGTGAAGGGGAGGTTAAATTGTAGGAGTGCAAATAAACACATATTATTTAGGGAGGAGTCGTGACTCAATTTAATCGCAGCTATTACTGAACAAACCAGGCAGTCATTATTCCTAATCTGTAATTAAAAAAAATATAAAGGCAGCCCTTTTTTATGCCATAAATAGAGTTGCGAGTCATTAATAGCTCAATCTAAATGCAGCCGTTATTAAATCAACTGCAGGCATTAATGACTCCTGATCAGAAACAAAATAAGGAAATTTTAGAATCTAGAATGAAAATCGACCCGGAAAGCTAAATTGGGAGCGGGTAGTACTGAAATTGTAACAGGGCTGTTAGAAAGTTCGGAGGCAGCGACAGCTCCTGCTTCCAACCCAAGCAGTAAACGAAGCTTTGGGTTCTTAAATGGAGAGAAATAAAGGTGAGCTGTTAAACAGTGGCTGGGTTCAAGCGTAGCTATTAAGAAAATTTGCAGGTACGGGTGATTCCTGACCAGAACTAACAATTCCAGAAGATTTAGATTTAAAAACTACAGAGCTAATGGAGTGCCACAACCGCCCGGATGTAACCGCAGCCGCTTTGGGGGAATGCCCCAGCCCCCCCCGCCACCGCTATTAATTACTGCCAAGGAGAGCGAGAGTGAAAGTAGAAGCGGTGCATGTGAAACGCGAGCAGTACGCTTTTCCTAAGTCATCCCTTCGTGTCAGGAGAGGAAAGCAAATGGAAAGAAGATGTTTGCAGGGGGTCTGTGCTGGGTTACCTGCGCGTCTCTTCCGTGCATCCTTGAGGAGACATTTAGCTCCTGTTGGGCGCTCGCAGGTGGGGACAGGGCAAGCTGGAGGCAGGATCGGTGCCGGCACTGATAAAGGGATGGGCGACGAGCTGAGAGAAGAGGGGGCAAGGGCTGAAAAAGGGTCTCCAGTTCTGCAGGGAAGGCAGCGGGATGTGACTCGGCAACCGCTCTGACGAGTGCAGGGTCATTCGCTGCGATGAAGTCGGGGTCTGTGGCTGGCCCGGAGAGGCAGCAGAAATCCCAAACTCTTTGCGGGGGTACCGGCCAGATTAGGGCAACACCTGAACAGTAAAACCATTTAGGGGAAGCAGAGCTGGGCTGCACCGCGTGGCCAACCTCCCTCTTCTCCGTGAGTCCCAAAGGGGCAGCTCCAAGAACGTGCTGAGAATTAATGTCTTGCGCTAAAAATGAGACGCAAGTAGCACCCACCCGTGAATTTTATTTTCTCTCTCGCTCTGCGGCTCCTGCCTGCTTGTCTCTCCTCAGTGCGCACCTGCACCTGTGCTCGGATGGGGCAGCTGAGGGAAGGTGCTGCCATCTCCCCGGCCCCGGCGGACCGCCCCTCAGCTGTGTCCTCTGTCAGGGAGCGTCGTCATCTCTCCTGCCCCCCAGAGCGTGTCCTGTAGTGCCAGACGCGCGGGCTTTTCCCTGCACGCGCATACGGGAAGGGAAGGGAAGGGACGCACAGTGAGAGCTGGGCTTGTCAAAGCGTAATGGGGGTGGTGGGAAGCGTAGCTAGAACCGGAGAGCTACAGCGCAAAAGCGAAGCGGACGGGACACAAAAGTAAAATGGTGCACAGGAATGCTGAGGAGAGAACTCCCGCAGCACGCAGGAAATCAGTGTCAGAATCTATTTTCTTCTGACTGCCGAATTAAAAATAATGGCACGCTTTGCAACGCCAAGCTCGCTCTAATCGTCTGAACTGTTTCTTTCCAGCCCCCCACCGCCCCCAGCACACTGTTCAGCCTCCTCAGCCTGAAATGCCTTGTTTTCCTGCTTTTTTTTTTTTTTTTTTTTTAATGACAGGGCAACTTCTGTTCCCGAGGTGGTGCCTACAGTACAGCTATCTCTTCGAAGGCAGTTTGGTTTAGGTCAGAGAATGTTTAGCCTGGACTGAATCAGCCTCTGTTTCTGTTTCTGGAAATCGTCGGTCCTGTGCATCAAGCCCGGAAAAAAGGAAATATGAACCAAAGGACCTGGGGCCTGCAGGGCTAGGAAAATATTTGAGAAGAGGTTCAGTGGGGAAATGACTGTTTGTCTGTGGGGCGTCCAGGCAAGCAACCCAGCTGCTAGAAAGCGGCGCTGTCCCCAGGGTGGCCTCGGCGGTCCCGTCGGAGTCGGGGGAACAAGGACAAGGCAGGGGGAAGCATCTGGCCTGCCGTGTGGACCGTGACTGTACAAAGCACGTGTGATGCACTGCAAGTTTACCTGTTTAAACTGTGAGTTAAAGAAGGTGTGCAGTTGCTTTGTAAACAGCCGACGCTCTAAAGCTACACCCATCTAATTGCTAGCTGTATTAAATCTATCGTATTGCTGTTTCTGCATTAAAAAAGAAAAAAACCAACACACCTATGTAAGCACGTCTAAGTACAATGGAAAACCACTGTTTAACGCGTGGCATGTGCGGGTGGTTTTTTTGGGGCGGGGGGGTGGGGTGTATGACAAAAACCTGCGAGAGACACACGCACACACGCACATGTCATGTTTAGCGCTCACCTAAACCCAAAAAAGAAAATCCACTCTTTATTTTGCAGCATTAGCATTAGCTTCCAGCGCACAGCCTGAGCGCGCACCTCTGCTCTCACCGTCTGCTCCCTCTTCAACCGTGCGTGGCTGTCATCAGCTTGCACAGGCTTTGCTCGTGCAAGTTTCCGCGACGGCTTACGAGAAGGCAGGCAAACAGACCCAGCAAGACGCGTAGTGCCTTCCTCTATGGGCTCCGTCCAGCCTTTGTTAAAATGAGCAGAAAAGACATCTGCTGCGGCCTTTGCCCTGACTGACTCTTACAGAGAGCATCTGACTTGACCTGCAGCAAAGCCATGCCCCAGGCAGCAGCACGTACTGGCGCGGACCGCGGTTTCACCCACCTGCTTTACTGCGCCGGTCCTTTCCCACGGCCGATGCCGCAGATGTGGCGCGGCCCACCCCCAGACCTCTTTACGAGGGTTCCCTGGGCTCTGCAAGTCGCCTGCTGGACGTGTTGCTGATTCGGGCACGGGCAAAGTCAGCTTCTTCGCTGGCCTCGGGCCAGGGCAGCCCCGTACCTGAGGGAAACTGAGAATATCTCCAGCGAGATCTCACCGGGAGGCTGGGACCTCGTCAGTAGGGGAGAAGGCCAAGCGACTGACACTGAAAGGGAGCTCTTTGCTAGGCTGTAGATCGTAAAGTTAAAAAAGAAAACAAACCTGCCTTTTTTAAAATGCCCCCCTTTGAGTCTGCCACGTTTGATACAGATTTTTTAAATTGCAGGGTCTATCTCCTACAGGCCTCATGCAAAGGGAAGTGAGTACCTCTGGCTCTCAGGACAAGGGGGTCCCTCAGGAGCCCAGGTGCTCACGCCAGCCGGCATCTGGCACAGCACAGGGCAGGAGCTTTGGCAGTAGTACGTGAGCTGAGAATGAGAGTCCGGCAGCGCCGCACGCTTCTCCTGTGAGCCGCCGAGGCTCGCGCGCTGTGCCTTCCGCAAATAAAAGGCCAGAAGAGTCAGCATTTCTGCTAGTTCCAGCCTCATCCGCACCCTCGTCGGTGTAGCTGTAAGCAAGCGTCCCGTAGCGACTGGGAGCGTGGCAGCTGGGCTTCCTGCGCTGCCTTAGGTTGTGCCCTTGGAGAGACCCTTCTCCGAGCCCCGTGAGCCCCGGGGTGGGTGGGCTGCGGTGCCGTTCAACGCTGAATAGGCACGAAGGCCTGTAAACAAAATGTATTTATATCGCACCCGTACCCGGCAGCCAACCGCCGCTTTATTTACGTATCCTGCACCTCCTGCCGACGCTTTTAAACTTAGCCGATATTGCCGCAGTTTTCACTGACGGGGCAGGGGACTGCCATGCTGCAGGGGCAGTGTCTGGGTGTCTGCCACGGACACAGACGTCCTCAGCTGGGTAGGGACAGGGTGAGAGCTGGAACAACTCTGCTGACATGTACGGGCCGTCCCAGGGCAAGGCTCCTGGGTCTGGGGGCTGAAAGGCGAGCCGCGCTGGGTGGTTGGTGTGGGAGTTGTGGAGCAAGTAGGGGGGAAAAAAAGCAACAGGAAAAAACCATCCAAATGTTTCACAGCAGGTAGAAAGCTTGGCAGAAAGCAAACTGAATGCTGTAAAGACAAAAGCCGAAAGCCGGCTATGGACTGGACGAAAAGAGTCAGTGCCACGGAAGGAGGTTATTTCTTCCACTGACCGTAGGAGGCTTTTCTGTGAGAAAACACAACACCTCTTCTTTCGGCTACGGCGCGGTACCGCAGCAGTAACGGGCCAGAGCGTGCGAGCGCCTCTGGCAGTATCGGTAACGGCCGGGGCACGGCCGAACGGCCAGCCCACCTTCCGCACAAGGAGAACACCGTTCCCCTGGAACGCCACGCAGACCCAGGACGGGTACGGCGGAGGCCGAGCCCAGGCGCCCCCATTGCCAAGGACCACCTTGGCCTCGCAGCGTCTCACGCTGCGGGGTGTTTTGCAGGCCGTGGCTAAGCTCAGGCCCCCTGCTCGTGGCTGCCCCCGGTCCCCCGGCGCCGGTCGGGCCCCAGCCCCCAGCGCGGTGCGGCGCAGGGCAGCGGCCCAGCAGGGCGGCCCCACGGGCCCCAGCCCGCACCCCCCCCCCCGTGCCTGCGGGCAGGGCCCCGCGGCCGCCGGCCCCTTCCTCCTCTGCTCGCTCCCGTCGCGGACGGCTCGGTACGTGTCACGAGCGGCAGCCCCGTTCAGCCGCTCCCGGAGGGCGCGCGGCTCTGCCCGGCCGTGACCGGGGCCCGCAGGGGTCTCTCGCTCGCCCGCTCGCCCCGAAAGGAGCCGGCCCCGAGCCGGCGCGTCCCGCCCCGCCCGGCCCTCGGCGCCCTCGCGAGCTGAGCGCGGCCCGGCCAGCAGGGGGCGCTGGCGCTCACCGGCTGGGCGCGGGGGCGGTCCGGCGCGGGGGCGGGGCCGGTGGGGGCCGGTCCTTCCGGCCGCCCTCTAAGGGCCGCCCCGCGGGGCCCGGGCTTCCGGTGGCGCGTGCGCGGCGGAGCGGAGGTGGGAGAGGTGCGTGGGGCGGCCGGGTCGCGAGGGGTCTCTTTGCGGTGCCGGGGCCCCTCTGCGGCCCGGCGTGGGAAGCCCGTGGCCGGCGGAGACTGCTCGGAGCTGGGCGGGGAGCGCCGCGGCAGTCCGGCCGCAGGCAGCCATCCCCTGCGGTGGCCGGCAGCCCCTCGGGACTCCTGGAGGCCTGGCGGCTCCCGATCCTCGTCTGCGGCAGCCGCCTGAGAGAGCAGCGCGGCCGTAGCCGGGGGCCGGAGAGCGCTGGTGGGTGAGTTCGGGCAGCGGTGGGGGCTCCTTGTGGGCCGGGGGTGGGGGGGGCTCCGTGCGGGCCCGACCCTGGGCCGGGCGGGGGGGGCTCCGTCGCGCCGGGCCTCCGTGCCGGGCTCGGTGCCGGGCGGGAGGAGCTCCGTCGCGCCGGGCCCGGGGCCGGGCGGGTGAGGGGGGGGCTGGCTCCTCCGTGCCGGGCCCGGGGCCGGACGGGTGAGGGGGGGGCTGGCTCCTCCGTGCCGGGCCCGGGGCCGGACGGGGGAGGCGGGGGCTGGCTCCTCCGTGCCGGGCCCGGGGCCGGGCGGGGGAGGGGGGGGCTGGCTCCTCCGTGCCGGGCCCGGGGCCGGGCGGGGGAGGGGGGGGGCTGGCTCCTCCGTGCCGGGCCCGGGGCCGGGCGGGGGAGGGGGGGGGCTGGCTCCTCCGTGCCGGGCCCGGGGCCGGGCGGGGGAGGGGGGGGCTGGCTCCTCCGTGCCGGGCCCGGGGCCGGGCGGGGGAGGGGGGGGCTGGCTCCTCCGTGCCGGGCCCGGGGCCGGGCGGGGGAGGGGGGGGCTGGCTCCTCCGTGCCGGGCCCGGGGCCGGGCGGGGGAGGCGGGGGCTGGCTCCTCCGTGCCGGGCCCGGGGCCGGGCGGGGGAGGGGGGGGCTGGCTCCTCCGTGCCGGGCCCGGGGCCGGGCGGGGGAGGGGGGGGCTGGCTCCTCCGTGCCGGGCCCGGGGCCGGGCGGGGGAGGGGGGGGCTGGCTCCTCCGTGCCGGGCCCGGGGCCGGGCGGGTGAGGGGGGGGCTGGCTCCTCCGTGCCGGGCCCGGGGCCGGGCGGGGGAGGGGGGGGCTGGCTCCTCCGTGCCGGGCCCGGGGCCGGGCGGGGGAGGGGGGGGCTGGCTCCTCCGTGCCGGGCCCGGGGCCGGGCGGGGGAGGGGGGGGCTGGCTCCTCCGTGCCGGGCCCGGGGCCGGGCGGGGGAGGGGGGGGCTGGCTCCTCCGTGCCGGGCCCGGGGCCGGGCGGGGGGGGGCTCCGTGACCGGCCCGGGCCCGTGCTCGTGCCGGGGGGGGGCTCCGTGCCGAGCCCGGGCCCCGCAGAGAAGCCCTGGTCGGGCATCGTTCGCTTTTGCACAATGTAGGGCTTTCCCCGTTTATTTTCTGTGTACTGTGTTTTGGGCCACCTGAAACCCTTTGGCCGGGGAGGTTTGGTGCGGGGAGATGGCAGGTCTGGAGCCTGAAATATCTCGGGTGGGGGGCGGGGGAGGTATTTTTGCCTTAAAACTCTGGGCCCACCTCGTGTGTCATGTCGTGAGTCTCGTGACTGTGGCAAATGGCTCAGTCGGGCGTTTTCTGAAAATGTATTCATCCCATGCAGATGTCATCGGGATACAGATCATCTGCATCTTCATGCTCTGACAAGACAAGATGCTGAGACAGGGATGAGCTCCAGAAGGACTGCTGAAAAGAAGAAAAAACCGCACTCCACAAAGTCATGGGGTTTATTTTTGCGTTTGGGGGGGCGGGGTGGCTTTAACAAAAGAGTGCAGTGTTGGCTGGCAGCAGCCTGCAGGGCATTTTTGCTGCCTGATCTCTCCTTTTCTTCTCTTCCACTCCTCTTTCAGGGCTGTAATTGTCATTTGGATAGTTTTAGAAGAGCAGTTAAGTTCCTCGCCTGTGTCAATGTGCTGATAATACCAGGAAGGTGAACGCTTGAACCGGTCGGGCGGGTGGGAATAACTTGGCTGCAGGTAGAACTTCTGAGGGAAGACCAGCAAAACCAGGAAGCAAATAGCAAGTTCCCCAAAAATGTGCGGGTGTCAAACACGTAAGCGTTTCATTGCCGAATGTTTTTGGGAATATGTTCCAAATGGCTATTTTTGGTAAACATAAATTTTCAGGAGATTCAGGGTTGTGTGTGGCAAAACATGTCCCTCTGTTTTTGTGTCCTGCCGCACAAACGGCCGGCGGCAGGGCTCTTGTTCCCCGCTCTCGATATTGCCCCAGCAGGGCTGCGATATTTAGACCTAAGTGGGGATGGGTTTAGGAGTGGAAGGAGAGAGAACGCCTGTGTTCTGTAAGGGCTGTGAATGCTGACCCTTTGTCTCCGTCTGCTGCTTTTCCTGTGCGGGTGATGAAGCTGTTTTACTTTTCTCTGTTGTTCCTGGTCTAAATAGCTGCAAGGCTGTCGCCGCTGTGGGTGTGCAATTTGTGTTGCTGTGTTTCTGTGGAGTCCTAGCCACGGCTCGCTTCTAGTGTGGCCAAGGGTCAAGGTAGGGCTTTCAGCTTAAAGCTTCAGAAGCGCTGCGCGCTGAGATGGGTGTAGGTGAAACTGCTGTTGCGCCTGCAGCTGTGCTCTCAGGGATGCTGGGCGGCTCCGCATCAGACCGGCGAGGTGCCCGTGGACCTCCGTCGGGCTGCGCCCTGGGTGCGCGAGCGTGCTGTGTGTTTGCTGTTCCGGCTTGTACGTGCGAGGGCTTAACGTTTGATTTAACGCATTTCCTTTAACGGCAGGCTGTAGTTGGGCTCTAGATGGTATTCCTACGGGGGCGCAAGAGCTGTGGAATGGTTAAGCTGTTGCTGTGCCTCCAGGTGACTTGTTCAGTAACACTGTTTTTCCAGGTGCAGATGGATGAGTCGTGCAGGGCAACGGAGGAGAGCCCAGGGGAGCGCTGTAAGAAGGTGAGTCTGTGTGTAGTACTGGAGGGAAGATGTGACTGATGGCTATAGGGCTCCATTATGGGTTTTACTCTTTTTTTTTTTTTTTGTGATCTGAGGGCACTAAGTGATGAGCCGAGCGTGATCTGGGCCCTGGAGGTGAGTCAGGCAAGGTGACCGGTGCTTGGTGGGCTGGAGTAGGTGTTCTTTTTCAGGTTATTCAGGATTTTTTTTTCCCTTGTCTTCACTTTCCCATCCCAATTTGGGGCCGATTCCCTCAAACGGGGACTTCCCCCTGTGGGGCTGCTTATGCAGCCTGGGAGCTGCTGCCTGGGCACAAAAATACCTCAAACCCCCTGACTCTGGGTCTGCAATGGGGGGTGAAAATACAGGAAGAATTCTGGTGGAAAGAAAACAACTTGGGGCTTCTGGGAAAGCCAACTCAGCTGGATTTGTGCAGCTGGAAAGGAAAAAAAGGGTGGTGGTGGGGAAGGAACAACCACCTAAAAGCACCCACCAACCATTCTCATGCACAAAACCGAAAGTGAAAATGACCATTTTTTGTAGGGTAAAAGCACAAAAAGTCCCCACAGAACTCAGTAGTTTGGAAAAGCAACCCCAATTATTACATTATGTAAAGAAGGCAGGGGAAAAAAAAGAAAACCAAAACAAAACCCTATCACAACCCTGATGCCACATGCCTACAAGCAGTTCCTGGGGCTTATTCTGCGGGGGTGGGGGACCCAACCTTGTTCCCCAGGTTTGCTGTGCTGCTTCTCCTCCCTCGGGCATGGGGGGGGCGGGCAGTGGCATGGACAGTAGCAAGCACCAGATTTTTTTAAGCAGTCGAGAGGAAAGGACTGAAATGCTCGAGACGCTTTGCTGTTTGGTGCAGAGGCAATGAACGGTGCTGCCGGGGCTGCGAGGGGGAAAGGTGCAGAGGAATAGAAGCTCTGTGGATGCAGCCAAGTTACGGTTTCTGGATGGTATTAATCGAGAAGAGTAATTCAGATAATGCTGCTGCCCAGCGACCAGAGTTGGGTACTGAGCCCGGGAGCCGCGCACGCGCGGTGGCGTCCCTGTGATCCCCATTGCTCTCTCCGCAGGTGACAGCCCTGCGATGCTGCGGTGCCTGCGAGGTGATGCCGCCGTGCTCGTTGCTGCTTCCTGGTAAGGAAAGGCCTCCTCCGCTCCTGCTGCAGCGTGGTGGTGTGTCGGACACGATTCCCTGTGTCGGGTGAGGCCTAGGGCTGCCGGTGAGGTGAGCGAGCCCCTTTGGTGGGTGCCGGGGTGTCTCCTTGTGTGCCTGCACTACTGGGGCTGGTGGGATGGGAAGCTTCAAACGACCTGCCGAGGCAGGCTTCTGGTATGCTAAAGGCGAGCGGGTGAGGGCAGCCCCAGGAGTTACCCGGGAGCTGATAGAAGGGAAGAGGGAAAGGAGGAGGAGGATGATGACATTTTCCCCCTGCCCAGGGTGCAGAAGATAGCCGACTCCCCAGCTCACCAGAGCTCCCCCTCAGCCTCCCCTGGCCCCACTTGCCCCGTGCTCCTGCCCCCAGCTCCGGCACGAGCGAGCTAGGCTACGCTACGTGCCTAGGAAGCCTCATCTCGTAAGAGCTGTGAGACACCCTTGTATTCTCTTCAGGTGGAGGATGGCCTAGAGTCTGGAGCTGCAGAAGAGGCAGGGCGGAGAGGAGGGGAAAGAAGCATCTGAACGGCTAAATTGTGCCAGCAGCGCTGAGAGCGAGAGTCGCGGTGAGTCCTGGGCCACTGGGGCCCCGTTGCCTCTCTTGTGCATCCTGGGCCCTCCCTGTCTCTCCCCTGGCCCCCTCTCTTTCCTTACCTGCTGCAAAATTTTTTTTAGTTTTTTTTTTTTTGCACCCCCCCCCCGCCCCTTCTTTCTCCATCTCGCTCTGAGTGGCTCCCTGCCTCCCCGTCTTTTCAGGCCTCCCTCTCTCTGTCCTGTAGCCTGTGGCTACTTGTTCTTTCTCCGCCTCTCTCTGCCTGGCTCTGGCTCCGTTTTTATTTTTTCATTCCTCCTGCTCTGTCCTGTAGCCTGTCGGTATTGTGTCTTTCTCTGGCTCTCTTGGTCTGACTCCCTGTGTTACCGAAAAACGCGGTAAAATCGGAAATATCTATTCAACACCAATCTAGTATTAAAGAGCAGGCGTTCTTTATTCACGGCGCCAGATGCACGGGGGATCGCTCCTCCTGGCGTGCGTACCTCACACACCTTTCCCGTAGAATTTGTAGATCAAAATTTTACATACTCATATATAGTCGTTATCGTCCTGTCTACTGATCGGTACAAACTTGCTTGTTCCGTATGTAAATCGCTGCGCAGGCTCGGTGGTGGTCCGTGAGTCGGTGGTCGCAATCTCCCCCTGCCAGAATTGCCTTTTACCTTCTTGGCTCTTAATCTTGGCAGTCTTGGCTAGTTTTCTCAGTCCGCTACACGAAACCGCGTTTTGTCATCCGTTTCTGACAGAAGCACGTTGTCTGTTGTTCTGCTGACATTAACGATCGCCTAGGGACTAAAATGCAGATCGACAGATGCGCTGATTCGTACGCTCCGTGTTCCCGTAATGGAACACCGTCTCTGGTTGGTTGATTTCATCGCTTTGGTTACATTTCCCCCCTTTGGAAGTTTTGAAATAATCATTTTCTCAATACTTCCATCTTAGATCAATAATATTCCACTATGTCAGTTCAGTGTTTGGTTCATCTTCTCAAAATTTTCACTTGATTGTGGTCTCTAGGGCATATGCAGGTTCCATTTTATACCCAAAATTTTATTAATTTGTTGAACTACCTCTGCAAAAAAATGTGGTCCTCTCTCAGAGGACATTCCTGTTGGCACTCTAAATCTTGGTATTATTTCTTTCAGCAACATCTTAACTACTACTCTAGCTTTGTTGGTGCAGCACGAGAAAGCTTCTGGCCAACTAGAAAACTTGTCCATCAGCACTAACAAATACTGCTATATCTATTTTGTCTGGGTAACTCAGAGAACTTAATTTGCTAATAATTTCCGGGAGAATTTTTTGTTTTGTTACTCCTAAAGGTGGTTTCCTTTGGTTCAGGGGATTATTTCTAGGACAGATTGGACACTTAGCTACCATGGGTTTAACTGTTCTTGTCATGCCTACACACGCTACAGATGCTTTTAAACTCAAAACCGTAGCATCTACACCCTAATGTGTTTGCTCATGCTTTTCTTTTGCAAGTTCTGTCATAACTTGTGGGGTTGTTATTATTATTACTTGTTTTTCTGGTGTTACCTACCATCTCTGTGTTTTGTGATGCTTCCAATTGTTCTGCTAATTGCTCATCCAATTTATTATAATAATCTCGGTTTCAACTTTGGAATTCCGATCTGTTTTACTGGTACTAGTGCAAGGATACCTTGCTCTGCAGTCCTCTTTGCAGCTTTATCTGTCAATCGTTTGCTTATGTTTACAGCCGTCTGGCCGAATCGATGAGCTTTGCAACGCTTTACCGCCACTTCTTTTGGTTTCTGCACGTCTTCCGTAAGTTGGAGAATGTCTTCTTTATGCTGTATCAATGATTCTTGGGCTGATGGCAGTCCTTTTTCCTTCCCAGTAGCTCCATGATCGTGGATCACACCAAATGCATGTTTGGAATCAGTCTAGATATTTATCCTTCGTCCTTCTGCCATTCGCAGAGCTCGCTTCAACGCTACCAATGCTGCTTTCTGTGCTGAGGTGTTCGCAGGCAGCGCCCCTGACTCCATTCCCTCGGCGGTGATAACGACAGCATATCCGGCCATTCTCTTCTCGCCCAGAGCTGCTTCCATCTGTAAACAACTCCAGATCAGGATTTTCCCAGAGGTTTGTGTCTCAGGCCTGGTCTGCTGGAATAGACTTGTTCAATAGTTAGCAAGCGATCGTGTTCGAAACTGTCCGTAAGGTTTTCTGTTGTTAAAAACATAGCAGGATTCAGTATAGCAGTAGTCTTCGATTCCACATGGTCTTGTTCTAACAGAACAACTTGATATTTCAACATTCTGCTAAGGGATAGCCAACGACCCCCCTTTTGTTCTAAAACAGTCACCGCTATGTGCGGGACACATACTGTCATCTTTTGTCCCATTGTTAACTTTGGGGCTTCCTGGATCGGCAGCGCTGCTGTTGCCACTGCCCGTAAACATCCAGGCCATCTTTTACTCACGTGGTCGAGTTGTTTGGAGAAGTAGCCCACGGGTCTCTTCCAGGTTCCCAGTCGCTGTGTCAGCACTCCAAGGGCTAAATGTTGTCTTTCGTGGACAAACAACTCAAAAGGTTTAGCGAAATCGGGTAGGCCTAATGCAGGGGCCATCACTGAGGCTCTTTTCAGTTCTTTGAATGCCGTTTGGCATCCGGGCGTCCAGGTTAAATATTTATCCTTTGATTCTTTCAGTGCCTCATATAATGGTTTTACATACAGTCTGTAGTTCAGAATCCAGAGCTGACGCTATTTCACTATTTTCAGAAAAGCTCTCAGTTCCTTCGGGCCGCAAGGTTCGGGAATTTGACAAATAGTTTCTTTCTTTTCACTTTCTAATTGTCTTTGTCTCTGAGATATTTCGAATCCTAAATAAATGGCTGCTTCTTCTCCTATTTGGGTTTTGTTTCTGGAAACTCCGCATCTTCCTTGGCCCAGAAAATTTAAAAATTTCAAAACATTATTCTTTACTTTCTGCCACTATCAGAATGTCGTCTGCATTCTGTAACAGTATGCCTCTCCCTGGGTTCTGTTTTTTCTATACATTTCTATATTTCTAATTTTTTTTCTTGCCAGCTGAGTCCCAAATATCGTAGGACTAATTTTAAATCCTTGTGGAAGTACGGTCCATGTTAGCTGTGTCTTTCATTCTGTGGTCGGGCTTTCCCATTCCAAAGCAAATAGGCTTTGACTTTTTATGCCTGGAGGTATGCAAAAGAAGGCATCCTTCAAATCTAGTACAGTAAACCATTTATGCTCCTCCTTTAAAAGAGGTCAGTAAAGTGTATGGATTAGCTACTACCGGATGTAGATCTTGGACCACCTGAGATATAGCCCTTAAATCGTGAACCAGCTAATACTCTTTGCCTCTAGATTTCTTTACTGGCGGCACAGGAGTACTATATTCTGATTCACATTCTACTAAGAGCTCATATTCTGAAAAAAATTTATAATTAACTTCTCTAATCCTTTTCGAGCCTCTCGCTTAATACGGTATTGTTTTTGCCTTACCGGCTTGGCTCCAGGCTTTAAGGTTACTTTTACCGGCTCTGCCCGCTTAGGTCGCTCCGGAGCTCCGCTCGCTCAAACCAAAGGAATTACTACGTTTTCCACTTCTTCGGGAACCTGTTCCTCCCTGGAGGAATCCTGTAACATAAACGCTCTCGCCTCTGTGGCTTTTGATTCTGTTCTGGTATTAGTAATTTAATCTCTCCATCTTTAAAAGTTACTTGAGCATCTAATTTACTTAATAGATCTCATCATAACAGAGGCAGTGGACATTCAGGCATATACAGAAACTGGTGAGTTGCCCATTGCTTCTCCAATTTAAACTTTAATGGCTCTAAGAAAGGCTAATTTTTCTTTGCCCTGTCGCACTAACAACACCTACTGGTTTATGATCAACTTTCTCTTTACGTGTATTCAATACCAAAGAAGTGGCTCCCGTATCTACCAAAAATTCTATTTCTTCATTCCCTAGCTTCAGTGTAACCAGGTGTTCAGCTAGGGTTGATTCCTCTGGTCTCCTTCATGCCAAGCTACTTCAAGCATTTTACCCAGATCTCTGGATTCAGGTTCTTCTGGTTTCTGAAGGTTTTTTTACTCCCCCCCCCACCCCCCCCAATCTGGGGCTGATTGTCTTATGAATATAGAGACCAACTGAATTGCTTTTTCTGTGTTTTTCTGGGTTCAAATGAGTATATTTTCTGGTGGTCACCTTCAGTCTTTCCATAAAGGCTGAAGGGGACTCCTTTAATTCTTGTCTCACTTAATAAATGGGTCAAAATTTATGGCTTTTGGCATTGCATGTCTTACTCCAAATAAAATCTGTCTCTGACATCTAGTCAACATTCCCCTGGGTCCTGGCTGATTAGGGTCCCACTCGGGATTTGTAGATGGAAAATTCTTATTCGTTGTTCTCTGTAAATTCCTGTTAGCATGTGCTCCCTGCACCTGCCTTCTGGCTGTATTCAATACTATTTTCTTGTCAGTTCCATCAAGTGAAGTATCCAGTATCACAAGTAGAGCAACACTTCAAGTTCTCACCACATTTTCCTCTTTTCAGAAACATTGCTGTAGAATCCTGTGGACATATCTCACGCTGTTTCTGCCACGCTGGATGATTCCACAGTGTAAAGAACAAATCAACATATGCCACTTCTTCCCATTTGCCTTCCCTTTTTACAAAACAACATTAATTGCAAGATGGTATGATATTGCAATGTCTCCTGTTCTGGCCATTCGTGCCCACCTTCCAATTGATACGTTGGGCACCAATGATTGCAATATTCAATTAATGGTTTCCGAGTTAGTGGGTCATCACCCCCGATGTCTTTCCAGTGCTTCAAAGTACATCCCAAAGGTGTTCTCTGTGGGATAGGTTTCTTACTCAGAAATGCTCCCATCTCCCAGTCGACTAGCAGTTGTGATAGTGCACTATCACAAATAGTAGTCAGAGGGACTCCAACCCCCGTTAGAGGTCTCACTGGGAATCCGCCACTGGGATCTGTAGCCCCCTGCTAGATATCCCTGGAGACTTCAACCCCCTGTTGAAGACCCCCCTACCCTCGGGTCCCGCTCCACAGGCTTTCGCCTAGCAGAGACTTACCAACCGAGGTACCTCTTGGCCCCAACCCTGCGTGGCTTTCGCCGCGCCTTACGGGCAGGCCTGTGGGACTCAAACCCACTATCCTGTCCTATGTGGGAAGCTAACGCCACATATTATTCTACCTAAGTTTCTTCTTAAACGAATGCCTTGTTTACTTCAGTCCAGGGGATCTTTCTCAGAATTCTCTGGCCTGGGGATCGGAAGCTCTCCCCAAGAATTCCTTGGGGCTGACTGCAGGTCCCACGGTCCTGCGGATCCGTCGAGATTCAAAAGCAGGTTCCCATCTGGGGTGCCAAAACTGTTACCAAAAAACACGGTAAAATCGGAAATATCTATTCAACACCAATCTAGTATTAAAGAGCAGGCGTTCTTTATTCACGGCGCCAGATGCACGGGGGATCGCTCCTCCTGGCGTGCGTACCTCACACACCTTTCCCGTAGAATTTGTAGATCAAAATTTTACGTATTCATACATATTCATTATCGTCCTGTCTACTGATCGGTACAAACTGGCTCGTTCCGTATGTAAATCACTGCGCAGGCTCGGTGGTGGTCCGTGAGTCGGTGGTCGCGATCTCCCCCTGCCAGAATTGCCTTTTACCTTCTTGGCTCTTAATCTTGGCAGTCTTGGCTAGTTTTCTCAGTGCGCTACACGAAACCGCGTTTTGTCATCCTTTTCTGACAGAAGCACGTTGTCTGTTGTTCTGCTGACATTAACGATCGCCTAGGGACTAAAATGCAGATCGACAGATGCGCTGATTCGTACGCTCCGTGTTCCCGTAATGGAACACCGTCTCTGGTTGGTTGATTTCATCGCTTTGGTTACACCTGTTCCTGTTGTTCAGTTTCTTCTTTTTTGGCTTTGTGTGATTCTCTCTGTGATTCTGTTCTTCTCTGCCTCGCTTTTCCCAGCTCCCCGTCCCTCACTTTGAATACCCGTTATCCTTCACCAGCTCACTCTCCCTTGGTTGCCATCCCCGTTTCTGAGTTCCTCCTGCTTTGCCACGTAGCCCGTGACTTTTTTCTTAATCTCTCTCTGTCTGCCTCAACGCTCCCGCCGCGCTTTTTAGTTCGTCTGCTCTGCTCTGTACCCTGCTACTGTTCTTGCCTTTCTGAGTTCTTCTCTGTCCAGCTCCCTTTTCCTATTCATGAATTCCTGTTCTTCCTGCACCCGCCGCTGTTCCCTGTGATCTCTGTCTCTCTCTGTCCAGCTCCCTGTCCCTAGGTTTTAATTCCTGCCTCTGCCCGCCGTAGCCCGTCTAGATTTTTCTCTCGGCCTCTCTCTCTGTCCAGCTCCCCCTCTCTGTGTTCTAATTCCACGTTCTCTGTCACGTAGACCCGTGCTATTTGTTTGTCCTCATCTCTCTCTGTCCAGCTCCTTGCTGCTATGTTTTATTTCTTCCCTCTCTGTCTGTCTTTGTAGCCCATTGCCGTTGTGTGTTTTTTTTTTTTTTTTCCTACTTGTTTCTTCATGTGTCTCTGTCTGCCTCCCAGTGCCTGATCTTTAATTCCTCCTTCCCTGTAGGCCGCTGTTCCTTTTTTCCATTCTACATTGTGTTCTCTTTGGTCTCCTGTTCTTATTCATCGATTCCCTCCTCGCCGCCCTGTGGCCTGTCCCCATTTTATTGTTGCGCCTCTCTCCCTCTCTCTGGCTTCTTGCCCCTGTTTTGAAAATTCCTCCCTCTCTTCTCTCTTCCCTGTTGGCCGTGTGATCTTCAGCCTTTCTCCATCTCTTTCTGCCCAGCTCTCTGTGTCTATTCATTAATTCTTCCCTCTCTGCCCTGTAGCCTGTAGCTTTTGTCCTTTCTCCATCTTGCTGTCTCTGGCTTCCCCGTGACCCTGTTTTAGAATTGTTTCTCTCTCCTTTCTGTACGCATTGCGATTCCTTTTGCTCCCCATCTCCCTTTGTTTTGGGTGTTTTTTTTTGTTGTTGTTTCTCTGGCTCCCTGTCCCTAATTCTTAATTCTCTGCCTTCTCGTGCTCTGTACCACGTAGCCCCATGGTTTGTTTTGTGGTGTTCCCTCCCCGGCCCCTTCCCTCCGTTGTTGGCTGTCTCGGCTCCCTGTCCCCGTGGCTTCATTCTTCCCTCTCTGCCCTGTTCTTGTCGCTTGTCTTGTCTGTCTCCATCGCGCTCGGTCCAGCTTCCTGCCCCTATTCTTCTTTCCTCCCTCGCTGTCGTGCTGCCTGCCCCAGGTTCTTTGTGCGTCTCCAGCCTGCTCCTCTTCCTTCTTTGTTGGTCTGTGTCCTGCTCTTCCCCCCTCTTTCTGCTGCCTCTCTTCCCCTCTCTCTGCTGCTTGTATCTCCACCTCCGTCAGGCTCCCTGTCCTTCTCTGGCCGTCCTGTTCCCTGCCTCGTGCCTTCTCACTACACGCACACACGCCCCCCCGCCCCCGTCCAGCCGGCTGCCGCTCTTCTCTTCTCTCTTCCTACTGTCCTGTGCCCTGCTCCTCACCTTTGGCGGCCTCCCCCTCTGCCCAGCAGCCCGTCGCTCCAGGAGCCGGGCGACGGACGGTCCCTTTCCTGCCAAACGCGGACAAGCGCGTGCCGTGGTTTAGCCCCAGCTGGCAACTCTGCACCAGGGAGCTGCTTGCTCGCTCCACCCTCAGTGGGCTGGGGGAGAGAGCTGGAAGGGTAAAAGTGAGAAAAATCATGGGCTGAGATCAAGACTGTTTAATAGGTAAAGCAAAAGCTGTGCGTGGAAGCAAAGCAAGGAATTAATTCACTCCTCCTTTTCGGCGGGCAGGTGTTGAGCCACCTCTGGGAAAGCAGGGCTCTGTCATGTGTCATGGTTACTTAGGGAGAGAAATGCCGTAGCCCCCCCCCCCCCCAAGGACTCCCCCTTCTTCCCCCAGCTGCGTGTGCTGAGCATGATGTCAAATGGTATGGAATATCCCTTTGGTCAGTTAGCTGGGAAAGCTTTCCCAGCTGTCCCAGCCTACTTGCTGGTGGGGCACTGAGAGAACCAGAAGAGGCCCTGACTGTGGAAGCAGTGCTCAGCAAGAACCAAAACATCTCTACATTATTAACGGTGTTTTGAGCATAAATCCAAAACGTATCCCTTCCTAGCTACTGTGGAGAAAATGAGCACTATCCCAGCCACCACCAGCTCCGTGCGGCTGCGGCAACGGCGGCCGAGGTGGCCTTGGGGCAGGGGGAGCGTTGGGGACCCTGAGCCACGAATCGCTCCTGGGACTTGTTACGTGCGCGCCTGCACAAACAGCTGCCCTCTCCTTTGGCCTGAGGGCTGCGTTTGCGCTCCCTTGGCGTGGGGCAAGGGTCTGTGATGGAGCCCGGGGGAGGAGGTGGTGCACTGTGGGGGTGAGGGGAGGGGGCCCCCCGTTGCTGCTGCGCCTCAGCTGTGGGCGGGGTCTGGCTGGAGGAGCCCCAGGTGCGGGCAGTGGGGCTGGCGGTGCCGGCTCCTCCCTGGAAAAGGGGTGGTGCCCTGCTCCGGGGGGCCAGTGTGAGCCGAGGGCGGGGCGGGGCGGAGCTGTGGCCGAGCGTCAGCGGGCTGCGAGTGTAGCGAGGGAGGAGGTGAGCGGGGGCTGGGTGGGGGGCCGCTGCGTGCCGGGTCAAGCCCCGAGGAGGGCTGCGGCGGGGCAGCGGCGGGTCGGAGCGGGCGGTGGGGAGAGCGAGGCTGTGCTGAGGGCTCGGTGGGGCTTCCGGGGGCAGCGGCGGGAGGGACGGTGCCCCGCAGGGTGAGAGAGCGGGGAGGGCGGGCTCGCGGCGTGGCGGGAGCTGTGGTGGTGCGTGTGGCGGCTGGGCGGGCGGCCGTGTTGTGGCGCAGAGCATGGCGGGAGCTGTAGTCCTTGTGGCGGGGGGCTGCCGGGCGGCCGTGTTGTGGCGCAGAGCATGCCGGGAGCTGTAGTCCTTGTGGCGCGCGGCTGCCGGGCGGCCGTGTTGTGGCGCAGAGCGTGCCGGGAGCTGTAGTCCTGGCGCAGTGGCTGCCGGCCCTGTCACGTGGCTCGCCGGGGCGCGGCGGGAGGCGCGGTGTTCCGGCGCTCGGGTGCCGGGCGGCCGTGCCGCGTACGGTAGGCGCGGTGTATTTTGGGGGTTGGAATCGTGTTGATTTCTGGGGGCTTCCAGGTGCGGCCGCTCCCCGAGAAGCGGTGAGTTCCCCGGGAGCTGACAGAAGGGAAGAGGGAAAGGAGGAGGACCTTTTCCCCCTGCCCAGGGCGCAGATGATGGCCGCCGCCTCCCCGGCTCACCGGAGCTCCCGCTCAGCCTCCCCTGGCCCCCCCTTGCCCCGTGCGCCTGCCCCCAGCCCCGGCACCTCCCCGGAAGCGTGCTGCGTAGCCCTTGGCCGCCCCCAGGCCCTGTCGTGAAGGCAGCGAGCCGGCCCTCGAGCGCACTGGATTCCCCCTCGGCGCAGGGGCCCTTAGCAGTAGCGCGGGGAAGGGGCGGTGTGTCCAGAAGCCCCTGCGCAAGGAGGGGCTTTGGCCAGGGTCGATCGACGGTAATGACGGTCGCTGTTTCTTCTTTCCCTCTCCCAGAGACCGTGCTGAGGACGTGGTTGTCTGTCCTTCCCCCGGGGATGCCGTTGACTGCAGCCGTCTCAGGCTTGCGTGGCTTCTCTCTGCCCGGCGTTGCCATCCTCGCAGCGCGGGGGCGAAAAGGGACACACAGAGCCCTTCCCGGCTGTGGACAGGAGCTGCCTCGGCTGAAGCTGGAGACGCCAACGAAAGGTAAAGCAGAAGAAACTGAAGGCGCTCTGGCTGCCAGCTGCCTTCCTGCCGCAGGCAAGAGAGAGCCTGTCCCTGCAGGTGAGGGAGGGAGGATCCCCCTTCGTAGCCCGCAGCGGGCCAGGCCACCAACGTGCACCGCAGGGTCTGTACGCGTAACCGGGAGTTGGGTACGGGCGTGTAGTGCACGAGCGAGCTAGGCTACGTGCCTAGGAAGCCTCATCTCGTAAGAGCGGTAAGACACCCGTGTATCCTCTTTAGGTGGAGGACGGCCTAGAGTCTGGAGCTGCAGAAGAGGCAGGGCGGAGAGGAGGGGAAAGAAGCATCTGAACGGCTAAATTGTGCCAGCAGCGCTGAGAGCGAGAGTCGCGGTGAGTCCTGGGCCACTGGGGCCCCGTTGCCTCTCTTGTGCATCCTGGGCCCTCCCTGTCTCTCCCCCCTGGCCCCCTCTCTTTCCTTACCTGCTGCAAAATTTTTTTTTTTTTTTTGGCGCCCCCCCGCCCCTTCTTTCTCCATCTCGCTCTGAGTGGCTCCCTGCCTCCCCGTCTTTTCAGGCCTCCCTCTCTCTGTCCTGTAGCCTGTGGCTACTTGTTCTTTCTCCGCCTCTCTCTGCCTGGCTCTGGCTCCGTTTTTATTTTTTTATTCCTCCTGCTCTGTTCTGTAGCCTGTCGGTATTTTGTCTTTCTCTGGCCCTCTTGGTCTGACTCCGTGTGTTACCGAAAAACGCGGTAAAATCGGAAACAACTCCTCAACGCCGATTTAGTATTAAAGAGCAGGCGTTCTTTATTCACGGCGCCAGATGCACGGGGGATCGCTTCTCCTGGCGTGCGTACCTCACACACCTTTCCCGTAGAATTTGTAGATCAAAATTTTACGTATTCATACATATTCATTATCGTCCTTTCTACTGATCGGTACAAACTGGCTCGTTCCGTATGTAAATCACTGCGCAGGCTCGGTGGTGGTCCGTGAGTCGGTGGTCGCGATCTCCCCCTGCCAGAATTGCCTTTTACCTTCTTGGCTCTTAATCTTGGCAGTCTTGGCTAGTTTTCTCAGTGCGCTACACGAAACCGCGTTTTGTCATCCTTTTCTGACAGAAGCACGTTGTCTGTTGTTCTGCTGACATTAACGATCGCCTAGGGACTAAAATGCAGATCGACAGATGCGCTGATTCGTACGCTCCGTGTTCCCGTAATGGAACACCGTCTCTGGTTGGTTGATTTCATCGCTTTGGTTACATTTCCCCCCTTTGGAAGTTTTGAAATAATCATTTTCTCAATACTTCCATCCTAGATCAATAATATTCCACTATGTCAGTTCAGTGTTTGGTTCATCTTCTCAAAGTTTTCACTTGATTGTGGTCTCTAGGGCATATGCAGGTTCCATTTTATACCCAAAATTTTATTAATTTGTTGAACTACCTCTGCAAAAAAATGTGGTCCTCTCCCAGAGGACATTCCTGTTGGCACTCTAAATCTTGGTATTATTTCTTTCAGCAACATTTTAACTACTACTCTAGCTTTGTTGGTGCAGCACGAGAAAGCTTCTGGCCAACTAGAAAACTTGTCCATCAGCACTAACAAATACTGCTATATCTATTTTGTCTGGGTAACTCAGAGAACTTAATTTGCTAATAATTTCCGGGAGAATTTTTTGTTTTGTTACTCCTAAAGGTGGTTTCCTTTGGTTCAGGGGATTATTTCTAGGACAGATTGGACACTTAGCTACCATGGGTTTAATTATTCTTGTCATGCCTACACACGCTACAGATGCTTTTAAACTCAAAACCGTAGCATCTACACCCTAATGTGTTTGCTCATGCTTTTCTTTTGCAAGTTCTGTCATAACTTGTGGGGTTGTTATTATTATTACTTGTTTTTCTGGTGTTACCTACCATCTCTCTGTGTTTTGTGATGCTTCCAATTGTTCTGCTAATTGCTCATCCAATTTATTATAATAATCTCGGTTTCAACTTTGGAATTCCGATCTGTTTTACTGGTACTAGTGCAAGGATACCTTGCTCTGCAGTCCTCTTTGCAGCTTTATCTGTCAATCGTTTGCTTATGTTTACAGCCGTCTGGCCGAATCGATGAGCTTTGCAACGCTTTACCGCCACTTCTTTTGGTTTCTGCACGTCTTCCGGAAGTTGGAGAATGTCTTCTTTATGCTGTATCAATGATTCTTGGGCTGATGGCAGTCCTTTTTCCTTCCCAGTAGCTCCATGATCGTGGATCACACCAAATGCATGTTTGGAATCAGTCTAGATATTTATCCTTCGTCCTTCTGCCATTCGCAGAGCTCGCTTCAACGCTACCAATACTGCTTTCTGTGCTGAGGTGTTCGCAGGCAGCGCCCCTGACTCCATTCCCTCGGCGGTGATAACGACAGCATATCCGGCCATTCTCTTCTCGCCCAGAGCTGCTTCCATCTGTAAACAACTCCAGATCAGGATTTTCCCAGAGGTTTGTGTCTCAGGCCTGGTCTGCTGGAATAGACTTGTTCAATAGTTAGCAAGCGATCGTGTTCGAAATTGTCCGTAAGGTTTTCTGTTGTTAAAAACATAGCAGGATTCAGTATAGCAGTAGCCTTCGATTCCACATGGTCTTGTTCTAACAGAACAACTTGATATTTCAACATTCTGCTAAGGGATAGCCAACGACCCCCCTTTTGTTCTAAAACAGTCACCGCTATGTGCGGGACACATACTGTCATCTTTTGTCCCATTGTTAACTTTGGGGCTTCCTGGATCGGCAGCGCTGCTGTTGCTACTGCCCGTAAACATCCAGGCCATCTTTTACTCACGTGGTCGAGTTGTTTGGAGAAGTAGCCCACGGGTCTCTTCCAGGTTCCCAGTCGCTGTGTCAGCACTCCAAGGGCTAAATGTTGTCTTTCGTGGACAAACAGCTCAAAAGGTTTAGCGAAATCGGGTAGGCCTAATGCAGGGGCCATCACTGAGGCTCTTTTCAGTTCTTTGAATGCCGTTTGGCATCCGGGCGTCCAGGTTAAATATTTATCCTTTGATTCTTTCAGTGCCTCGTATAATGGTTTTACATACAGTCTGTAGTTCAGAATCCAGAGCTGACGCTATTTCACTATTTTCAGAAAAGCTCTCAGTTCCTTCGGGCCGCAAGGTTCGGGAATTTGACAAATAGTTTCTTTCTTTTCACTTTCTAATTGTCTTTGTCTCTGAGATATTTCAAATCCTAAATAAATGGCTGCTTCTTCTCCTATTTGGGTTTTGTTTCTGGAAACTCCGCATCTTCCTTGGCCCAGAAAATTTAAAAATTTCAAAACATTATTCTTTACTTTCTGCCACTATCAGAATGTCGTCTGCATTCTGTAACAGTATGCCTCTCCCTGGGTTCTGTTTTTTCTATACATTTCTATATTTCTAATTTTTTTTCTTGCCAGCTGAGTCCCAAATATCGTAGGACTAATTTTAAATCCTTGTGGAAGTACGGTCCATGTTAGCTGTGTCTTTCATTCTGTGGTCGGGCTTTCCCATTCCAAAGCAAATAGGCTTTGACTTTTTATGCCTGGAGGTATGCAAAAGAAGGCATCCTTCAAATCTAGTGACACCTGTTCCTGTTGTTCAGTTTCTTCTTTTTTGGCTTTGTGTGATTCTCTCTGTGATTCTGTTTTTCTCTGCCTCGCTTTTCCCAGCTCCCCGTCCCTCACTTTGAATACCCGTTATCCTTCACCAGCTCACTCTCCCTTGGTTGCCATCCCCGTTTCTGAGTTCCTCCTGCTTTGCCACGTAGCCCGTGACTTTTTTCTTAATCTCTCTCTGTCTGCCTCAACGCTCCCGCCGCGCTTTTTAGTTCGTCTGCTCTGCTCTGTACCCTGCTACTGTTACTTGCCTGCCTGAGTTCTTCTCTGTCCAGCTCCCTTTCCCTATTCTTGAATTCCTGTTCTTCCTGCACCCGCCGCTGTTCCCTGTGATCTCCGTCTCCCTCTGTCCAGCTCCCTGTCCCTAGGTTTTAATTCCTGCCTCTGCCCGCCGTAGCCCGTCTAGATTTTTCTCTCGGCCTCTCTCTCTGTCCGGCTCCCCCTCTCTGTGTTCTAATTCCACGTTCTCTGTCACGTAGACCCGTGCTGTTTGTTTGTCCTCATCTCTCTCTGTCCAGCTCCTTGCTGCTATGTTTTATTTCTCCCCTTTAACGAGGGGCGACTGAATGTTGGGGTGGGGGCGGTTTTTTCCCAACCGTATTTTGAGGGAGCGCTCTTAAGTATTTTATTTCAGTCTCGCTTTCGATGCGCGTTTCCCTGGCAGTTCAGCAGCATCTCTCGGGCGGGGCAGCTGGGCGGACGTCCCTCCCGACTCCATAACACGCCAAAACCCCCCAGTCACGTTGCTGCTGTGTATTTTGGAGATAGATAATCTTATGGCGGGTGTGAACGGCTGTGTGAGTTAAATGAACGCAGAAGGAAAATGGAAAGCTTTCAGAGCCTAGACGCTCATATTGGATGTGCGTAAACACGCGCCCGCCTTCTCAGCACAAAGTGCATTACTGAGATTTATTCTTAATTTTTTACGTTACTCTTTCAAGTTTGACGCTTCGCTTCAGGCTTCATGGAGCCAGGCAGCAAGACGTGCGGCGGCAGGGCGAGGGCTGTAGCTGCTGCGGCGGATCTGTAAGCGGAGGTTCCGGTTACGGTACAACTTTGCCCCGCAGCCTCACGGGGTTATCTCCCCGCAGCTGTGCCGTAAGGAAGGGATGAGACGTTTTCCAGCACCAGCCAGAGCGTTCAGTGTTACGCGAAGAATCTGTTCAAAATGGTATCGGTTAGTCTTAATACCGTTTTCAAGTGTTCCAGTCCCTCTAGCTTTTAAAGGAGGTGTTGTGTTTTGACGTGACCCGTTTGCCCAGAATCTTGCTGCGGCTCAATTTCCTTCCTATCCCTTGTGCTGACTGAGTTCCTCCATTTTCTTCTGTGCTATTTTATTCACGTGCTGAAATATAGTTTGGGATTTCTGTTTTTCAGATGTCTTCTCAGTGTCTCGTGATGCTCAAGAGATGCCCCCCGGCCCGGGTTTGCCTGCCGGTCGTTAAGCGTGGTGAAGGTAAGGGGCCATCCCTCTGCCTGGGGGCTCCCGGCTCTGTCTCCAGCGGGTGCCCCGCAGGTGCGGCCGCGAGGGCTGCCTGGTGGGGAGAGTCGGGGCCCCCAGGGACCGGGGCTGTTTGTCGCCCCGGGGAGCCCATCCCAGCGCGGGAGCGTGGCCGAGCAGAGCCCGAGAGAGATGTGACACTGTCCTCTGGCACGCTCCCGCTCCGCCGTGGGGCGGCCGCTAGCCTGTGGACAGGGGCTGGGGGGGCTGCAGCTGTTTGGGGGGCTGCCCCACCTTTTAGATTTTAGCAGAGCTCCCCCTTTTCTGGGGGGTGTGGGGGTGTGTGTGTGTGTACCTTTGTAAATGGCACTATTAAAGTAATGAGCTGCAGGTTGGAGTAGATTCCCTTGTTTAGTGCCCTTCTTGGGGGTGAATAAAATTGGGGGGGGGGTGGGGTGGTGGTGGTGGTGTGATGATGTCATGCGGGGCGCCCCGGTGTCACTGGGGGAGCTGATAATGCGTCAGAGGAACAGGTGAGTGGGGGCGTCATGTAGGGGTTCCCCCCCAAAAAGGGGGGTTGCAGCCCCCAAATGCCTGAAAATTCAGGGGGGCTATTACAAAACCCTCTTATTTTAAAATCCCTTTATACATCTATCAATTAATATTACATGTCAATATATATAAAATAAGAACTTCTCTCTCCTATATTATATAACGTATTTCAGGATACAGAAATTCTACATCGAGATACAGGGTTTTAAAACACAAAAGTAACTCGACTGTCTAAATATCTAAATTAAACAATAAAGGAGTTTAAAATGAAGAAAAAGGACAGATGAAGGAATTCAAAGCAGAAGAAAGTCTGGCTAGAGCGAGCATCTACGCTTAGTGTGTGTTACATAGTCTAAGCAGATGTGTAATCTAAATAGAGGTTATATAGAGTGAAATAAGCCTAGGTATAACTGTAAGTAGATGTCTAAATAGAGAAGTCGAAAAAGATTGAAGTGTCAAAGGGTAAGTAAGCAGATAGCTAGCCTAAATAGGTGGTTTATATACGTGTTAATATGGAAGTCTGAACAGGTATGTGTAAATAGATATTCTGTGTAAGTGTAAATAGCCTAAGTAGGTGTAAGTGTAAATTTAATAGCTAAGTCTAAACAGGTGTTGTATGTAAATGTAAAATAGATAGTATATATAAACTATAGATGTACTCTGTAAGGATGTGTAAGCAGACACACAAGTGCAAATGTCTATGCTATATAAGGTTTTAAAATGCAAAGAAACCATGTTGATAGAGATGTTTATAGAGAGGATTTAAAAATTGGACACACACCCCACCCCCACCCCCCAATCAACTGAAGACACAAAAGCGCTTTCAAATGCTGCCCCTTTCCCGTTCTCCTTCTCCCATCCCGATTTGGGGCCGATTCCCCCAGATGGGGACTTCCCCCTCTGGGGCTGCGCAGGCCGCCTGGGAGCTGCTGCCAGGGCAGACAAACACCCCAAAGCCCTCGAGTCTGGGTCTGCAGTGGGGGGTGAAAAACCCCAAACAGCCAAAACACCCAAACAGGTTTGGGGGAAAGAAAACAATTGGGGGCTCCTGGGAAAGCCCACTCCTGCTGGGTTTGTGCAGCTGGAAAGGGGGGGGGGGGGGGTGTGTGTGGAACCCCACTAACCATTCTCATGCACAAAACCAGGAGCAAAAATCACCGATTTCTTTGTTGTGGAAAGGGCCAAAGAGACCCAGAAGTGAACCGTTTGGAAAAGCAATCCCAACTTTGTTCCTTTGGCTTTTTTTGCTTTTCCATAAGGTAAAACCCCCAAAAACCCCAACAACAAAAAAAGCCAAGCCATCCAAACAGAAATCAGCACCACCAAACGACCGGCCCAAAAACCCCAAATTGGGGAAAATTTGGGGTGAAACAGCAGCAGTTTGAGGGGCATTGCTGGGGCTTATCCGGAATGGATTCTCCGGAGTGGGTCGGTTATCTGGAGCGGATCATCTGCTGCAGGTGAGCCCAGGTGAGTTGCCCGTTGTGGATTATCCTGGGGGGACCCCCCTGGTGTCAGTCATCCCCATGCATGTTCCCCATGGCGTGTCTGCCCAGACATGCCCCTGTCCGGCAGTGTCCGCCTCCTCCCCCGCCCTCCCTCTGCGTGTGTCTGTGCCCTCCCAGACGCTGTCCCCTGAGATGGCCCCCCTGCATGACTTTTTTTCCCCGGTGACATTCCTCCCCCCCGCTTCCCCTGGCCTCCTGTTCTGTGCTCGCTGAAGCCTCGTGCTTACGCAGGATGAGCAGTGGCGAGGCGAGGCGCTGCCAAGCCAACGAAGCCCAAGGCTCAGCAGCGCACAACTCCTTTGCAGGGCAGCCGCTGGCATCTGGTCTGCCTGGCTGCCCTGTGCCCCGACGCACAGCTGCCCCCCTCACCCCGGGCAGCCTGCCTTCAGAAGGGCAGCTGTGTTCCCCTGATGGATTTTCTTCTTTAACCCTCCAGGACCTGTTGACTTGCTGCTCTCCCTGTCCCAGCCCTGATGCCGCAGGCCTACAGCAACTGATGGGGCTTACTCCGGGCGGGTGTGGGGGTGGGAAAGGGGACCTTTTTCCCCAGGTGGTTTGTGCTGCTTCTCCTCCCTCGGGCGTGGGGTGGGGGCGAGTGGGGCAGGCGGGAGGACAGTGCGCATGCGCAGTGGCGCCTTTGCTGCTCTCTGCTGCCACCGTGCGGCCAAACCGCGGTACTGCAGGCGGGCAGCCGCGCATGCGCAGTGGCGCCTTTGCTGCTCTCTGCCGCCACCGTGCGGCCAAACCGCGGTACTGCAGGCGGGCAGCCGCGCATGCGCACTGGCCACCTGTTTTCTGCTCGCTACTTTCACCGAGCGACCGAGCCCCGGGACTGCAGGCGGGAGGTGCGCTACCCTGGTAGAGATTTCCACCCGCCCCTTATCCGATCGCGGCAGTCACCGGTCGATCAAAACCGGGTACGGCAGACGGGAAGCCGCCCGTTCCCGAGGGTGAAGTTTTCCTCTGGCCGCTGCTGTTGCCGTGCAAGCAGATGCTGGTACTGCAGGCGGGCAGCCGCGCATGCGCAGTGGCGCCCTTTTCTGCTCTCTACCGCCACCGTGCGGCCAAACCGCGGTACTGCAGGCGGGCAGCCGCGCATGCGCAGTGGCGCCTTTTTCTGCTCTCTATCGCCACCGTGCGGCCAAACCGCGGTACTGCAGGCGGGCGGCCGCGCATGCGCAGTGGCGCCATTTTAGCTCTATCGCCACCGTGCGACCAAAGAGCGGTACTGCAGGCGGGCAGCCGCGCATGCGCAGTGGCGCCCTTTTCTGCTCTCTGCCGCCACCGTGCGGCCAAACCGCGGTACTGCAGCCAGCAGCCGTGCACGGGCTGTAGCGACATTTCGCCGCGCTCACTTCTCCACGCCACTTAGTGACACCCCCCCCCCGCTACCTGGTGACGGCACCGTGGGGGCTGGAGCCGTGTACCACAGCCCTTAGCGACAGGTGTTGACCCCTTGCGATAGCCCGGTGAGGGTGGTGCTGATACTCCTCGCCACGCTCTTAGCAACGGGCCCCGCCCCCGGCGATGGGCGGGCAGGCGGTCTGATGGCTGACCCACCTGGCCCCACCCACCTTTGCGACAGGCCCCCTGGCGAGGGCCTGGTGGGGCGGGGCCGTGCTCCTGTGCTCCCCAGCACCCCCAGGTAGCAACAGGCCCCACCCCCTGGTGACAGCCTGGGGGTGTTGCTGGTGCTGCCTGGCCCCACCCTCCATAGCAAGAGGCCCTGCCCGTGGTGATGGTTCCAGGGGCATTGCCAGCGTCCCTTTGGACACACCCCCTTAGCGACAGGCCCAGCCCCCTGGCAACGGCCCGGGGGGCGGTGCCGGCTCTCTCCCCTTAGCGACAGGCCCAGCCCCATAGCAACGGCCCGGGGGGCGGTGCCGGCTCTCTCCCCTTAGCGACAGGCCCCGCCCCCTGGCAACGGCCCGGGGGGCGGTGCCGGCTCTCTCCCCTTAGCGACAGGCCCCACCCCCTGGCAATGGCCCGGGGGGCGGTGCCAGCTCTCTCCCCTTAGCGACAGGCCCAGCCCCCTAGCAATGGCCCGGGGGGCGGTGCCGGCTCTCTCCCCTTAGCGACAGGCCCCGCCCCCTGGCAACGGCCCGGGGGGCGGTGCCGGCTCTCTCCCCTTAGCGACAGGCCCCGCCCCCTGGCAACGGCCCGGGGGGCGGTGCCGGCTCTCTCCCCTTAGCGACAGGCCCAGCCCCCTAGCAACGGCCCGGGGGGCGGTGCCGGCTCTCTCCCCTTAGCGACAGGCCCCGCCCCCTGGGAACGGCCCGGGGGGCGGTGCCGGCTCTCTCCCCTTAGCGACAGGCCCCGCCCCCTGGCAACGGCCCGGGGGGCGGTGCCGGCTCTCTCCCCTTAGCGACAGGCCCCGCCCCCTGGCAACGGCCCGGGGGGCGGTGCCGGCTCTCTCCCCTTAGCGACAGGCCCCGCCCCCTGGCAACGGCCCGGGGGGCGGTGCCGGCTCTCTCCCCTTAGCGACAGGCCCCGCCCCCTGGCAACGGCCCGGGGGGCGGTGCCGGCTCTCTCCCCTTAGCGACAGGCCCAGCCCCCTAGCAACGGCCCGGGGGGCGGTGCCGGCTCTCTCCCCTTAGCGACAGGCCCCACCCCCTGGCAACGGCCCAGGGGGCGGTGCTGGCTCTCTCCCCTTAGCGACAGGCCCAGCCCCCTGGCAACGGCCCGGGGGGCGGTGCCGGCTCTCTCCCCTTAGCGACAGGCCCAGCCCCCTAGCAACGGCCCGGGGGGCGGTGCCGGCTCTCTCCCCTTAGCGACAGGCCCCGCCCCCTGGGAACGGCCCGGGGGGCGGTGCCGGCTCTCTCCCCTTAGCGACAGGCCCCGCCCCCTGGCAACGGCCCGGGGGGCGGTGCCGGCTCTCTCCCCTTAGCGACAGGCCCAGCCCCCTAGCAACGGCCCGGGGGGCGGTGCCGGCTCTCTCCCCTTAGCGACAGGCCCCGCCCCCTGGCAACGGACCGGGGGGCGGTGCCGGCTCTCTCCCCTTAGCGACAGGCCCCGCCCCCTGGCAACGGACCGGGGGGCGGTGCCGGCTCTCTCCCCTTAGCGACAGGCCCCGCCCCCTGGCAACGGCCCGGGGGGCGGTGCCGGCTCTCTCCCCTTAGCGACAGGCCCCGCCCCCTGGCAACGGACCGGGGGGCGGTGCCGGCTCTCTCCCCTTAGCGACAGGCCCCGCCCCCTGGCAACGGCCCGGGGGGCGGTGCCGGCTCTCTCCCCTTAGCGACAGGCCCAGCCCCCTAGCAACGGCCCGGGGGCGGTGCCGGCTCTCTCCCCTTAGCGACAGGCCCCGCCCCCTGGCAACGGCCCGGGGGGCGGTGCCGGCTCTCTCCCCTTAGCGACAGGCCCAGCCCCCTAGCAACGGCCCGGGGGGCGGTGCCGGCTCTCTCCCCTTAGCGACAGGCCCCGCCCCCTGGCAACGGCCCGGGGGGCGGTGCCGGCTCTCTCCCCTTAGCGACAGGCCCCGCCCCCTGGCAACGGCCCGGGGGGTGGTGCCGGCTCTCTCCCCTTAGCGACAGGCCCAGCCCCCTAGCAACGGCCCGGGGGGCGGTGCCGGCTCTCTCCCCTTAGCGACAGGCCCCGCCCCCTGGCAACGGCCCGGGGGGCGGTGCCGGCTCTCTCCCCTTAGCGACAGGCCCCGCCCCCTGGCAACGGACCGGGGGGCGGTGCCGGCTCTCTCCCCGTAGCGACAGGCCCCGCCCCCCGGCAACGGCCCGAGCCTGTGTTTGCTCCGCTCGGGGGGGGGGCTCGGTTTGGGTGTTTTCTCTCCCCCCCCCTCCCGCGCCGGGAGCTCCAGGCGGCTCCCGTACGGCTCCCGGGGCCTTCCCCCCTCGGGGGGCTCGGCCCGCCCCTTTCGCGGGGCGCTGTGGGAAGGGCGGGGGCGGGGCCCGGGGGTCGAAGAGCCCCAGCCGGGGCTCGGGCAGCTCTCGCTGCCCCCGGGCTCCTCTGGCGCCGGGGCTCCCGTGTTCCCTCGGGCGGTCGCAGCTCTGGGGCTGTCTCAGCCCCCCGGGCAGGCGTGCTCTGGCGTTTAGAGAAGCGGAGGCGTTGCCTGAGGTAAGGCTTCCAGAGCTTGGCGCTCTTTGGCAGCAGCTGTACTAGAAAGGTCCCTTGTGGCCTGCTTTGCTTTTTTTCTCCCGGGATGCTGTTTTGGGCGCTGAGGGGGCGGTGAGGCGGTTTAGTGGTATGGTGTTCTGTTTGGGGTTTGGTTTTTGCTTTGCTGGTTTTCTTCCCCCTTGTGAGATCATTTTATTCGTTTATCATTTCACATTATCATTTACCCCGCGCCATTTCCGTCCCCTCAGGGCAGCAGCGGATCCGCCGCTCGAGGGCGAGGAGCTGGGCCGACAACGGGCCGCTGCAGACTCTGGTCAGGGTACGAGGCTGCTCCCTGGGGAGCCGGCGCAGGGGGCGCGGAGGTACGCGCGGGCACTTGTCGGTGCCCCTGACCGGTGAAGGGGAGGTTAAATTGTAGGAGTGCAAATAAACACATATTATTTAGGGAGGAGTCGTGACTCAATTTAATCGCAGCTATTACTGAACAAACCAGGCAGTCATTATTCCTAATCTGTAATTAAAAAAAATATAAAGGCAGCCCTTTTTTATGCCATAAATAGAGTTGCGAGTCATTAATAGCTCAATCTAAATGCAGCCGTTATTAAATCAACTGCAGGCATTAATGACTCCTGATCAGAAACAAAATAAGGAAATTTTAGAATCTAGAATGAAAATCGACCCGGAAAGCTAAATTGGGAGCGGGTAGTACTGAAATTGTAACAGGGCTGTTAGAAAGTTCGGAGGCAGCGACAGCTCCTGCTTCCAACCCAAGCAGTAAACGAAGCTTTGGGTTCTTAAATGGAGAGAAATAAAGGTGAGCTGTTAAACAGTGGCTGGGTTCAAGCGTAGCTATTAAGAAAATTTGCAGGTACGGGTGATTCCTGACCAGAACTAACAATTCCAGAAGATTTAGATTTAAAAACTACAGAGCTAATGGAGTGCCACAACCGCCCGGATGTAACCGCAGCCGCTTTGGGGGAATGCCCCAGCCCCCCCCGCCACCGCTATTAATTACTGCCAAGGAGAGCGAGAGTGAAAGTAGAAGCGGTGCATGTGAAACGCGAGCAGTACGCTTTTCCTAAGTCATCCCTTCGTGTCAGGAGAGGAAAGCAAATGGAAAGAAGATGTTTGCAGGGGGTCTGTGCTGGGTTACCTGCGCGTCTCTTCCGTGCATCCTTGAGGAGACATTTAGCTCCTGTTGGGCGCTCGCAGGTGGGGACAGGGCGAGCTGGAGGCAGGATCGGTGCCGGCACTGATAAAGGGATGGGCGACGAGCTGAGAGAAGAGGGGGCAAGGGCTGAAAAAGGGTCTCCAGTTCTGCAGGGAAGGCAGCGGGATGTGACTCGGCAACCGCTCTGACGAGTGCAGGGTCATTCGCTGCGATGAAGTCGGGGTCTGTGGCTGGCCCGGAGAGGCAGCAGAAATCCCAAACTCTTTGCGGGGGTACCGGCCAGATTAGGGCAACACCTGAACAGTAAAACCATTTAGGGGAAGCAGAGCTGGGCTGCACCGCGTGGCCAACCTCCCTCTTCTCCGTGAGTCCCAAAGGGGCAGCTCCAAGAACGTGCTGAGAATTAATGTCTTGCGCTAAAAATGAGACGCAAGTAGCACCCACCCGTGAATTTTATTTTCTCTCTCGCTCTGCGGCTCCTGCCTGCTTGTCTCTCCTCAGTGCGCACCTGCACCTGTGCTCGGATGGGGCAGCTGAGGGAAGGTGCTGCCATCTCCCCGGCCCCGGCGGACCGCCCCTCAGCTGTGTCCTCTGTCAGGGAGCGTCGTCATCTCTCCTGCCCCCCAGAGCGTGTCCTGTAGTGCCAGACGCGCGGGCTTTTCCCTGCACGCGCATACGGGAAGGGAAGGGAAGGGACGCACAGTGAGAGCTGGGCTTGTCAAAGCGTAATGGGGGTGGTGGGAAGCGTAGCTAGAACCGGAGAGCTACAGCGCAAAAGCGAAGCGGACGGGACACAAAAGTAAAATGGTGCACAGGAATGCTGAGGAGAGAACTCCCGCAGCACGCAGGAAATCAGTGTCAGAATCTATTTTCTTCTGACTGCCGAATTAAAAATAATGGCACGCTTTGCAACGCCAAGCTCGCTCTAATCGTCTGAACTGTTTCTTTCCAGCCCCCCACCGCCCCCAGCACACTGTTCAGCCTCCTCAGCCTGAAATGCCTTGTTTTCCTGCTTTTTTTTTTTTTTTTTTTTTTAATGACAGGGCAACTTCTGTTCCCGAGGTGGTGCCTACAGTACAGCTATCTCTTCGAAGGCAGTTTGGTTTAGGTCAGAGAATGTTTAGCCTGGACTGAATCAGCCTCTGTTTCTGTTTCTGGAAATCGTCGGTCCTGTGCATCAAGCCCGGAAAAAAGGAAATATGAACCAAAGGACCTGGGGCCTGCAGGGCTAGGAAAATATTTGAGAAGAGGTTCAGTGGGGAAATGACTGTTTGTCTGTGGGGCGTCCAGGCAAGCAACCCAGCTGCTAGAAAGCGGCGCTGTCCCCAGGGTGGCCTCGGCGGTCCCGTCGGAGTCGGGGGAACAAGGACAAGGCAGGGGGAAGCATCTGGCCTGCCGTGTGGACCGTGACTGTACAAAGCACGTGTGATGCACTGCAAGTTTACCTGTTTAAACTGTGAGTTAAAGAAGGTGTGCAGTTGCTTTGTAAACAGCCGACGCTCTAAAGCTACACCCATCTAATTGCTAGCTGTATTAAATCTATCGTATTGCTGTTTCTGCATTAAAAAAGAAAAAAACCAACACACCTATGTAAGCACGTCTAAGTACAATGGAAAACCACTGTTTAACGCGTGGCATGTGCGGGTGGTTTTTTTGGGGCGGGGGGGTGGGGTGTATGACAAAAACCTGCGAGAGACACACGCACACACGCACATGTCATGTTTAGCGCTCACCTAAACCCAAAAAAGAAAATCCACTCTTTATTTTGCAGCATTAGCATTAGCTTCCAGCGCACAGCCTGAGCGCGCACCTCTGCTCTCACCGTCTGCTCCCTCTTCAACCGTGCGTGGCTGTCATCAGCTTGCACAGGCTTTGCTCGTGCAAGTTTCCGCGACGGCTTACGAGAAGGCAGGCAAACAGACCCAGCAAGACGCGTAGTGCCTTCCTCTATGGGCTCCGTCCAGCCTTTGTTAAAATGAGCAGAAAAGACATCTGCTGCGGCCTTTGCCCTGACTGACTCTTACAGAGAGCATCTGACTTGACCTGCAGCAAAGCCATGCCCCAGGCAGCAGCACGTACTGGCGCGGACCGCGGTTTCACCCACCTGCTTTACTGCGCCGGTCCTTTCCCACGGCCGATGCCGCAGATGTGGCGCGGCCCACCCCCAGACCTCTTTACGAGGGTTCCCTGGGCTCTGCAAGTCGCCTGCTGGACGTGTTGCTGATTCGGGCACGGGCAAAGTCAGCTTCTTCGCTGGCCTCGGGCCAGGGCAGCCCCGTACCTGAGGGAAACTGAGAATATCTCCAGCGAGATCTCACCGGGAGGCTGGGACCTCGTCAGTAGGGGAGAAGGCCAAGCGACTGACACTGAAAGGGAGCTCTTTGCTAGGCTGTAGATCGTAAAGTTAAAAAAGAAAACAAACCTGCCTTTTTTAAAATGCCCCCCTTTGAGTCTGCCACGTTTGATACAGATTTTTTAAATTGCAGGGTCTATCTCCTACAGGCCTCATGCAAAGGGAAGCGAGTACCTCTGGCTCTCAGGACAAGGGGGTCCCTCAGGAGCCCAGGTGCTCACGCCAGCCGGCATCTGGCACAGCACAGGGCAGGAGCTTTGGCAGTAGTACGTGAGCTGAGAATGAGAGTCCGGCAGCGCCGCACGCTTCTCCTGTGAGCCGCCGAGGCTCGCGCGCTGTGCCTTCCGCAAATAAAAGGCCAGAAGAGTCAGCATTTCTGCTAGTTCCAGCCTCATCCGCACCCTCGTCGGTGTAGCTGTAAGCAAGCGTCCCGTAGCGACTGGGAGCGTGGCAGCTGGGCTTCCTGCGCTGCCTTAGGTTGTGCCCTTGGAGAGACCCTTCTCCGAGCCCCGTGAGCCCCGGGGTGGGTGGGCTGCGGTGCCGTTCAACGCTGAATAGGCACGAAGGCCTGTAAACAAAATGTATTTATATCGCACCCGTACCCGGCAGCCAACCGCCGCTTTATTTACGTATCCTGCACCTCCTGCCGACGCTTTTAAACTTAGCCGATATTGCCGCAGTTTTCACTGACGGGGCAGGGGACTGCCATGCTGCAGGGGCAGTGTCTGGGTGTCTGCCACGGACACAGACGTCCTCAGCTGGGTAGGGACAGGGTGAGAGCTGGAACAACTCTGCTGACATGTACGGGCCGTCCCAGGGCAAGGCTCCTGGGTCTGGGGGCTGAAAGGCGAGCCGCGCTGGGTGGTTGGTGTGGGAGTTGTGGAGCAAGTAGGGGGGAAAAAAAGCAACAGGAAAAAACCATCCAAATGTTTCACAGCAGGTAGAAAGCTTGGCAGAAAGCAAACTGAATGCTGTAAAGACAAAAGCCGAAAGCCGGCTATGGACTGGACGAAAAGAGTCAGTGCCACGGAAGGAGGTTATTTCTTCCACTGACCGTAGGAGGCTTTTCTGTGAGAAAACACAACACCTCTTCTTTCGGCTACGGCGCGGTACCGCAGCAGTAACGGGCCAGAGCGTGCGAGCGCCTCTGGCAGTATCGGTAACGGCCGGGGCACGGCCGAACGGCCAGCCCACCTTCCGCACAAGGAGAACACCGTTCCCCTGGAACGCCACGCAGACCCAGGACGGGTACGGCGGAGGCCGAGCCCAGGCGCCCCCATTGCCAAGGACCACCTTGGCCTCGCAGCGTCTCACGCTGCGGGGTGTTTTGCAGGCCGTGGCTAAGCTCAGGCCCCCTGCTCGTGGCTGCCCCCGGTCCCCCGGCGCCGGTCGGGCCCCAGCCCCCAGCGCGGTGCGGCGCAGGGCAGCGGCCCAGCAGGGCGGCCCCACGGGCCCCAGCCCGCACCCCCCCCCCGTGCCTGCGGGCAGGGCCCCGCGGCCGCCGGCCCCTTCCTCCTCTGCTCGCTCCCGTCGCGGACGGCTCGGTACGTGTCACGAGCGGCAGCCCCGTTCAGCCGCTCCCGGAGGGCGCGCGGCTCTGCCCGGCCGTGACCGGGGCCCGCAGGGGTCTCTCGCTCGCCCGCTCGCCCCGAAAGGAGCCGGCCCCGAGCCGGCGCGTCCCGCCCCGCCCGGCCCTCGGCGCCCTCGCGAGCTGAGCGCGGCCCGGCCAGCAGGGGGCGCTGGCGCTCACCGGCTGGGCGCGGGGGCGGTCCGGCGCGGGGGCGGGGCCGGTGGGGGCCGGTCCTTCCGGCCGCCCTCTAAGGGCCGCCCCGCGGGGCCCGGGCTTCCGGTGGCGCGTGCGCGGCGGAGCGGAGGTGGGAGAGGTGCGTGGGGCGGCCGGGTCGCGAGGGGTCTCTTTGCGGTGCCGGGGCCCCTCTGCGGCCCGGCGTGGGAAGCCCGTGGCCGGCGGAGACTGCTCGGAGCTGGGCGGGGAGCGCCGCGGCAGTCCGGCCGCAGGCAGCCATCCCCTGCGGTGGCCGGCAGCCCCTCGGGACTCCTGGAGGCCTGGCGGCTCCCGATCCTCGTCTGCGGCAGCCGCCTGAGAGAGCAGCGCGGCCGTAGCCGGGGGCCGGAGAGCGCTGGTGGGTGAGTTCGGGCAGCGGTGGGGGCTCCTTGTGGGCCGGGGGTGGGGGGGGCTCCGTGCGGGCCCGACCCTGGGCCGGGCGGGGGGGGCTCCGTCGCGCCGGGCCTCCGTGCCGGGCTCGGTGCCGGGCGGGAGGAGCTCCGTCGCGCCGGGCCCGGGGCCGGGCGGGTGAGGGGGGGGCTGGCTCCTCCGTGCCGGGCCCGGGGCCGGACGGGTGAGGGGGGGGCTGGCTCCTCCGTGCCGGGCCCGGGGCCGGGCGGGGGAGGGGGGGGCTGGCTCCTCCGTGCCGGGCCCGGGGCCGGGCGGGGGAGGGGGGGGCTGGCTCCTCCGTGCCGGGCCCGGGGCCGGGCGGGGGAGGGGGGGGCTGGCTCCTCCGTGCCGGGCCCGGGGCCGGGCGGGGGAGGCGGGGGCTGGCTCCTCCGTGCCGGGCCCGGGGCCGGGCGGGGGAGGGGGGGGCTGGCTCCTCCGTGCCGGGCCCGGGGCCGGGCGGGGGAGGGGGGGGCTGGCTCCTCCGTGCCGGGCCCGGGGCCGGGCGGGGGAGGGGGGGGCTGGCTCCTCCGTGCCGGGCCCGGGGCCGGGCGGGGGAGGGGGGGGCTGGCTCCTCCGTGCCGGGCCCGGGGCCGGGCGGGGGAGGGGGGGGCTGGCTCCTCCGTGCCGGGCCCGGGGCCGGGCGGGGGAGGGGGGGGCTGGCTCCTCCGTGCCGGGCCCGGGGCCGGGCGGGGGAGGGGGGGGCTGGCTCCTCCGTGCCGGGCCCGGGGCCGGGCGGGGGAGGGGGGGGCTGGCTCCTCCGTGCCGGGCCCGGGGCCGGGCGGGGGAGGGGGGGGCTGGCTCCTCCGTGCCGGGCCCGGGGCCGGGCGGGGGGGGGCTCCGTGACCGGCCCGGGCCCGTGCTCGTGCCGGGGGGGGGCTCCGTGCCGAGCCCGGGCCCCGCAGAGAAGCCCTGGTCGGGCATCGTTCGCTTTTGCACAATGTAGGGCTTTCCCCGTTTATTTTCTGTGTACTGTGTTTTGGGCCACCTGAAACCCTTTGGCCGGGGAGGTTTGGTGCGGGGAGATGGCAGGTCTGGAGCCTGAAATATCTCGGGTGGGGGGCGGGGGAGGTATTTTTGCCTTAAAACTCTGGGCCCACCTCGTGTGTCATGTCGTGAGTCTCGTGACTGTGGCAAATGGCTCAGTCGGGCGTTTTCTGAAAATGTATTCATCCCATGCAGATGTCATCGGGATACAGATCATCTGCATCTTCATGCTCTGACAAGACAAGATGCTGAGACAGGGATGAGCTCCAGAAGGACTGCTGAAAAGAAGAAAAAACCGCACTCCACAAAGTCATGGGGTTTATTTTTGCGTTTGGGGGGGCGGGGTGGCTTTAACAAAAGAGTGCAGTGTTGGCTGGCAGCAGCCTGCAGGGCATTTTTGCTGCCTGATCTCTCCTTTTCTTCTCTTCCACTCCTCTTTCAGGGCTGTAATTGTCATTTGGATAGTTTTAGAAGAGCAGTTAAGTTCCTCGCCTGTGTCAATGTGCTGATAATACCAGGAAGGTGAACGCTTGAACCGGTCGGGCGGGTGGGAATAACTTGGCTGCAGGTAGAACTTCTGAGGGAAGACCAGCAAAACCAGGAAGCAAATAGCAAGTTCCCCAAAAATGTGCGGGTGTCAAACACGTAAGCGTTTCATTGCCGAATGTTTTTGGGAATATGTTCCAAATGGCTATTTTTGGTAAACATAAATTTTCAGGAGATTCAGGGTTGTGTGTGGCAAAACATGTCCCTCTGTTTTTGTGTCCTGCCGCACAAACGGCCGGCGGCAGGGCTCTTGTTCCCCGCTCTCGATATTGCCCCAGCAGGGCTGCGATATTTAGACCTAAGTGGGGATGGGTTTAGGAGTGGAAGGAGAGAGAACGCCTGTGTTCTGTAAGGGCTGTGAATGCTGACCCTTTGTCTCCGTCTGCTGCTTTTCCTGTGCGGGTGATGAAGCTGTTTTACTTTTCTCTGTTGTTCCTGGTCTAAATAGCTGCAAGGCTGTCGCCGCTGTGGGTGTGCAATTTGTGTTGCTGTGTTTCTGTGGAGTCCTAGCCACGGCTCGCTTCTAGTGTGGCCAAGGGTCAAGGTAGGGCTTTCAGCTTAAAGCTTCAGAAGCGCTGCGCGCTGAGATGGGTGTAGGTGAAACTGCTGTTGCGCCTGCAGCTGTGCTCTCAGGGATGCTGGGCGGCTCCGCATCAGACCGGCGAGGTGCCCGTGGACCTCCGTCGGGCTGCGCCCTGGGTGCGCGAGCGTGCTGTGTGTTTGCTGTTCCGGCTTGTACGTGCGAGGGCTTAACGTTTGATTTAACGCATTTCCTTTAACGGCAGGCTGTAGTTGGGCTCTAGATGGTATTCCTACGGGGGCGCAAGAGCTGTGGAATGGTTAAGCTGTTGCTGTGCCTCCAGGTGACTTGTTCAGTAACACTGTTTTTCCAGGTGCAGATGGATGAGTCGTGCAGGGCAACGGAGGAGAGCCCAGGGGAGCGCTGTAAGAAGGTGAGTCTGTGTGTAGTACTGGAGGGAAGATGTGACTGATGGCTATAGGGCTCCATTATGGGTTTTACTCTTTTTTTTTTTTTTTGTGATCTGAGGGCACTAAGTGATGAGCCGAGCGTGATCTGGGCCCTGGAGGTGAGTCAGGCAAGGTGACCGGTGCTTGGTGGGCTGGAGTAGGTGTTCTTTTTCAGGTTATTCAGGATTTTTTTTTCCCTTGTCTTCACTTTCCCATCCCAATTTGGGGCCGATTCCCTCAAACGGGGACTTCCCCCTGTGGGGCTGCTTATGCAGCCTGGGAGCTGCTGCCTGGGCACAAAAATACCTCAAACCCCCTGACTCTGGGTCTGCAATGGGGGGTGAAAATACAGGAAGAATTCTGGTGGAAAGAAAACAACTTGGGGCTTCTGGGAAAGCCAACTCAGCTGGATTTGTGCAGCTGGAAAGGAAAAAAAGGGTGGTGGTGGGGAAGGAACAACCACCTAAAAGCACCCACCAACCATTCTCATGCACAAAACCGAAAGTGAAAATGACCATTTTTTGTAGGGTAAAAGCACAAAAAGTCCCCACAGAACTCAGTAGTTTGGAAAAGCAACCCCAATTATTACATTATGTAAAGAAGGCAGGGGAAAAAAAAGAAAACCAAAACAAAACCCTATCACAACCCTGATGCCACATGCCTACAAGCAGTTCCTGGGGCTTATTCTGCGGGGGTGGGGGACCCAACCTTGTTCCCCAGGTTTGCTGTGCTGCTTCTCCTCCCTCGGGCATGGGGGGGGCGGGCAGTGGCATGGACAGTAGCAAGCACCAGATTTTTTTAAGCAGTCGAGAGGAAAGGACTGAAATGCTCGAGACGCTTTGCTGTTTGGTGCAGAGGCAATGAACGGTGCTGCCGGGGCTGCGAGGGGGAAAGGTGCAGAGGAATAGAAGCTCTGTGGATGCAGCCAAGTTACGGTTTCTGGATGGTATTAATCGAGAAGAGTAATTCAGATAATGCTGCTGCCCAGCGACCAGAGTTGGGTACTGAGCCCGGGAGCCGCGCACGCGCGGTGGCGTCCCTGTGATCCCCATTGCTCTCTCCGCAGGTGACAGCCCTGCGATGCTGCGGTGCCTGCGAGGTGATGCCGCCGTGCTCGTTGCTGCTTCCTGGTAAGGAAAGGCCTCCTCCGCTCCTGCTGCAGCGTGGTGGTGTGTCGGACACGATTCCCTGTGTCGGGTGAGGCCTAGGGCTGCCGGTGAGGTGAGCGAGCCCCTTTGGTGGGTGCCGGGGTGTCTCCTTGTGTGCCTGCACTACTGGGGCTGGTGGGATGGGAAGCTTCAAACGACCTGCCGAGGCAGGCTTCTGGTATGCTAAAGGCGAGCGGGTGAGGGCAGCCCCAGGAGTTACCCGGGAGCTGATAGAAGGGAAGAGGGAAAGGAGGAGGAGGATGATGACATTTTCCCCCTGCCCAGGGTGCAGAAGATAGCCGACTCCCCAGCTCACCAGAGCTCCCCCTCAGCCTCCCCTGGCCCCACTTGCCCCGTGCTCCTGCCCCCAGCTCCGGCACGAGCGAGCTAGGCTACGCTACGTGCCTAGGAAGCCTCATCTCGTAAGAGCTGTGAGACACCCTTGTATTCTCTTCAGGTGGAGGATGGCCTAGAGTCTGGAGCTGCAGAAGAGGCAGGGCGGAGAGGAGGGGAAAGAAGCATCTGAACGGCTAAATTGTGCCAGCAGCGCTGAGAGCGAGAGTCGCGGTGAGTCCTGGGCCACTGGGGCCCCGTTGCCTCTCTTGTGCATCCTGGGCCCTCCCTGTCTCTCCCCTGGCCCCCTCTCTTTCCTTACCTGCTGCAAAATTTTTTTTAGTTTTTTTTTTTTTGCACCCCCCCCCCGCCCCTTCTTTCTCCATCTCGCTCTGAGTGGCTCCCTGCCTCCCCGTCTTTTCAGGCCTCCCTCTCTCTGTCCTGTAGCCTGTGGCTACTTGTTCTTTCTCCGCCTCTCTCTGCCTGGCTCTGGCTCCGTTTTTATTTTTTCATTCCTCCTGCTCTGTCCTGTAGCCTGTCGGTATTGTGTCTTTCTCTGGCTCTCTTGGTCTGACTCCCTGTGTTACCGAAAAACGCGGTAAAATCGGAAATATCTATTCAACACCAATCTAGTATTAAAGAGCAGGCGTTCTTTATTCACGGCGCCAGATGCACGGGGGATCGCTCCTCCTGGCGTGCGTACCTCACACACCTTTCCCGTAGAATTTGTAGATCAAAATTTTACATACTCATATATAGTCGTTATCGTCCTGTCTACTGATCGGTACAAACTTGCTTGTTCCGTATGTAAATCGCTGCGCAGGCTCGGTGGTGGTCCGTGAGTCGGTGGTCGCAATCTCCCCCTGCCAGAATTGCCTTTTACCTTCTTGGCTCTTAATCTTGGCAGTCTTGGCTAGTTTTCTCAGTCCGCTACACGAAACCGCGTTTTGTCATCCGTTTCTGACAGAAGCACGTTGTCTGTTGTTCTGCTGACATTAACGATCGCCTAGGGACTAAAATGCAGATCGACAGATGCGCTGATTCGTACGCTCCGTGTTCCCGTAATGGAACACCGTCTCTGGTTGGTTGATTTCATCGCTTTGGTTACATTTCCCCCCTTTGGAAGTTTTGAAATAATCATTTTCTCAATACTTCCATCTTAGATCAATAATATTCCACTATGTCAGTTCAGTGTTTGGTTCATCTTCTCAAAATTTTCACTTGATTGTGGTCTCTAGGGCATATGCAGGTTCCATTTTATACCCAAAATTTTATTAATTTGTTGAACTACCTCTGCAAAAAAATGTGGTCCTCTCTCAGAGGACATTCCTGTTGGCACTCTAAATCTTGGTATTATTTCTTTCAGCAACATCTTAACTACTACTCTAGCTTTGTTGGTGCAGCACGAGAAAGCTTCTGGCCAACTAGAAAACTTGTCCATCAGCACTAACAAATACTGCTATATCTATTTTGTCTGGGTAACTCAGAAAACTTAATTTGCTAATAATTTCCGGGAGAATTTTTTGTTTTGTTACTCCTAAAGGTGGTTTCCTTTGGTTCAGGGGATTATTTCTAGGACAGATTGGACACTTAGCTACCATGGGTTTAACTGTTCTTGTCATGCCTACACACGCTACAGATGCTTTTAAACTCAAAACCGTAGCATCTACACCCTAATGTGTTTGCTCATGCTTTTCTTTTGCAAGTTCTGTCATAACTTGTGGGGTTGTTATTATTATTACTTGTTTTTCTGGTGTTACCTACCATCTCTCTGTGTTTTGTGATGCTTCCAATTGTTCTGCTAATTGCTCATCCAATTTATTATAATAATCTCGGTTTCAACTTTGGAATTCCGATCTGTTTTACTGGTACTAGTGCAAGGATACCTTGCTCTGCAGTCCTCTTTGCAGCTTTATCTGTCAATCGTTTGCTTATGTTTACAGCCGTCTGGCCGAATCGATGAGCTTTGCAACGCTTTACCGCCACTTCTTTTGGTTTCTGCACGTCTTCCGGAAGTTGGAGAATGTCTTCTTTATGCTGTATCAATGATTCTTGGGCTGATGGCAGTCCTTTTTCCTTCCCAGTAGCTCCATGATCGTGGATCACACCAAATGCATGTTTGGAATCAGTCTAGATATTTATCCTTCGTCCTTCTGCCATTCGCAGAGCTCGCTTCAACGCTACCAATGCTGCTTTCTGTGCTGAGGTGTTCGCAGGCAGCGCCCCTGACTCCATTCCCTCGGCGGTGATAACGACAGCATATCCGGCCATTCTCTTCTCGCCCAGAGCTGCTTCCATCTGTAAACAACTCCAGATCAGGATTTTCCCAGAGGTTTGTGTCTCAGGCCTGGTCTGCTGGAATAGACTTGTTCAATAGTTAGCAAGCGATCGTGTTCGAAACTGTCCGTAAGGTTTTCTGTTGTTAAAAACATAGCAGGATTCAGTATAGCAGTAGTCTTCGATTCCACATGGTCTTGTTCTAACAGAACAACTTGATATTTCAACATTCTGCTAAGGGATAGCCAACGACCCCCCTTTTGTTCTAAAACAGTCACCGCTATGTGCGGGACACATACTGTCATCTTTTGTCCCATTGTTAACTTTGGGGCTTCCTGGATCGGCAGCGCTGCTGTTGCCACTGCCCGTAAACATCCAGGCCATCTTTTACTCACGTGGTCGAGTTGTTTGGAGAAGTAGCCCACGGGTCTCTTCCAGGTTCCCAGTCGCTGTGTCAGCACTCCAAGGGCTAAATGTTGTCTTTCGTGGACAAACAACTCAAAAGGTTTAGCGAAATCGGGTAGGCCTAATGCAGGGGCCATCACTGAGGCTCTTTTCAGTTCTTTGAATGCCGTTTGGCATCCGGGCGTCCAGGTTAAATATTTATCCTTTGATTCTTTCAGTGCCTCATATAATGGTTTTACATACAGTCTGTAGTTCAGAATCCAGAGCTGACGCTATTTCACTATTTTCAGAAAAGCTCTCAGTTCCTTCGGGCCGCAAGGTTCGGGAATTTGACAAATAGTTTCTTTCTTTTCACTTTCTAATTGTCTTTGTCTCTGAGATATTTCGAATCCTAAATAAATGGCTGCTTCTTCTCCTATTTGGGTTTTGTTTCTGGAAACTCCGCATCTTCCTTGGCCCAGAAAATTTAAAAATTTCAAAACATTATTCTTTACTTTCTGCCACTATCAGAATGTCGTCTGCATTCTGTAACAGTATGCCTCTCCCTGGGTTCTGTTTTTTCTATACATTTCTATATTTCTAATTTTTTTTCTTGCCAGCTGAGTCCCAAATATCGTAGGACTAATTTTAAATCCTTGTGGAAGTACGGTCCATGTTAGCTGTGTCTTTCATTCTGTGGTCGGGCTTTCCCATTCCAAAGCAAATAGGCTTTGACTTTTTATGCCTGGAGGTATGCAAAAGAAGGCATCCTTCAAATCTAGTACAGTAAACCATTTATGCTCCTCCTTTAAAAGAGGTCAGTAAAGTGTATGGATTAGCTACTACCGGATGTAGATCTTGGACCACCTGAGATATAGCCCTTAAATCGTGAACCAGCTAATACTCTTTGCCTCTAGATTTCTTTACTGGCGGCACAGGAGTACTATATTCTGATTCACATTCTACTAAGAGCTCATATTCTGAAAAAAATTTATAATTAACTTCTCTAATCCTTTTCGAGCCTCTCGCTTAATACGGTATTGTTTTTGCCTTACCGGCTTGGCTCCAGGCTTTAAGGTTACTTTTACCGGCTCTGCCCGCTTAGGTCGCTCCGGAGCTCCGCTCGCTCAAACCAAAGGAATTACTACGTTTTCCACTTCTTCGGGAACCTGTTCCTCCCTGGAGGAATCCTGTAACATAAACGCTCTCGCCTCTGTGGCTTTTGATTCTGTTCTGGTATTAGTAATTTAATCTCTCCATCTTTAAAAGTTACTTGAGCATCTAATTTACTTAATAGATCTCATCATAACAGAGGCAGTGGACATTCAGGCATATACAGAAACTGGTGAGTTGCCCATTGCTTCTCCAATTTAAACTTTAATGGCTCTAAGAAAGGCTAATTTTTCTTTGCCCTGTCGCACTAACAACACCTACTGGTTTATGATCAACTTTCTCTTTACGTGTATTCAATACCAAAGAAGTGGCTCCCGTATCTACCAAAAATTCTATTTCTTCATTCCCTAGCTTCAGTGTAACCAGGTGTTCAGCTAGGGTTGATTCCTCTGGTCTCCTTCATGCCAAGCTACTTCAAGCATTTTACCCAGATCTCTGGATTCAGGTTCTTCTGGTTTCTGAAGGTTTTTTTACTCCCCCCCCCACCCCCCCCAATCTGGGGCTGATTGTCTTATGAATATAGAGACCAACTGAATTGCTTTTTCTGTGTTTTTCTGGGTTCAAATGAGTATATTTTCTGGTGGTCACCTTCAGTCTTTCCATAAAGGCTGAAGGGGACTCCTTTAATTCTTGTCTCACTTAATAAATGGGTCAAAATTTATGGCTTTTGGCATTGCATGTCTTACTCCAAATAAAATCTGTCTCTGACATCTAGTCAACATTCCCCTGGGTCCTGGCTGATTAGGGTCCCACTCGGGATTTGTAGATGGAAAATTCTTATTCGTTGTTCTCTGTAAATTCCTGTTAGCATGTGCTCCCTGCACCTGCCTTCTGGCTGTATTCAATACTATTTTCTTGTCAGTTCCATCAAGTGAAGTATCCAGTATCACAAGTAGAGCAACACTTCAAGTTCTCACCACATTTTCCTCTTTTCAGAAACATTGCTGTAGAATCCTGTGGACATATCTCACGCTGTTTCTGCCACGCTGGATGATTCCACAGTGTAAAGAACAAATCAACATATGCCACTTCTTCCCATTTGCCTTCCCTTTTTACAAAACAACATTAATTGCAAGATGGTATGATATTGCAATGTCTCCTGTTCTGGCCATTCGTGCCCACCTTCCAATTGATACGTTGGGCACCAATGATTGCAATATTCAATTAATGGTTTCCGAGTTAGTGGGTCATCACCCCCGATGTCTTTCCAGTGCTTCAAAGTACATCCCAAAGGTGTTCTCTGTGGGATAGGTTTCTTACTCAGAAATGCTCCCATCTCCCAGTCGACTAGCAGTTGTGATAGTGCACTATCACAAATAGTAGTCAGAGGGACTCCAACCCCCGTTAGAGGTCTCACTGGGAATCCGCCACTGGGATCTGTAGCCCCCTGCTAGATATCCCTGGAGACTTCAACCCCCTGTTGAAGACCCCCCTACCCTCGGGTCCCGCTCCACAGGCTTTCGCCTAGCAGAGACTTACCAACCGAGGTACCTCTTGGCCCCAACCCTGCGTGGCTTTCGCCGCGCCTTACGGGCAGGCCTGTGGGACTCAAACCCACTATCCTGTCCTATGTGGGAAGCTAACGCCACATATTATTCTACCTAAGTTTCTTCTTAAACGAATGCCTTGTTTACTTCAGTCCAGGGGATCTTTCTCAGAATTCTCTGGCCTGGGGATCGGAAGCTCTCCCCAAGAATTCCTTGGGGCTGACTGCAGGTCCCACGGTCCTGCGGATCCGTCGAGATTCAAAAGCAGGTTCCCATCTGGGGTGCCAAAACTGTTACCAAAAAACACGGTAAAATCGGAAATATCTATTCAACACCAATCTAGTATTAAAGAGCAGGCGTTCTTTATTCACGGCGCCAGATGCACGGGGGATCGCTCCTCCTGGCGTGCGTACCTCACACACCTTTCCCGTAGAATTTGTAGATCAAAATTTTACGTATTCATACATATTCATTATCGTCCTGTCTACTGATCGGTACAAACTGGCTCGTTCCGTATGTAAATCACTGCGCAGGCTCGGTGGTGGTCCGTGAGTCGGTGGTCGCGATCTCCCCCTGCCAGAATTGCCTTTTACCTTCTTGGCTCTTAATCTTGGCAGTCTTGGCTAGTTTTCTCAGTGCGCTACACGAAACCGCGTTTTGTCATCCTTTTCTGACAGAAGCACGTTGTCTGTTGTTCTGCTGACATTAACGATCGCCTAGGGACTAAAATGCAGATCGACAGATGCGCTGATTCGTACGCTCCGTGTTCCCGTAATGGAACACCGTCTCTGGTTGGTTGATTTCATCGCTTTGGTTACACCTGTTCCTGTTGTTCAGTTTCTTCTTTTTTGGCTTTGTGTGATTCTCTCTGTGATTCTGTTCTTCTCTGCCTCGCTTTTCCCAGCTCCCCGTCCCTCACTTTGAATACCCGTTATCCTTCACCAGCTCACTCTCCCTTGGTTGCCATCCCCGTTTCTGAGTTCCTCCTGCTTTGCCACGTAGCCCGTGACTTTTTTCTTAATCTCTCTCTGTCTGCCTCAACGCTCCCGCCGCGCTTTTTAGTTCGTCTGCTCTGCTCTGTACCCTGCTACTGTTCTTGCCTTTCTGAGTTCTTCTCTGTCCAGCTCCCTTTTCCTATTCATGAATTCCTGTTCTTCCTGCACCCGCCGCTGTTCCCTGTGATCTCTGTCTCTCTCTGTCCAGCTCCCTGTCCCTAGGTTTTAATTCCTGCCTCTGCCCGCCGTAGCCCGTCTAGATTTTTCTCTCGGCCTCTCTCTCTGTCCAGCTCCCCCTCTCTGTGTTCTAATTCCACGTTCTCTGTCACGTAGACCCGTGCTATTTGTTTGTCCTCATCTCTCTCTGTCCAGCTCCTTGCTGCTATGTTTTATTTCTTCCCTCTCTGTCTGTCTTTGTAGCCCATTGCCGTTGTGTGTTTTTTTTTTTTTTTTCCTACTTGTTTCTTCATGTGTCTCTGTCTGCCTCCCAGTGCCTGATCTTTAATTCCTCCTTCCCTGTAGGCCGCTGTTCCTTTTTTCCATTCTACATTGTGTTCTCTTTGGTCTCCTGTTCTTATTCATCGATTCCCTCCTCGCCGCCCTGTGGCCTGTCCCCATTTTATTGTTGCGCCTCTCTCCCTCTCTCTGGCTTCTTGCCCCTGTTTTGAAAATTCCTCCCTCTCTTCTCTCTTCCCTGTTGGCCGTGTGATCTTCAGCCTTTCTCCATCTCTTTCTGCCCAGCTCTCTGTGTCTATTCATTAATTCTTCCCTCTCTGCCCTGTAGCCTGTAGCTTTTGTCCTTTCTCCATCTTGCTGTCTCTGGCTTCCCCGTGACCCTGTTTTAGAATTGTTTCTCTCTCCTTTCTGTACGCATTGCGATTCCTTTTGCTCCCCATCTCCCTTTGTTTTGGGTGTTTTTTTTTGTTGTTGTTTCTCTGGCTCCCTGTCCCTAATTCTTAATTCTCTGCCTTCTCGTGCTCTGTACCACGTAGCCCCATGGTTTGTTTTGTGGTGTTCCCTCCCCGGCCCCTTCCCTCCGTTGTTGGCTGTCTCGGCTCCCTGTCCCCGTGGCTTCATTCTTCCCTCTCTGCCCTGTTCTTGTCGCTTGTCTTGTCTGTCTCCATCGCGCTCGGTCCAGCTTCCTGCCCCTATTCTTCTTTCCTCCCTCGCTGTCGTGCTGCCTGCCCCAGGTTCTTTGTGCGTCTCCAGCCTGCTCCTCTTCCTTCTTTGTTGGTCTGTGTCCTGCTCTTCCCCCCTCTTTCTGCTGCCTCTCTTCCCCTCTCTCTGCTGCTTGTATCTCCACCTCCGTCAGGCTCCCTGTCCTTCTCTGGCCGTCCTGTTCCCTGCCTCGTGCCTTCTCACTACACGCACACACGCCCCCCCGCCCCCGTCCAGCCGGCTGCCGCTCTTCTCTTCTCTCTTCCTACTGTCCTGTGCCCTGCTCCTCACCTTTGGCGGCCTCCCCCTCTGCCCAGCAGCCCGTCGCTCCAGGAGCCGGGCGACGGACGGTCCCTTTCCTGCCAAACGCGGACAAGCGCGTGCCGTGGTTTAGCCCCAGCTGGCAACTCTGCACCAGGGAGCTGCTTGCTCGCTCCACCCTCAGTGGGCTGGGGGAGAGAGCTGGAAGGGTAAAAGTGAGAAAAATCATGGGCTGAGATCAAGACTGTTTAATAGGTAAAGCAAAAGCTGTGCGTGGAAGCAAAGCAAGGAATTAATTCACTCCTCCTTTTCGGCGGGCAGGTGTTGAGCCACCTCTGGGAAAGCAGGGCTCTGTCATGTGTCATGGTTACTTAGGGAGAGAAATGCCGTAGCCCCCCCCCCCCCCAAGGACTCCCCCTTCTTCCCCCAGCTGCGTGTGCTGAGCATGATGTCAAATGGTATGGAATATCCCTTTGGTCAGTTAGCTGGGAAAGCTTTCCCAGCTGTCCCAGCCTACTTGCTGGTGGGGCACTGAGAGAACCAGAAGAGGCCCTGACTGTGGAAGCAGTGCTCAGCAAGAACCAAAACATCTCTACATTATTAACGGTGTTTTGAGCATAAATCCAAAACGTATCCCTTCCTAGCTACTGTGGAGAAAATGAGCACTATCCCAGCCACCACCAGCTCCGTGCGGCTGCGGCAACGGCGGCCGAGGTGGCCTTGGGGCAGGGGGAGCGTTGGGGACCCTGAGCCACGAATCGCTCCTGGGACTTGTTACGTGCGCGCCTGCACAAACAGCTGCCCTCTCCTTTGGCCTGAGGGCTGCGTTTGCGCTCCCTTGGCGTGGGGCAAGGGTCTGTGATGGAGCCCGGGGGAGGAGGTGGTGCACTGTGGGGGTGAGGGGAGGGGGCCCCCCGTTGCTGCTGCGCCTCAGCTGTGGGCGGGGTCTGGCTGGAGGAGCCCCAGGTGCGGGCAGTGGGGCTGGCGGTGCCGGCTCCTCCCTGGAAAAGGGGTGGTGCCCTGCTCCGGGGGGCCAGTGTGAGCCGAGGGCGGGGCGGAGCGGAGCTGTGGCCGAGCGTCAGCGGGCTGCGAGTGTAGCGAGGGAGGAGGTGAGCGGGGGCTGGGTGGGGGGCCGCTGCGTGCCGGGTCAAGCCCCGAGGAGGGCTGCGGCGGGGCAGCGGCGGGTCGGAGCGGGCGGTGGGGAGAGCGAGGCTGTGCTGAGGGCTCGGTGGGGCTTCCGGGGGCAGCGGCGGGAGGGACGGTGCCCCGCAGGGTGAGAGAGCGGGGAGGGCGGGCTCGCGGCGTGGCGGGAGCTGTGGTGGTGCGTGTGGCGGCTGGGCGGGCGGCCGTGTTGTGGCGCAGAGCATGGCGGGAGCTGTAGTCCTTGTGGCGGGGGGCTGCCGGGCGGCCGTGTTGTGGCGCAGAGCATGCCGGGAGCTGTAGTCCTTGTGGCGCGCGGCTGCCGGGCGGCCGTGTTGTGGCGCAGAGCGTGCCGGGAGCTGTAGTCCTGGCGCAGTGGCTGCCGGCCCTGTCACGTGGCTCGCCGGGGCGCGGCGGGAGGCGCGGTGTTCCGGCGCTCGGGTGCCGGGCGGCCGTGCCGCGTACGGTAGGCGCGGTGTATTTTGGGGGTTGGAATCGTGTTGATTTCTGGGGGCTTCCAGGTGCGGCCGCTCCCCGAGAAGCGGTGAGTTCCCCGGGAGCTGACAGAAGGGAAGAGGGAAAGGAGGAGGACCTTTTCCCCCTGCCCAGGGCGCAGATGATGGCCGCCGCCTCCCCGGCTCACCGGAGCTCCCGCTCAGCCTCCCCTGGCCCCCCCCTTGCCCCGTGCGCCTGCCCCCAGCCCCGGCACCTCCCCGGAAGCGTGCTGCGTAGCCCTTGGCCGCCCCCAGGCCCTGTCGTGAAGGCAGCGAGCCGGCCCTCGAGCGCACTGGATTCCCCCTCGGCGCAGGGGCCCTTAGCAGTAGCGCGGGGAAGGGGCGGTGTGTCCAGAAGCCCCTGCGCAAGGAGGGGCTTTGGCCAGGGTCGATCGACGGTAATGACGGTCGCTGTTTCTTCTTTCCCTCTCCCAGAGACCGTGCTGAGGACGTGGTTGTCTGTCCTTCCCCCGGGGATGCCGTTGACTGCAGCCGTCTCAGGCTTGCGTGGCTTCTCTCTGCCCGGTGTTGCCATCCTCGCAGCGCGGGGGCGAAAAGGGACACACAGAGCCCTTCCCGGCTGTGGACAGGAGCTGCCTCGGCTGAAGCTGGAGACGCCAACGAAAGGTAAAGCAGAAGAAACTGAAGGCGCTCTGGCTGCCAGCTGCCTTCCTGCCGCAGGCAAGAGAGAGCCTGTCCCTGCAGGTGAGGGAGGGAGGATCCCCCTTCGTAGCCCGCAGCGGGCCAGGCCACCAACGTGCACCGCAGGGTCTGTACGCGTAACCGGGAGTTGGGTACGGGCGTGTAGTGCACGAGCGAGCTAGGCTACGTGCCTAGGAAGCCTCATCTCGTAAGAGCGGTAAGACACCCGTGTATCCTCTTTAGGTGGAGGACGGCCTAGAGTCTGGAGCTGCAGAAGAGGCAGGGCGGAGAGGAGGGGAAAGAAGCATCTGAACGGCTAAATTGTGCCAGCAGCGCTGAGAGCGAGAGTCGCGGTGAGTCCTGGGCCACTGGGGCCCCGTTGCCTCTCTTGTGCATCCTGGGCCCTCCCTGTCTCTCCCCCCTGGCCCCCTCTCTTTCCTTACCTGCTGCAAAATTTTTTTTTTTTTTTTGGCGCCCCCCCGCCCCTTCTTTCTCCATCTCGCTCTGAGTGGCTCCCTGCCTCCCCGTCTTTTCAGGCCTCCCTCTCTCTGTCCTGTAGCCTGTGGCTACTTGTTCTTTCTCCGCCTCTCTCTGCCTGGCTCTGGCTCCGTTTTTATTTTTTTATTCCTCCTGCTCTGTTCTGTAGCCTGTCGGTATTTTGTCTTTCTCTGGCCCTCTTGGTCTGACTCCGTGTGTTACCGAAAAACGCGGTAAAATCGGAAACAACTCCTCAACGCCGATTTAGTATTAAAGAGCAGGCGTTCTTTATTCACGGCGCCAGATGCACGGGGGATCGCTTCTCCTGGCGTGCGTACCTCACACACCTTTCCCGTAGAATTTGTAGATCAAAATTTTACGTATTCATACATATTCATTATCGTCCTTTCTACTGATCGGTACAAACTGGCTCGTTCCGTATGTAAATCACTGCGCAGGCTCGGTGGTGGTCCGTGAGTCGGTGGTCGCGATCTCCCCCTGCCAGAATTGCCTTTTACCTTCTTGGCTCTTAATCTTGGCAGTCTTGGCTAGTTTTCTCAGTGCGCTACACGAAACCGCGTTTTGTCATCCTTTTCTGACAGAAGCACGTTGTCTGTTGTTCTGCTGACATTAACGATCGCCTAGGGACTAAAATGCAGATCGACAGATGCGCTGATTCGTACGCTCCGTGTTCCCGTAATGGAACACCGTCTCTGGTTGGTTGATTTCATCGCTTTGGTTACATTTCCCCCCTTTGGAAGTTTTGAAATAATCATTTTCTCAATACTTCCATCCTAGATCAATAATATTCCACTATGTCAGTTCAGTGTTTGGTTCATCTTCTCAAAGTTTTCACTTGATTGTGGTCTCTAGGGCATATGCAGGTTCCATTTTATACCCAAAATTTTATTAATTTGTTGAACTACCTCTGCAAAAAAATGTGGTCCTCTCCCAGAGGACATTCCTGTTGGCACTCTAAATCTTGGTATTATTTCTTTCAGCAACATTTTAACTACTACTCTAGCTTTGTTGGTGCAGCACGAGAAAGCTTCTGGCCAACTAGAAAACTTGTCCATCAGCACTAACAAATACTGCTATATCTATTTTGTCTGGGTAACTCAGAGAACTTAATTTGCTAATAATTTCCGGGAGAATTTTTTGTTTTGTTACTCCTAAAGGTGGTTTCCTTTGGTTCAGGGGATTATTTCTAGGACAGATTGGACACTTAGCTACCATGGGTTTAATTATTCTTGTCATGCCTACACACGCTACAGATGCTTTTAAACTCAAAACCGTAGCATCTACACCCTAATGTGTTTGCTCATGCTTTTCTTTTGCAAGTTCTGTCATAACTTGTGGGGTTGTTATTATTATTACTTGTTTTTCTGGTGTTACCTACCATCTCTCTGTGTTTTGTGATGCTTCCAATTGTTCTGCTAATTGCTCATCCAATTTATTATAATAATCTCGGTTTCAACTTTGGAATTCCGATCTGTTTTACTGGTACTAGTGCAAGGATACCTTGCTCTGCAGTCCTCTTTGCAGCTTTATCTGTCAATCGTTTGCTTATGTTTACAGCCGTCTGGCCGAATCGATGAGCTTTGCAACGCTTTACCGCCACTTCTTTTGGTTTCTGCACGTCTTCCGGAAGTTGGAGAATGTCTTCTTTATGCTGTATCAATGATTCTTGGGCTGATGGCAGTCCTTTTTCCTTCCCAGTAGCTCCATGATCGTGGATCACACCAAATGCATGTTTGGAATCAGTCTAGATATTTATCCTTCGTCCTTCTGCCATTCGCAGAGCTCGCTTCAACGCTACCAATACTGCTTTCTGTGCTGAGGTGTTCGCAGGCAGCGCCCCTGACTCCATTCCCTCGGCGGTGATAACGACAGCATATCCGGCCATTCTCTTCTCGCCCAGAGCTGCTTCCATCTGTAAACAACTCCAGATCAGGATTTTCCCAGAGGTTTGTGTCTCAGGCCTGGTCTGCTGGAATAGACTTGTTCAATAGTTAGCAAGCGATCGTGTTCGAAATTGTCCGTAAGGTTTTCTGTTGTTAAAAACATAGCAGGATTCAGTATAGCAGTAGCCTTCGATTCCACATGGTCTTGTTCTAACAGAACAACTTGATATTTCAACATTCTGCTAAGGGATAGCCAACGACCCCCCTTTTGTTCTAAAACAGTCACCGCTATGTGCGGGACACATACTGTCATCTTTTGTCCCATTGTTAACTTTGGGGCTTCCTGGATCGGCAGCGCTGCTGTTGCTACTGCCCGTAAACATCCAGGCCATCTTTTACTCACGTGGTCGAGTTGTTTGGAGAAGTAGCCCACGGGTCTCTTCCAGGTTCCCAGTCGCTGTGTCAGCACTCCAAGGGCTAAATGTTGTCTTTCGTGGACAAACAGCTCAAAAGGTTTAGCGAAATCGGGTAGGCCTAATGCAGGGGCCATCACTGAGGCTCTTTTCAGTTCTTTGAATGCCGTTTGGCATCCGGGCGTCCAGGTTAAATATTTATCCTTTGATTCTTTCAGTGCCTCGTATAATGGTTTTACATACAGTCTGTAGTTCAGAATCCAGAGCTGACGCTATTTCACTATTTTCAGAAAAGCTCTCAGTTCCTTCGGGCCGCAAGGTTCGGGAATTTGACAAATAGTTTCTTTCTTTTCACTTTCTAATTGTCTTTGTCTCTGAGATATTTCAAATCCTAAATAAATGGCTGCTTCTTCTCCTATTTGGGTTTTGTTTCTGGAAACTCCGCATCTTCCTTGGCCCAGAAAATTTAAAAATTTCAAAACATTATTCTTTACTTTCTGCCACTATCAGAATGTCGTCTGCATTCTGTAACAGTATGCCTCTCCCTGGGTTCTGTTTTTTCTATACATTTCTATATTTCTAATTTTTTTTCTTGCCAGCTGAGTCCCAAATATCGTAGGACTAATTTTAAATCCTTGTGGAAGTACGGTCCATGTTAGCTGTGTCTTTCATTCTGTGGTCGGGCTTTCCCATTCCAAAGCAAATAGGCTTTGACTTTTTATGCCTGGAGGTATGCAAAAGAAGGCATCCTTCAAATCTAGTGACACCTGTTCCTGTTGTTCAGTTTCTTCTTTTTTGGCTTTGTGTGATTCTCTCTGTGATTCTGTTTTTCTCTGCCTCGCTTTTCCCAGCTCCCCGTCCCTCACTTTGAATACCCGTTATCCTTCACCAGCTCACTCTCCCTTGGTTGCCATCCCCGTTTCTGAGTTCCTCCTGCTTTGCCACGTAGCCCGTGACTTTTTTCTTAATCTCTCTCTGTCTGCCTCAACGCTCCCGCCGCGCTTTTTAGTTCGTCTGCTCTGCTCTGTACCCTGCTACTGTTACTTGCCTGCCTGAGTTCTTCTCTGTCCAGCTCCCTTTCCCTATTCTTGAATTCCTGTTCTTCCTGCACCCGCCGCTGTTCCCTGTGATCTCCGTCTCCCTCTGTCCAGCTCCCTGTCCCTAGGTTTTAATTCCTGCCTCTGCCCGCCGTAGCCCGTCTAGATTTTTCTCTCGGCCTCTCTCTCTGTCCGGCTCCCCCTCTCTGTGTTCTAATTCCACGTTCTCTGTCACGTAGACCCGTGCTGTTTGTTTGTCCTCATCTCTCTCTGTCCAGCTCCTTGCTGCTATGTTTTATTTCTCCCCTTTAACGAGGGGCGACTGAATGTTGGGGTGGGGGCGGTTTTTTCCCAACCGTATTTTGAGGGAGCGCTCTTAAGTATTTTATTTCAGTCTCGCTTTCGATGCGCGTTTCCCTGGCAGTTCAGCAGCATCTCTCGGGCGGGGCAGCTGGGCGGACGTCCCTCCCGACTCCATAACACGCCAAAACCCCCCAGTCACGTTGCTGCTGTGTATTTTGGAGATAGATAATCTTATGGCGGGTGTGAACGGCTGTGTGAGTTAAATGAACGCAGAAGGAAAATGGAAAGCTTTCAGAGCCTAGACGCTCATATTGGATGTGCGTAAACACGCGCCCGCCTTCTCAGCACAAAGTGCATTACTGAGATTTATTCTTAATTTTTTACGTTACTCTTTCAAGTTTGACGCTTCGCTTCAGGCTTCATGGAGCCAGGCAGCAAGACGTGCGGCGGCAGGGCGAGGGCTGTAGCTGCTGCGGCGGATCTGTAAGCGGAGGTTCCGGTTACGGTACAACTTTGCCCCGCAGCCTCACGGGGTTATCTCCCCGCAGCTGTGCCGTAAGGAAGGGATGAGACGTTTTCCAGCACCAGCCAGAGCGTTCAGTGTTACGCGAAGAATCTGTTCAAAATGGTATCGGTTAGTCTTAATACCGTTTTCAAGTGTTCCAGTCCCTCTAGCTTTTAAAGGAGGTGTTGTGTTTTGACGTGACCCGTTTGCCCAGAATCTTGCTGCGGCTCAATTTCCTTCCTATCCCTTGTGCTGACTGAGTTCCTCCATTTTCTTCTGTGCTATTTTATTCACGTGCTGAAATATAGTTTGGGATTTCTGTTTTTCAGATGTCTTCTCAGTGTCTCGTGATGCTCAAGAGATGCCCCCCGGCCCGGGTTTGCCTGCCGGTCGTTAAGCGTGGTGAAGGTAAGGGGCCATCCCTCTGCCTGGGGGCTCCCGGCTCTGTCTCCAGCGGGTGCCCCGCAGGTGCGGCCGCGAGGGCTGCCTGGTGGGGAGAGTCGGGGCCCCCAGGGACCGGGGCTGTTTGTCGCCCCGGGGAGCCCATCCCAGCGCGGGAGCGTGGCCGAGCAGAGCCCGAGAGAGATGTGACACTGTCCTCTGGCACGCTCCCGCTCCGCCGTGGGGCGGCCGCTAGCCTGTGGACAGGGGCTGGGGGGGCTGCAGCTGTTTGGGGGGCTGCCCCACCTTTTAGATTTTAGCAGAGCTCCCCCTTTTCTGGGGGGTGTGGGGGTGTGTGTGTGTGTACCTTTGTAAATGGCACTATTAAAGTAATGAGCTGCAGGTTGGAGTAGATTCCCTTGTTTAGTGCCCTTCTTGGGGGTGAATAAAATTGGGGGGGGGGTGGGGTGGTGGTGGTGGTGTGATGATGTCATGCGGGGCGCCCCGGTGTCACTGGGGGAGCTGATAATGCGTCAGAGGAACAGGTGAGTGGGGGCGTCATGTAGGGGTTCCCCCCCAAAAAGGGGGGTTGCAGCCCCCAAATGCCTGAAAATTCAGGGGGGCTATTACAAAACCCTCTTATTTTAAAATCCCTTTATACATCTATCAATTAATATTACATGTCAATATATATAAAATAAGAACTTCTCTCTCCTATATTATATAACGTATTTCAGGATACAGAAATTCTACATCGAGATACAGGGTTTTAAAACACAAAAGTAACTCGACTGTCTAAATATCTAAATTAAACAATAAAGGAGTTTAAAATGAAGAAAAAGGACAGATGAAGGAATTCAAAGCAGAAGAAAGTCTGGCTAGAGCGAGCATCTACGCTTAGTGTGTGTTACATAGTCTAAGCAGATGTGTAATCTAAATAGAGGTTATATAGAGTGAAATAAGCCTAGGTATAACTGTAAGTAGATGTCTAAATAGAGAAGTCGAAAAAGATTGAAGTGTCAAAGGGTAAGTAAGCAGATAGCTAGCCTAAATAGGTGGTTTATATACGTGTTAATATGGAAGTCTGAACAGGTATGTGTAAATAGATATTCTGTGTAAGTGTAAATAGCCTAAGTAGGTGTAAGTGTAAATTTAATAGCTAAGTCTAAACAGGTGTTGTATGTAAATGTAAAATAGATAGTATATATAAACTATAGATGTACTCTGTAAGGATGTGTAAGCAGACACACAAGTGCAAATGTCTATGCTATATAAGGTTTTAAAATGCAAAGAAACCATGTTGATAGAGATGTTTATAGAGAGGATTTAAAAATTGGACACACACCCCACCCCCACCCCCCAATCAACTGAAGACACAAAAGCGCTTTCAAATGCTGCCCCTTTCCCGTTCTCCTTCTCCCATCCCGATTTGGGGCCGATTCCCCCAGATGGGGACTTCCCCCTCTGGGGCTGCGCAGGCCGCCTGGGAGCTGCTGCCAGGGCAGACAAACACCCCAAAGCCCTCGAGTCTGGGTCTGCAGTGGGGGGTGAAAAACCCCAAACAGCCAAAACACCCAAACAGGTTTGGGGGAAAGAAAACAATTGGGGGCTCCTGGGAAAGCCCACTCCTGCTGGGTTTGTGCAGCTGGAAAGGGGGGGGGGGGGGGTGTGTGTGGAACCCCACTAACCATTCTCATGCACAAAACCAGGAGCAAAAATCACCGATTTCTTTGTTGTGGAAAGGGCCAAAGAGACCCAGAAGTGAACCGTTTGGAAAAGCAATCCCAACTTTGTTCCTTTGGCTTTTTTTGCTTTTCCATAAGGTAAAACCCCCAAAAACCCCAACAACAAAAAAAGCCAAGCCATCCAAACAGAAATCAGCACCACCAAACGACCGGCCCAAAAACCCCAAATTGGGGAAAATTTGGGGTGAAACAGCAGCAGTTTGAGGGGCATTGCTGGGGCTTATCCGGAATGGATTCTCCGGAGTGGGTCGGTTATCTGGAGCGGATCATCTGCTGCAGGTGAGCCCAGGTGAGTTGCCCGTTGTGGATTATCCTGGGGGGACCCCCCTGGTGTCAGTCATCCCCATGCATGTTCCCCATGGCGTGTCTGCCCAGACATGCCCCTGTCCGGCAGTGTCCGCCTCCTCCCCCGCCCTCCCTCTGCGTGTGTCTGTGCCCTCCCAGACGCTGTCCCCTGAGATGGCCCCCCTGCATGACTTTTTTTCCCCGGTGACATTCCTCCCCCCCGCTTCCCCTGGCCTCCTGTTCTGTGCTCGCTGAAGCCTCGTGCTTACGCAGGATGAGCAGTGGCGAGGCGAGGCGCTGCCAAGCCAACGAAGCCCAAGGCTCAGCAGCGCACAACTCCTTTGCAGGGCAGCCGCTGGCATCTGGTCTGCCTGGCTGCCCTGTGCCCCGACGCACAGCTGCCCCCCTCACCCCGGGCAGCCTGCCTTCAGAAGGGCAGCTGTGTTCCCCTGATGGATTTTCTTCTTTAACCCTCCAGGACCTGTTGACTTGCTGCTCTCCCTGTCCCAGCCCTGATGCCGCAGGCCTACAGCAACTGATGGGGCTTACTCCGGGCGGGTGTGGGGGTGGGAAAGGGGACCTTTTTCCCCAGGTGGTTTGTGCTGCTTCTCCTCCCTCGGGCGTGGGGTGGGGGCGAGTGGGGCAGGCGGGAGGACAGTGCGCATGCGCAGTGGCGCCTTTGCTGCTCTCTGCTGCCACCGTGCGGCCAAACCGCGGTACTGCAGGCGGGCAGCCGCGCATGCGCAGTGGCGCCTTTGCTGCTCTCTGCCGCCACCGTGCGGCCAAACCGCGGTACTGCAGGCGGGCAGCCGCGCATGCGCACTGGCCACCTGTTTTCTGCTCGCTACTTTCACCGAGCGACCGAGCCCCGGGACTGCAGGCGGGAGGTGCGCTACCCTGGTAGAGATTTCCACCCGCCCCTTATCCGATCGCGGCAGTCACCGGTCGATCAAAACCGGGTACGGCAGACGGGAAGCCGCCCGTTCCCGAGGGTGAAGTTTTCCTCTGGCCGCTGCTGTTGCCGTGCAAGCAGATGCTGGTACTGCAGGCGGGCAGCCGCGCATGCGCAGTGGCGCCCTTTTCTGCTCTCTACCGCCACCGTGCGGCCAAACCGCGGTACTGCAGGCGGGCAGCCGCGCATGCGCAGTGGCGCCTTTTTCTGCTCTCTATCGCCACCGTGCGGCCAAACCGCGGTACTGCAGGCGGGCGGCCGCGCATGCGCAGTGGCGCCATTTTAGCTCTATCGCCACCGTGCGACCAAAGAGCGGTACTGCAGGCGGGCAGCCGCGCATGCGCAGTGGCGCCCTTTTCTGCTCTCTGCCGCCACCGTGCGGCCAAACCGCGGTACTGCAGCCAGCAGCCGTGCACGGGCTGTAGCGACATTTCGCCGCGCTCACTTCTCCACGCCACTTAGTGACACCCCCCCCCCGCTACCTGGTGACGGCACCGTGGGGGCTGGAGCCGTGTACCACAGCCCTTAGCGACAGGTGTTGACCCCTTGCGATAGCCCGGTGAGGGTGGTGCTGATACTCCTCGCCACGCTCTTAGCAACGGGCCCCGCCCCCGGCGATGGGCGGGCAGGCGGTCTGATGGCTGACCCACCTGGCCCCACCCACCTTTGCGACAGGCCCCCTGGCGAGGGCCTGGTGGGGCGGGGCCGTGCTCCTGTGCTCCCCAGCACCCCCAGGTAGCAACAGGCCCCACCCCCTGGTGACAGCCTGGGGGTGTTGCTGGTGCTGCCTGGCCCCACCCTCCATAGCAAGAGGCCCTGCCCGTGGTGATGGTTCCAGGGGCATTGCCAGCGTCCCTTTGGACACACCCCCTTAGCGACAGGCCCAGCCCCCTGGCAACGGCCCGGGGGGCGGTGCCGGCTCTCTCCCCTTAGCGACAGGCCCAGCCCCATAGCAACGGCCCGGGGGGCGGTGCCGGCTCTCTCCCCTTAGCGACAGGCCCCGCCCCCTGGCAACGGCCCGGGGGGCGGTGCCGGCTCTCTCCCCTTAGCGACAGGCCCCACCCCCTGGCAATGGCCCGGGGGGCGGTGCCAGCTCTCTCCCCTTAGCGACAGGCCCAGCCCCCTAGCAATGGCCCGGGGGGCGGTGCCGGCTCTCTCCCCTTAGCGACAGGCCCCGCCCCCTGGCAACGGCCCGGGGGGCGGTGCCGGCTCTCTCCCCTTAGCGACAGGCCCCGCCCCCTGGCAACGGCCCGGGGGGCGGTGCCGGCTCTCTCCCCTTAGCGACAGGCCCAGCCCCCTAGCAACGGCCCGGGGGGCGGTGCCGGCTCTCTCCCCTTAGCGACAGGCCCCGCCCCCTGGGAACGGCCCGGGGGGCGGTGCCGGCTCTCTCCCCTTAGCGACAGGCCCCGCCCCCTGGCAACGGCCCGGGGGGCGGTGCCGGCTCTCTCCCCTTAGCGACAGGCCCCGCCCCCTGGCAACGGCCCGGGGGGCGGTGCCGGCTCTCTCCCCTTAGCGACAGGCCCCGCCCCCTGGCAACGGCCCGGGGGGCGGTGCCGGCTCTCTCCCCTTAGCGACAGGCCCCGCCCCCTGGCAACGGCCCGGGGGGCGGTGCCGGCTCTCTCCCCTTAGCGACAGGCCCAGCCCCCTAGCAACGGCCCGGGGGGCGGTGCCGGCTCTCTCCCCTTAGCGACAGGCCCCACCCCCTGGCAACGGCCCAGGGGGCGGTGCTGGCTCTCTCCCCTTAGCGACAGGCCCAGCCCCCTGGCAACGGCCCGGGGGGCGGTGCCGGCTCTCTCCCCTTAGCGACAGGCCCAGCCCCCTAGCAACGGCCCGGGGGGCGGTGCCGGCTCTCTCCCCTTAGCGACAGGCCCCGCCCCCTGGGAACGGCCCGGGGGGCGGTGCCGGCTCTCTCCCCTTAGCGACAGGCCCCGCCCCCTGGCAACGGCCCGGGGGGCGGTGCCGGCTCTCTCCCCTTAGCGACAGGCCCAGCCCCCTAGCAACGGCCCGGGGGGCGGTGCCGGCTCTCTCCCCTTAGCGACAGGCCCCGCCCCCTGGCAACGGACCGGGGGGCGGTGCCGGCTCTCTCCCCTTAGCGACAGGCCCCGCCCCCTGGCAACGGACCGGGGGGCGGTGCCGGCTCTCTCCCCTTAGCGACAGGCCCCGCCCCCTGGCAACGGCCCGGGGGGCGGTGCCGGCTCTCTCCCCTTAGCGACAGGCCCCGCCCCCTGGCAACGGACCGGGGGGCGGTGCCGGCTCTCTCCCCTTAGCGACAGGCCCCGCCCCCTGGCAACGGCCCGGGGGGCGGTGCCGGCTCTCTCCCCTTAGCGACAGGCCCAGCCCCCTAGCAACGGCCCGGGGGCGGTGCCGGCTCTCTCCCCTTAGCGACAGGCCCCGCCCCCTGGCAACGGCCCGGGGGGCGGTGCCGGCTCTCTCCCCTTAGCGACAGGCCCAGCCCCCTAGCAACGGCCCGGGGGGCGGTGCCGGCTCTCTCCCCTTAGCGACAGGCCCCGCCCCCTGGCAACGGCCCGGGGGGCGGTGCCGGCTCTCTCCCCTTAGCGACAGGCCCCGCCCCCTGGCAACGGCCCGGGGGGTGGTGCCGGCTCTCTCCCCTTAGCGACAGGCCCAGCCCCCTAGCAACGGCCCGGGGGGCGGTGCCGGCTCTCTCCCCTTAGCGACAGGCCCCGCCCCCTGGCAACGGCCCGGGGGGCGGTGCCGGCTCTCTCCCCTTAGCGACAGGCCCCGCCCCCTGGCAACGGACCGGGGGGCGGTGCCGGCTCTCTCCCCGTAGCGACAGGCCCCGCCCCCCGGCAACGGCCCGAGCCTGTGTTTGCTCCGCTCGGGGGGGGGGCTCGGTTTGGGTGTTTTCTCTCCCCCCCCCTCCCGCGCCGGGAGCTCCAGGCGGCTCCCGTACGGCTCCCGGGGCCTTCCCCCCTCGGGGGGCTCGGCCCGCCCCTTTCGCGGGGCGCTGTGGGAAGGGCGGGGGCGGGGCCCGGGGGTCGAAGAGCCCCAGCCGGGGCTCGGGCAGCTCTCGCTGCCCCCGGGCTCCTCTGGCGCCGGGGCTCCCGTGTTCCCTCGGGCGGTCGCAGCTCTGGGGCTGTCTCAGCCCCCCGGGCAGGCGTGCTCTGGCGTTTAGAGAAGCGGAGGCGTTGCCTGAGGTAAGGCTTCCAGAGCTTGGCGCTCTTTGGCAGCAGCTGTACTAGAAAGGTCCCTTGTGGCCTGCTTTGCTTTTTTTCTCCCGGGATGCTGTTTTGGGCGCTGAGGGGGCGGTGAGGCGGTTTAGTGGTATGGTGTTCTGTTTGGGGTTTGGTTTTTGCTTTGCTGGTTTTCTTCCCCCTTGTGAGATCATTTTATTCGTTTATCATTTCACATTATCATTTACCCCGCGCCATTTCCGTCCCCTCAGGGCAGCAGCGGATCCGCCGCTCGAGGGCGAGGAGCTGGGCCGACAACGGGCCGCTGCAGACTCTGGTCAGGGTACGAGGCTGCTCCCTGGGGAGCCGGCGCAGGGGGCGCGGAGGTACGCGCGGGCACTTGTCGGTGCCCCTGACCGGTGAAGGGGAGGTTAAATTGTAGGAGTGCAAATAAACACATATTATTTAGGGAGGAGTCGTGACTCAATTTAATCGCAGCTATTACTGAACAAACCAGGCAGTCATTATTCCTAATCTGTAATTAAAAAAAATATAAAGGCAGCCCTTTTTTATGCCATAAATAGAGTTGCGAGTCATTAATAGCTCAATCTAAATGCAGCCGTTATTAAATCAACTGCAGGCATTAATGACTCCTGATCAGAAACAAAATAAGGAAATTTTAGAATCTAGAATGAAAATCGACCCGGAAAGCTAAATTGGGAGCGGGTAGTACTGAAATTGTAACAGGGCTGTTAGAAAGTTCGGAGGCAGCGACAGCTCCTGCTTCCAACCCAAGCAGTAAACGAAGCTTTGGGTTCTTAAATGGAGAGAAATAAAGGTGAGCTGTTAAACAGTGGCTGGGTTCAAGCGTAGCTATTAAGAAAATTTGCAGGTACGGGTGATTCCTGACCAGAACTAACAATTCCAGAAGATTTAGATTTAAAAACTACAGAGCTAATGGAGTGCCACAACCGCCCGGATGTAACCGCAGCCGCTTTGGGGGAATGCCCCAGCCCCCCCCGCCACCGCTATTAATTACTGCCAAGGAGAGCGAGAGTGAAAGTAGAAGCGGTGCATGTGAAACGCGAGCAGTACGCTTTTCCTAAGTCATCCCTTCGTGTCAGGAGAGGAAAGCAAATGGAAAGAAGATGTTTGCAGGGGGTCTGTGCTGGGTTACCTGCGCGTCTCTTCCGTGCATCCTTGAGGAGACATTTAGCTCCTGTTGGGCGCTCGCAGGTGGGGACAGGGCGAGCTGGAGGCAGGATCGGTGCCGGCACTGATAAAGGGATGGGCGACGAGCTGAGAGAAGAGGGGGCAAGGGCTGAAAAAGGGTCTCCAGTTCTGCAGGGAAGGCAGCGGGATGTGACTCGGCAACCGCTCTGACGAGTGCAGGGTCATTCGCTGCGATGAAGTCGGGGTCTGTGGCTGGCCCGGAGAGGCAGCAGAAATCCCAAACTCTTTGCGGGGGTACCGGCCAGATTAGGGCAACACCTGAACAGTAAAACCATTTAGGGGAAGCAGAGCTGGGCTGCACCGCGTGGCCAACCTCCCTCTTCTCCGTGAGTCCCAAAGGGGCAGCTCCAAGAACGTGCTGAGAATTAATGTCTTGCGCTAAAAATGAGACGCAAGTAGCACCCACCCGTGAATTTTATTTTCTCTCTCGCTCTGCGGCTCCTGCCTGCTTGTCTCTCCTCAGTGCGCACCTGCACCTGTGCTCGGATGGGGCAGCTGAGGGAAGGTGCTGCCATCTCCCCGGCCCCGGCGGACCGCCCCTCAGCTGTGTCCTCTGTCAGGGAGCGTCGTCATCTCTCCTGCCCCCCAGAGCGTGTCCTGTAGTGCCAGACGCGCGGGCTTTTCCCTGCACGCGCATACGGGAAGGGAAGGGAAGGGACGCACAGTGAGAGCTGGGCTTGTCAAAGCGTAATGGGGGTGGTGGGAAGCGTAGCTAGAACCGGAGAGCTACAGCGCAAAAGCGAAGCGGACGGGACACAAAAGTAAAATGGTGCACAGGAATGCTGAGGAGAGAACTCCCGCAGCACGCAGGAAATCAGTGTCAGAATCTATTTTCTTCTGACTGCCGAATTAAAAATAATGGCACGCTTTGCAACGCCAAGCTCGCTCTAATCGTCTGAACTGTTTCTTTCCAGCCCCCCACCGCCCCCAGCACACTGTTCAGCCTCCTCAGCCTGAAATGCCTTGTTTTCCTGCTTTTTTTTTTTTTTTTTTTTTTAATGACAGGGCAACTTCTGTTCCCGAGGTGGTGCCTACAGTACAGCTATCTCTTCGAAGGCAGTTTGGTTTAGGTCAGAGAATGTTTAGCCTGGACTGAATCAGCCTCTGTTTCTGTTTCTGGAAATCGTCGGTCCTGTGCATCAAGCCCGGAAAAAAGGAAATATGAACCAAAGGACCTGGGGCCTGCAGGGCTAGGAAAATATTTGAGAAGAGGTTCAGTGGGGAAATGACTGTTTGTCTGTGGGGCGTCCAGGCAAGCAACCCAGCTGCTAGAAAGCGGCGCTGTCCCCAGGGTGGCCTCGGCGGTCCCGTCGGAGTCGGGGGAACAAGGACAAGGCAGGGGGAAGCATCTGGCCTGCCGTGTGGACCGTGACTGTACAAAGCACGTGTGATGCACTGCAAGTTTACCTGTTTAAACTGTGAGTTAAAGAAGGTGTGCAGTTGCTTTGTAAACAGCCGACGCTCTAAAGCTACACCCATCTAATTGCTAGCTGTATTAAATCTATCGTATTGCTGTTTCTGCATTAAAAAAGAAAAAAACCAACACACCTATGTAAGCACGTCTAAGTACAATGGAAAACCACTGTTTAACGCGTGGCATGTGCGGGTGGTTTTTTTGGGGCGGGGGGGTGGGGTGTATGACAAAAACCTGCGAGAGACACACGCACACACGCACATGTCATGTTTAGCGCTCACCTAAACCCAAAAAAGAAAATCCACTCTTTATTTTGCAGCATTAGCATTAGCTTCCAGCGCACAGCCTGAGCGCGCACCTCTGCTCTCACCGTCTGCTCCCTCTTCAACCGTGCGTGGCTGTCATCAGCTTGCACAGGCTTTGCTCGTGCAAGTTTCCGCGACGGCTTACGAGAAGGCAGGCAAACAGACCCAGCAAGACGCGTAGTGCCTTCCTCTATGGGCTCCGTCCAGCCTTTGTTAAAATGAGCAGAAAAGACATCTGCTGCGGCCTTTGCCCTGACTGACTCTTACAGAGAGCATCTGACTTGACCTGCAGCAAAGCCATGCCCCAGGCAGCAGCACGTACTGGCGCGGACCGCGGTTTCACCCACCTGCTTTACTGCGCCGGTCCTTTCCCACGGCCGATGCCGCAGATGTGGCGCGGCCCACCCCCAGACCTCTTTACGAGGGTTCCCTGGGCTCTGCAAGTCGCCTGCTGGACGTGTTGCTGATTCGGGCACGGGCAAAGTCAGCTTCTTCGCTGGCCTCGGGCCAGGGCAGCCCCGTACCTGAGGGAAACTGAGAATATCTCCAGCGAGATCTCACCGGGAGGCTGGGACCTCGTCAGTAGGGGAGAAGGCCAAGCGACTGACACTGAAAGGGAGCTCTTTGCTAGGCTGTAGATCGTAAAGTTAAAAAAGAAAACAAACCTGCCTTTTTTAAAATGCCCCCCTTTGAGTCTGCCACGTTTGATACAGATTTTTTAAATTGCAGGGTCTATCTCCTACAGGCCTCATGCAAAGGGAAGTGAGTACCTCTGGCTCTCAGGACAAGGGGGTCCCTCAGGAGCCCAGGTGCTCACGCCAGCCGGCATCTGGCACAGCACAGGGCAGGAGCTTTGGCAGTAGTACGTGAGCTGAGAATGAGAGTCCGGCAGCGCCGCACGCTTCTCCTGTGAGCCGCCGAGGCTCGCGCGCTGTGCCTTCCGCAAATAAAAGGCCAGAAGAGTCAGCATTTCTGCTAGTTCCAGCCTCATCCGCACCCTCGTCGGTGTAGCTGTAAGCAAGCGTCCCGTAGCGACTGGGAGCGTGGCAGCTGGGCTTCCTGCGCTGCCTTAGGTTGTGCCCTTGGAGAGACCCTTCTCCGAGCCCCGTGAGCCCCGGGGTGGGTGGGCTGCGGTGCCGTTCAACGCTGAATAGGCACGAAGGCCTGTAAACAAAATGTATTTATATCGCACCCGTACCCGGCAGCCAACCGCCGCTTTATTTACGTATCCTGCACCTCCTGCCGACGCTTTTAAACTTAGCCGATATTGCCGCAGTTTTCACTGACGGGGCAGGGGACTGCCATGCTGCAGGGGCAGTGTCTGGGTGTCTGCCACGGACACAGACGTCCTCAGCTGGGTAGGGACAGGGTGAGAGCTGGAACAACTCTGCTGACATGTACGGGCCGTCCCAGGGCAAGGCTCCTGGGTCTGGGGGCTGAAAGGCGAGCCGCGCTGGGTGGTTGGTGTGGGAGTTGTGGAGCAAGTAGGGGGGAAAAAAAGCAACAGGAAAAAACCATCCAAATGTTTCACAGCAGGTAGAAAGCTTGGCAGAAAGCAAACTGAATGCTGTAAAGACAAAAGCCGAAAGCCGGCTATGGACTGGACGAAAAGAGTCAGTGCCACGGAAGGAGGTTATTTCTTCCACTGACCGTAGGAGGCTTTTCTGTGAGAAAACACAACACCTCTTCTTTCGGCTACGGCGCGGTACCGCAGCAGTAACGGGCCAGAGCGTGCGAGCGCCTCTGGCAGTATCGGTAACGGCCGGGGCACGGCCGAACGGCCAGCCCACCTTCCGCACAAGGAGAACACCGTTCCCCTGGAACGCCACGCAGACCCAGGACGGGTACGGCGGAGGCCGAGCCCAGGCGCCCCCATTGCCAAGGACCACCTTGGCCTCGCAGCGTCTCACGCTGCGGGGTGTTTTGCAGGCCGTGGCTAAGCTCAGGCCCCCTGCTCGTGGCTGCCCCCGGTCCCCCGGCGCCGGTCGGGCCCCAGCCCCCAGCGCGGTGCGGCGCAGGGCAGCGGCCCAGCAGGGCGGCCCCACGGGCCCCAGCCCGCACCCCCCCCCCGTGCCTGCGGGCAGGGCCCCGCGGCCGCCGGCCCCTTCCTCCTCTGCTCGCTCCCGTCGCGGACGGCTCGGTACGTGTCACGAGCGGCAGCCCCGTTCAGCCGCTCCCGGAGGGCGCGCGGCTCTGCCCGGCCGTGACCGGGGCCCGCAGGGGTCTCTCGCTCGCCCGCTCGCCCCGAAAGGAGCCGGCCCCGAGCCGGCGCGTCCCGCCCCGCCCGGCCCTCGGCGCCCTCGCGAGCTGAGCGCGGCCCGGCCAGCAGGGGGCGCTGGCGCTCACCGGCTGGGCGCGGGGGCGGTCCGGCGCGGGGGCGGGGCCGGTGGGGGCCGGTCCTTCCGGCCGCCCTCTAAGGGCCGCCCCGCGGGGCCCGGGCTTCCGGTGGCGCGTGCGCGGCGGAGCGGAGGTGGGAGAGGTGCGTGGGGCGGCCGGGTCGCGAGGGGTCTCTTTGCGGTGCCGGGGCCCCTCTGCGGCCCGGCGTGGGAAGCCCGTGGCCGGCGGAGACTGCTCGGAGCTGGGCGGGGAGCGCCGCGGCAGTCCGGCCGCAGGCAGCCATCCCCTGCGGTGGCCGGCAGCCCCTCGGGACTCCTGGAGGCCTGGCGGCTCCCGATCCTCGTCTGCGGCAGCCGCCTGAGAGAGCAGCGCGGCCGTAGCCGGGGGCCGGAGAGCGCTGGTGGGTGAGTTCGGGCAGCGGTGGGGGCTCCTTGTGGGCCGGGGGTGGGGGGGGCTCCGTGCGGGCCCGACCCTGGGCCGGGCGGGGGGGGCTCCGTCGCGCCGGGCCTCCGTGCCGGGCTCGGTGCCGGGCGGGAGGAGCTCCGTCGCGCCGGGCCCGGGGCCGGGCGGGTGAGGGGGGGGCTGGCTCCTCCGTGCCGGGCCCGGGGCCGGACGGGTGAGGGGGGGGCTGGCTCCTCCGTGCCGGGCCCGGGGCCGGGCGGGGGAGGGGGGGGCTGGCTCCTCCGTGCCGGGCCCGGGGCCGGGCGGGGGAGGGGGGGGCTGGCTCCTCCGTGCCGGGCCCGGGGCCGGGCGGGGGAGGGGGGGGCTGGCTCCTCCGTGCCGGGCCCGGGGCCGGGCGGGGGAGGCGGGGGCTGGCTCCTCCGTGCCGGGCCCGGGGCCGGGCGGGGGAGGGGGGGGCTGGCTCCTCCGTGCCGGGCCCGGGGCCGGGCGGGGGAGGGGGGGGCTGGCTCCTCCGTGCCGGGCCCGGGGCCGGGCGGGGGAGGGGGGGGCTGGCTCCTCCGTGCCGGGCCCGGGGCCGGGCGGGGGAGGGGGGGGCTGGCTCCTCCGTGCCGGGCCCGGGGCCGGGCGGGGGAGGGGGGGGCTGGCTCCTCCGTGCCGGGCCCGGGGCCGGGCGGGGGAGGGGGGGGCTGGCTCCTCCGTGCCGGGCCCGGGGCCGGGCGGGGGAGGGGGGGGCTGGCTCCTCCGTGCCGGGCCCGGGGCCGGGCGGGGGAGGGGGGGGCTGGCTCCTCCGTGCCGGGCCCGGGGCCGGGCGGGGGAGGGGGGGGCTGGCTCCTCCGTGCCGGGCCCGGGGCCGGGCGGGGGGGGGCTCCGTGACCGGCCCGGGCCCGTGCTCGTGCCGGGGGGGGGCTCCGTGCCGAGCCCGGGCCCCGCAGAGAAGCCCTGGTCGGGCATCGTTCGCTTTTGCACAATGTAGGGCTTTCCCCGTTTATTTTCTGTGTACTGTGTTTTGGGCCACCTGAAACCCTTTGGCCGGGGAGGTTTGGTGCGGGGAGATGGCAGGTCTGGAGCCTGAAATATCTCGGGTGGGGGGCGGGGGAGGTATTTTTGCCTTAAAACTCTGGGCCCACCTCGTGTGTCATGTCGTGAGTCTCGTGACTGTGGCAAATGGCTCAGTCGGGCGTTTTCTGAAAATGTATTCATCCCATGCAGATGTCATCGGGATACAGATCATCTGCATCTTCATGCTCTGACAAGACAAGATGCTGAGACAGGGATGAGCTCCAGAAGGACTGCTGAAAAGAAGAAAAAACCGCACTCCACAAAGTCATGGGGTTTATTTTTGCGTTTGGGGGGGCGGGGTGGCTTTAACAAAAGAGTGCAGTGTTGGCTGGCAGCAGCCTGCAGGGCATTTTTGCTGCCTGATCTCTCCTTTTCTTCTCTTCCACTCCTCTTTCAGGGCTGTAATTGTCATTTGGATAGTTTTAGAAGAGCAGTTAAGTTCCTCGCCTGTGTCAATGTGCTGATAATACCAGGAAGGTGAACGCTTGAACCGGTCGGGCGGGTGGGAATAACTTGGCTGCAGGTAGAACTTCTGAGGGAAGACCAGCAAAACCAGGAAGCAAATAGCAAGTTCCCCAAAAATGTGCGGGTGTCAAACACGTAAGCGTTTCATTGCCGAATGTTTTTGGGAATATGTTCCAAATGGCTATTTTTGGTAAACATAAATTTTCAGGAGATTCAGGGTTGTGTGTGGCAAAACATGTCCCTCTGTTTTTGTGTCCTGCCGCACAAACGGCCGGCGGCAGGGCTCTTGTTCCCCGCTCTCGATATTGCCCCAGCAGGGCTGCGATATTTAGACCTAAGTGGGGATGGGTTTAGGAGTGGAAGGAGAGAGAACGCCTGTGTTCTGTAAGGGCTGTGAATGCTGACCCTTTGTCTCCGTCTGCTGCTTTTCCTGTGCGGGTGATGAAGCTGTTTTACTTTTCTCTGTTGTTCCTGGTCTAAATAGCTGCAAGGCTGTCGCCGCTGTGGGTGTGCAATTTGTGTTGCTGTGTTTCTGTGGAGTCCTAGCCACGGCTCGCTTCTAGTGTGGCCAAGGGTCAAGGTAGGGCTTTCAGCTTAAAGCTTCAGAAGCGCTGCGCGCTGAGATGGGTGTAGGTGAAACTGCTGTTGCGCCTGCAGCTGTGCTCTCAGGGATGCTGGGCGGCTCCGCATCAGACCGGCGAGGTGCCCGTGGACCTCCGTCGGGCTGCGCCCTGGGTGCGCGAGCGTGCTGTGTGTTTGCTGTTCCGGCTTGTACGTGCGAGGGCTTAACGTTTGATTTAACGCATTTCCTTTAACGGCAGGCTGTAGTTGGGCTCTAGATGGTATTCCTACGGGGGCGCAAGAGCTGTGGAATGGTTAAGCTGTTGCTGTGCCTCCAGGTGACTTGTTCAGTAACACTGTTTTTCCAGGTGCAGATGGATGAGTCGTGCAGGGCAACGGAGGAGAGCCCAGGGGAGCGCTGTAAGAAGGTGAGTCTGTGTGTAGTACTGGAGGGAAGATGTGACTGATGGCTATAGGGCTCCATTATGGGTTTTACTCTTTTTTTTTTTTTTTGTGATCTGAGGGCACTAAGTGATGAGCCGAGCGTGATCTGGGCCCTGGAGGTGAGTCAGGCAAGGTGACCGGTGCTTGGTGGGCTGGAGTAGGTGTTCTTTTTCAGGTTATTCAGGATTTTTTTTTCCCTTGTCTTCACTTTCCCATCCCAATTTGGGGCCGATTCCCTCAAACGGGGACTTCCCCCTGTGGGGCTGCTTATGCAGCCTGGGAGCTGCTGCCTGGGCACAAAAATACCTCAAACCCCCTGACTCTGGGTCTGCAATGGGGGGTGAAAATACAGGAAGAATTCTGGTGGAAAGAAAACAACTTGGGGCTTCTGGGAAAGCCAACTCAGCTGGATTTGTGCAGCTGGAAAGGAAAAAAAGGGTGGTGGTGGGGAAGGAACAACCACCTAAAAGCACCCACCAACCATTCTCATGCACAAAACCGAAAGTGAAAATGACCATTTTTTGTAGGGTAAAAGCACAAAAAGTCCCCACAGAACTCAGTAGTTTGGAAAAGCAACCCCAATTATTACATTATGTAAAGAAGGCAGGGGAAAAAAAAGAAAACCAAAACAAAACCCTATCACAACCCTGATGCCACATGCCTACAAGCAGTTCCTGGGGCTTATTCTGCGGGGGTGGGGGACCCAACCTTGTTCCCCAGGTTTGCTGTGCTGCTTCTCCTCCCTCGGGCATGGGGGGGGCGGGCAGTGGCATGGACAGTAGCAAGCACCAGATTTTTTTAAGCAGTCGAGAGGAAAGGACTGAAATGCTCGAGACGCTTTGCTGTTTGGTGCAGAGGCAATGAACGGTGCTGCCGGGGCTGCGAGGGGGAAAGGTGCAGAGGAATAGAAGCTCTGTGGATGCAGCCAAGTTACGGTTTCTGGATGGTATTAATCGAGAAGAGTAATTCAGATAATGCTGCTGCCCAGCGACCAGAGTTGGGTACTGAGCCCGGGAGCCGCGCACGCGCGGTGGCGTCCCTGTGATCCCCATTGCTCTCTCCGCAGGTGACAGCCCTGCGATGCTGCGGTGCCTGCGAGGTGATGCCGCCGTGCTCGTTGCTGCTTCCTGGTAAGGAAAGGCCTCCTCCGCTCCTGCTGCAGCGTGGTGGTGTGTCGGACACGATTCCCTGTGTCGGGTGAGGCCTAGGGCTGCCGGTGAGGTGAGCGAGCCCCTTTGGTGGGTGCCGGGGTGTCTCCTTGTGTGCCTGCACTACTGGGGCTGGTGGGATGGGAAGCTTCAAACGACCTGCCGAGGCAGGCTTCTGGTATGCTAAAGGCGAGCGGGTGAGGGCAGCCCCAGGAGTTACCCGGGAGCTGATAGAAGGGAAGAGGGAAAGGAGGAGGAGGATGATGACATTTTCCCCCTGCCCAGGGTGCAGAAGATAGCCGACTCCCCAGCTCACCAGAGCTCCCCCTCAGCCTCCCCTGGCCCCACTTGCCCCGTGCTCCTGCCCCCAGCTCCGGCACGAGCGAGCTAGGCTACGCTACGTGCCTAGGAAGCCTCATCTCGTAAGAGCTGTGAGACACCCTTGTATTCTCTTCAGGTGGAGGATGGCCTAGAGTCTGGAGCTGCAGAAGAGGCAGGGCGGAGAGGAGGGGAAAGAAGCATCTGAACGGCTAAATTGTGCCAGCAGCGCTGAGAGCGAGAGTCGCGGTGAGTCCTGGGCCACTGGGGCCCCGTTGCCTCTCTTGTGCATCCTGGGCCCTCCCTGTCTCTCCCCTGGCCCCCTCTCTTTCCTTACCTGCTGCAAAATTTTTTTTAGTTTTTTTTTTTTTGCACCCCCCCCCCGCCCCTTCTTTCTCCATCTCGCTCTGAGTGGCTCCCTGCCTCCCCGTCTTTTCAGGCCTCCCTCTCTCTGTCCTGTAGCCTGTGGCTACTTGTTCTTTCTCCGCCTCTCTCTGCCTGGCTCTGGCTCCGTTTTTATTTTTTCATTCCTCCTGCTCTGTCCTGTAGCCTGTCGGTATTGTGTCTTTCTCTGGCTCTCTTGGTCTGACTCCCTGTGTTACCGAAAAACGCGGTAAAATCGGAAATATCTATTCAACACCAATCTAGTATTAAAGAGCAGGCGTTCTTTATTCACGGCGCCAGATGCACGGGGGATCGCTCCTCCTGGCGTGCGTACCTCACACACCTTTCCCGTAGAATTTGTAGATCAAAATTTTACATACTCATATATAGTCGTTATCGTCCTGTCTACTGATCGGTACAAACTTGCTTGTTCCGTATGTAAATCGCTGCGCAGGCTCGGTGGTGGTCCGTGAGTCGGTGGTCGCAATCTCCCCCTGCCAGAATTGCCTTTTACCTTCTTGGCTCTTAATCTTGGCAGTCTTGGCTAGTTTTCTCAGTCCGCTACACGAAACCGCGTTTTGTCATCCGTTTCTGACAGAAGCACGTTGTCTGTTGTTCTGCTGACATTAACGATCGCCTAGGGACTAAAATGCAGATCGACAGATGCGCTGATTCGTACGCTCCGTGTTCCCGTAATGGAACACCGTCTCTGGTTGGTTGATTTCATCGCTTTGGTTACATTTCCCCCCTTTGGAAGTTTTGAAATAATCATTTTCTCAATACTTCCATCTTAGATCAATAATATTCCACTATGTCAGTTCAGTGTTTGGTTCATCTTCTCAAAATTTTCACTTGATTGTGGTCTCTAGGGCATATGCAGGTTCCATTTTATACCCAAAATTTTATTAATTTGTTGAACTACCTCTGCAAAAAAATGTGGTCCTCTCTCAGAGGACATTCCTGTTGGCACTCTAAATCTTGGTATTATTTCTTTCAGCAACATCTTAACTACTACTCTAGCTTTGTTGGTGCAGCACGAGAAAGCTTCTGGCCAACTAGAAAACTTGTCCATCAGCACTAACAAATACTGCTATATCTATTTTGTCTGGGTAACTCAGAAAACTTAATTTGCTAATAATTTCCGGGAGAATTTTTTGTTTTGTTACTCCTAAAGGTGGTTTCCTTTGGTTCAGGGGATTATTTCTAGGACAGATTGGACACTTAGCTACCATGGGTTTAACTGTTCTTGTCATGCCTACACACGCTACAGATGCTTTTAAACTCAAAACCGTAGCATCTACACCCTAATGTGTTTGCTCATGCTTTTCTTTTGCAAGTTCTGTCATAACTTGTGGGGTTGTTATTATTATTACTTGTTTTTCTGGTGTTACCTACCATCTCTCTGTGTTTTGTGATGCTTCCAATTGTTCTGCTAATTGCTCATCCAATTTATTATAATAATCTCGGTTTCAACTTTGGAATTCCGATCTGTTTTACTGGTACTAGTGCAAGGATACCTTGCTCTGCAGTCCTCTTTGCAGCTTTATCTGTCAATCGTTTGCTTATGTTTACAGCCGTCTGGCCGAATCGATGAGCTTTGCAACGCTTTACCGCCACTTCTTTTGGTTTCTGCACGTCTTCCGGAAGTTGGAGAATGTCTTCTTTATGCTGTATCAATGATTCTTGGGCTGATGGCAGTCCTTTTTCCTTCCCAGTAGCTCCATGATCGTGGATCACACCAAATGCATGTTTGGAATCAGTCTAGATATTTATCCTTCGTCCTTCTGCCATTCGCAGAGCTCGCTTCAACGCTACCAATGCTGCTTTCTGTGCTGAGGTGTTCGCAGGCAGCGCCCCTGACTCCATTCCCTCGGCGGTGATAACGACAGCATATCCGGCCATTCTCTTCTCGCCCAGAGCTGCTTCCATCTGTAAACAACTCCAGATCAGGATTTTCCCAGAGGTTTGTGTCTCAGGCCTGGTCTGCTGGAATAGACTTGTTCAATAGTTAGCAAGCGATCGTGTTCGAAACTGTCCGTAAGGTTTTCTGTTGTTAAAAACATAGCAGGATTCAGTATAGCAGTAGTCTTCGATTCCACATGGTCTTGTTCTAACAGAACAACTTGATATTTCAACATTCTGCTAAGGGATAGCCAACGACCCCCCTTTTGTTCTAAAACAGTCACCGCTATGTGCGGGACACATACTGTCATCTTTTGTCCCATTGTTAACTTTGGGGCTTCCTGGATCGGCAGCGCTGCTGTTGCCACTGCCCGTAAACATCCAGGCCATCTTTTACTCACGTGGTCGAGTTGTTTGGAGAAGTAGCCCACGGGTCTCTTCCAGGTTCCCAGTCGCTGTGTCAGCACTCCAAGGGCTAAATGTTGTCTTTCGTGGACAAACAACTCAAAAGGTTTAGCGAAATCGGGTAGGCCTAATGCAGGGGCCATCACTGAGGCTCTTTTCAGTTCTTTGAATGCCGTTTGGCATCCGGGCGTCCAGGTTAAATATTTATCCTTTGATTCTTTCAGTGCCTCATATAATGGTTTTACATACAGTCTGTAGTTCAGAATCCAGAGCTGACGCTATTTCACTATTTTCAGAAAAGCTCTCAGTTCCTTCGGGCCGCAAGGTTCGGGAATTTGACAAATAGTTTCTTTCTTTTCACTTTCTAATTGTCTTTGTCTCTGAGATATTTCGAATCCTAAATAAATGGCTGCTTCTTCTCCTATTTGGGTTTTGTTTCTGGAAACTCCGCATCTTCCTTGGCCCAGAAAATTTAAAAATTTCAAAACATTATTCTTTACTTTCTGCCACTATCAGAATGTCGTCTGCATTCTGTAACAGTATGCCTCTCCCTGGGTTCTGTTTTTTCTATACATTTCTATATTTCTAATTTTTTTTCTTGCCAGCTGAGTCCCAAATATCGTAGGACTAATTTTAAATCCTTGTGGAAGTACGGTCCATGTTAGCTGTGTCTTTCATTCTGTGGTCGGGCTTTCCCATTCCAAAGCAAATAGGCTTTGACTTTTTATGCCTGGAGGTATGCAAAAGAAGGCATCCTTCAAATCTAGTACAGTAAACCATTTATGCTCCTCCTTTAAAAGAGGTCAGTAAAGTGTATGGATTAGCTACTACCGGATGTAGATCTTGGACCACCTGAGATATAGCCCTTAAATCGTGAACCAGCTAATACTCTTTGCCTCTAGATTTCTTTACTGGCGGCACAGGAGTACTATATTCTGATTCACATTCTACTAAGAGCTCATATTCTGAAAAAAATTTATAATTAACTTCTCTAATCCTTTTCGAGCCTCTCGCTTAATACGGTATTGTTTTTGCCTTACCGGCTTGGCTCCAGGCTTTAAGGTTACTTTTACCGGCTCTGCCCGCTTAGGTCGCTCCGGAGCTCCGCTCGCTCAAACCAAAGGAATTACTACGTTTTCCACTTCTTCGGGAACCTGTTCCTCCCTGGAGGAATCCTGTAACATAAACGCTCTCGCCTCTGTGGCTTTTGATTCTGTTCTGGTATTAGTAATTTAATCTCTCCATCTTTAAAAGTTACTTGAGCATCTAATTTACTTAATAGATCTCATCATAACAGAGGCAGTGGACATTCAGGCATATACAGAAACTGGTGAGTTGCCCATTGCTTCTCCAATTTAAACTTTAATGGCTCTAAGAAAGGCTAATTTTTCTTTGCCCTGTCGCACTAACAACACCTACTGGTTTATGATCAACTTTCTCTTTACGTGTATTCAATACCAAAGAAGTGGCTCCCGTATCTACCAAAAATTCTATTTCTTCATTCCCTAGCTTCAGTGTAACCAGGTGTTCAGCTAGGGTTGATTCCTCTGGTCTCCTTCATGCCAAGCTACTTCAAGCATTTTACCCAGATCTCTGGATTCAGGTTCTTCTGGTTTCTGAAGGTTTTTTTACTCCCCCCCCCACCCCCCCCAATCTGGGGCTGATTGTCTTATGAATATAGAGACCAACTGAATTGCTTTTTCTGTGTTTTTCTGGGTTCAAATGAGTATATTTTCTGGTGGTCACCTTCAGTCTTTCCATAAAGGCTGAAGGGGACTCCTTTAATTCTTGTCTCACTTAATAAATGGGTCAAAATTTATGGCTTTTGGCATTGCATGTCTTACTCCAAATAAAATCTGTCTCTGACATCTAGTCAACATTCCCCTGGGTCCTGGCTGATTAGGGTCCCACTCGGGATTTGTAGATGGAAAATTCTTATTCGTTGTTCTCTGTAAATTCCTGTTAGCATGTGCTCCCTGCACCTGCCTTCTGGCTGTATTCAATACTATTTTCTTGTCAGTTCCATCAAGTGAAGTATCCAGTATCACAAGTAGAGCAACACTTCAAGTTCTCACCACATTTTCCTCTTTTCAGAAACATTGCTGTAGAATCCTGTGGACATATCTCACGCTGTTTCTGCCACGCTGGATGATTCCACAGTGTAAAGAACAAATCAACATATGCCACTTCTTCCCATTTGCCTTCCCTTTTTACAAAACAACATTAATTGCAAGATGGTATGATATTGCAATGTCTCCTGTTCTGGCCATTCGTGCCCACCTTCCAATTGATACGTTGGGCACCAATGATTGCAATATTCAATTAATGGTTTCCGAGTTAGTGGGTCATCACCCCCGATGTCTTTCCAGTGCTTCAAAGTACATCCCAAAGGTGTTCTCTGTGGGATAGGTTTCTTACTCAGAAATGCTCCCATCTCCCAGTCGACTAGCAGTTGTGATAGTGCACTATCACAAATAGTAGTCAGAGGGACTCCAACCCCCGTTAGAGGTCTCACTGGGAATCCGCCACTGGGATCTGTAGCCCCCTGCTAGATATCCCTGGAGACTTCAACCCCCTGTTGAAGACCCCCCTACCCTCGGGTCCCGCTCCACAGGCTTTCGCCTAGCAGAGACTTACCAACCGAGGTACCTCTTGGCCCCAACCCTGCGTGGCTTTCGCCGCGCCTTACGGGCAGGCCTGTGGGACTCAAACCCACTATCCTGTCCTATGTGGGAAGCTAACGCCACATATTATTCTACCTAAGTTTCTTCTTAAACGAATGCCTTGTTTACTTCAGTCCAGGGGATCTTTCTCAGAATTCTCTGGCCTGGGGATCGGAAGCTCTCCCCAAGAATTCCTTGGGGCTGACTGCAGGTCCCACGGTCCTGCGGATCCGTCGAGATTCAAAAGCAGGTTCCCATCTGGGGTGCCAAAACTGTTACCAAAAAACACGGTAAAATCGGAAATATCTATTCAACACCAATCTAGTATTAAAGAGCAGGCGTTCTTTATTCACGGCGCCAGATGCACGGGGGATCGCTCCTCCTGGCGTGCGTACCTCACACACCTTTCCCGTAGAATTTGTAGATCAAAATTTTACGTATTCATACATATTCATTATCGTCCTGTCTACTGATCGGTACAAACTGGCTCGTTCCGTATGTAAATCACTGCGCAGGCTCGGTGGTGGTCCGTGAGTCGGTGGTCGCGATCTCCCCCTGCCAGAATTGCCTTTTACCTTCTTGGCTCTTAATCTTGGCAGTCTTGGCTAGTTTTCTCAGTGCGCTACACGAAACCGCGTTTTGTCATCCTTTTCTGACAGAAGCACGTTGTCTGTTGTTCTGCTGACATTAACGATCGCCTAGGGACTAAAATGCAGATCGACAGATGCGCTGATTCGTACGCTCCGTGTTCCCGTAATGGAACACCGTCTCTGGTTGGTTGATTTCATCGCTTTGGTTACATTTCCCCCCTTTGGAAGTTTTGAAATAATCATTTTCTCAATACTTCCATCCTAGATCAATAATATTCCACTATGTCAGTTCAGTGTTTGGTTCATCTTCTCAAAGTTTTCACTTGATTGTGGTCTCTAGGGCATATGCAGGTTCCATTTTATACCCAAAATTTTATTAATTTGTTGAACTACCTCTGCAAAAAAATGTGGTCCTCTCCCAGAGGACATTCCTGTTGGCACTCTAAATCTTGGTATTATTTCTTTCAGCAACATTTTAACTACTACTCTAGCTTTGTTGGTGCAGCACGAGAAAGCTTCTGGCCAACTAGAAAATTTGTCCATCATCACTAACAAATACTGCTATATCTATTTTGTCTGGGTAACTCAGAGAACTTAATTTGCTAATAATTTCCGGGAGAATTTTTTGTTTTGTTACTCCTAAAGGTGGTTTCCTTTGGTTCAGGGGATTATTTCTAGGACAGATTGGACACTTAGCTACCATGGGTTTAATTATTCTTGTCATGCCTACACACGCTACAGATGCTTTTAAACTCAAAACCGTAGCATCTACACCCTAATGTGTTTGCTCATGCTTTTCTTTTGCAAGTTCTGTCATAACTTGTGGGGTTGTTATTATTATTACTTGTTTTTCTGGTGTTACCTACCATCTCTCTGTGTTTTGTGATGCTTCCAATTGTTCTGCTAATTGCTCATCCAATTTATTATAATAATCTCGGTTTCAACTTTGGAATTCCGATCTGTTTTACTGGTACTAGTGCAAGGATACCTTGCTCTGCAGTCCTCTTTGCAGCTTTATCTGTCAATCGTTTGCTTATGTTTACAGCCGTCTGGCCGAATCGATGAGCTTTGCAACGCTTTACCGCCACTTCTTTTGGTTTCTGCACGTCTTCCGGAAGTTGGAGAATGTCTTCTTTATGCTGTATCAATGATTCTTGGGCTGATGGCAGTCCTTTTTCCTTCCCAGTAGCTCCATGATCGTGGATCACACCAAATGCATGTTTGGAATCAGTCTAGATATTTATCCTTCGTCCTTCTGCCATTCGCAGAGCTCGCTTCAACGCTACCAATACTGCTTTCTGTGCTGAGGTGTTCGCAGGCAGCGCCCCTGACTCCATTCCCTCGGCGGTGATAACGACAGCATATCCGGCCATTCTCTTCTCGCCCAGAGCTGCTTCCATCTGTAAACAACTCCAGATCAGGATTTTCCCAGAGGTTTGTGTCTCAGGCCTGGTCTGCTGGAATAGACTTGTTCAATAGTTAGCAAGCGATCGTGTTCGAAATTGTCCGTAAGGTTTTCTGTTGTTAAAAACATACAGGATTCAGTATAGCAGTAGCCTTCGATTCCACATGGTCTTGTTCTAACAGAACAACTTGATATTTCAACATTCTGCTAAGGGATAGCCAACGACCCCCCTTTTGTTCTAAAACAGTCACCGCTATGTGCGGGACACATACTGTCATCTTTTGTCCCATTGTTAACTTTGGGGCTTCCTGGATCGGCAGCGCTGCTGTTGCTACTGCCCGTAAACATCCAGGCCATCTTTTACTCACGTGGTCGAGTTGTTTGGAGAAGTAGCCCACGGGTCTCTTCCAGGTTCCCAGTCGCTGTGTCAGCACTCCAAGGGCTAAATGTTGTCTTTCGTGGACAAACAGCTCAAAAGGTTTAGCGAAATCGGGTAGGCCTAATGCAGGGGCCATCACTGAGGCTCCTTTCAGTTCTTTGAATGCCGTTTGGCATCCGGGCGTCCAGGTTAAATATTTATCCTTTGATTCTTTCAGTGCCTCGTATAATGGTTTTACATACAGTCTGTAGTTCAGAATCCAGAGCTGACGCTATTTCACTATTTTCAGAAAAGCTCTCAGTTCCTTCGGGCCGCAAGGTTCGGGAATTTGACAAATAGTTTCTTTCTTTTCACTTTCTAATTGTCTTTGTCTCTGAGATATTTCAAATCCTAAATAAATGGCTGCTTCTTCTCCTATTTGGGTTTTGTTTCTGGAAACTCCGCATCTTCCTTGGCCCAGAAAATTTAAAAATTTCAAAACATTATTCTTTACTTTCTGCCACTATCAGAATGTCGTCTGCATTCTGTAACAGTATGCCTCTCCCTGGGTTCTGTTTTTTCTATACATTTCTATATTTCTAATTTTTTTTCTTGCCAGCTGAGTCCCAAATATCGTAGGACTAATTTTAAATCCTTGTGGAAGTACGGTCCATGTTAGCTGTGTCTTTCATTCTGTGGTCGGGCTTTCCCATTCCAAAGCAAATAGGCTTTGACTTTTTATGCCTGGAGGTATGCAAAAGAAGGCATCCTTCAAATCTAGTACAGTAAACCATTTATGCTCCTCCTTTAAAAGAGGTCAGTAAAGTGTATGGATTAGCTACTACCGGATGTAGATCTTGGACCACCTGAGATATAGCCCTTAAATCGTGAACCAGCTAATACTCTTTGCCTCTAGATTTCTTTACTGGCGGCACAGGAGTACTATATTCTGATTCACATTCTACTAAGAGCTCATATTCTGAAAAAAATTTATAATTAACTTCTCTAATCCTTTTCGAGCCTCTCGCTTAATACGGTATTGTTTTTGCCTTACCGGCTTGGCTCCAGGCTTTAAGGTTACTTTTACCGGCTCTGCCCGCTTAGGTCGCTCCGGAGCTCCGCTCGCTCAAACCAAAGGAATTACTACGTTTTCCACTTCTTCAGGAACCTGTTCCTCCCTGGAGGAATCCTGTAACATAAACGCTCTCGCCTCTGTGGCTTTTGATTCTGTTCTGGTATTAGTAATTTAATCTCTCCATCTTTAAAAGTTACTTGAGCATCTAATTTACTTAATAGATCTCATCATAACAGAGGCAGTGGACATTCAGGCATATACAGAAACTGGTGAGTTGCCCATTGCTTCTCCAATTTAAACTTTAATGGCTCTAAGAAAGGCTAATTTTTCTTTGCCCTGTCGCACTAACAACACCTACTGGTTTATGATCAACTTTCTCTTTACGTGTATTCAATACCAAAGAAGTGGCTCCCGTATCTACCAAAAATTCTATTTCTTCATTCCCTAGCTTCAGTGTAACCAGGTGTTCAGCTAGGGTTGATTCCTCTGGTCTCCTTCATGCCAAGCTACTTCAAGCATTTTACCCAGATCTCTGGATTCAGGTTCTTCTGGTTTCTGAAGGTTTTTTTACTCCCCCCCCCACCCCCCCCAATCTGGGGCTGATTGTCTTATGAATATAGAGACCAACTGAATTGCTTTTTCTGTGTTTTTCTGGGTTCAAATGAGTATATTTTCTGGTGGTCACCTTCAGTCTTTCCATAAAGGCTGAAGGGGACTCCTTTAATTCTTGTCTCACTTAATAAATGGGTCAAAATTTATGGCTTTTGGCATTGCATGTCTTACTCCAAATAAAATCTGTCTCTGACATCTAGTCAACATTCCCCTGGGTCCTGGCTGATTAGGGTCCCACTCGGGATTTGTAGATGGAAAATTCTTATTCGTTGTTCTCTGTAAATTCCTGTTAGCATGTGCTCCCTGCACCTGCCTTCTGGCTGTATTCAATACTATTTTCTTGTCAGTTCCATCAAGTGAAGTGTCCAGTATCACAAGTAGAGCAACACTTCAAGTTCTCACCACATTTTCCTCTTTTCAGAAACATTGCTGTAGAATCCTGTGGACATATCTCACGCTGTTTCTGCCACTCTGGATGATTCCACAGTGTAAAGAACAAATCAACATATGCCACTTCTTCCCATTTGCCTTCCCTTTTTACAAAACAACATTAATTGCAAGATGGTATGATATTGCAATGTCTCCTGTTCTGGCCATTCGTGCCCACCTTCCAATTGATACGTTGGGCACCAATGATTGCAATATTCAATTAATGGTTTCCGAGTTAGTGGGTCATCACCCCCGATGTCTTTCCAGTGCTTCAAAGTACATCCCAAAGGTGTTCTCTGTGGGATAGGTTTCTTACTCAGAAATGCTCCCATCTCCCAGTCGACTAGCAGTTGTGATAGTGCACTATCACAAATAGTAGTCAGAGGGACTCCAACCCCCGTTAGAGGTCTCACTGGGAATCCGCCACTGGGATCTGTAGCCCCCTGCTAGATATCCCTGGAGACTTCAACCCCCTGTTGAAGACCCCCCTACCCTCGGGTCCCGCTCCACAGGCTTTCGCCTAGCAGAGACTTACCAACCGAGGTACCTCTTGGCCCCAACCCTGCGTGGCTTTCGCCGCGCCTTACGGGCAGGCCTGTGGGACTCAAACCCACTATCCTGTCCTATGTGGGAAGCTAACGCCACATATTATTCTACCTAAGTTTCTTCTTAAACGAATGCCTTGTTTACTTCAGTCCAGGGGATCTTTCTCAGAATTCTCTGGCCTGGGGATCGGAAGCTCTCCCCAAGAATTCCTTGGGGCTGACTGCAGGTCCCACGGTCCTGCGGATCCGTCGAGATTCAAAAGCAGGTTCCCATCTGGGGTGCCAAAACTGTTACCAAAAAACACGGTAAAATCGGAAATATCTATTCAACACCAATCTAGTATTAAAGAGCAGGCGTTCTTTATTCACGGCGCCAGATGCACGGGGGATCGCTCCTCCTGGCGTGCGTACCTCACACACCTTTCCCGTAGAATTTGTAGATCAAAATTTTACGTATTCATACATATTCATTATCGTCCTGTCTACTGATCGGTACAAACTGGCTCGTTCCGTATGTAAATCACTGCGCAGGCTCGGTGGTGGTCCGTGAGTCGGTGGTCGCGATCTCCCCCTGCCAGAATTGCCTTTTACCTTCTTGGCTCTTAATCTTGGCAGTCTTGGCTAGTTTTCTCAGTGCGCTACACGAAACCGCGTTTTGTCATCCTTTTCTGACAGAAGCACGTTGTCTGTTGTTCTGCTGACATTAACGATCGCCTAGGGACTAAAATGCAGATCGACAGATGCGCTGATTCGTACGCTCCGTGTTCCCGTAATGGAACACCGTCTCTGGTTGGTTGATTTCATCGCTTTGGTTACACCTGTTCCTGTTGTTCAGTTTCTTCTTTTTTGGCTTTGTGTGATTCTCTCTGTGATTCTGTTCTTCTCTGCCTCGCTTTTCCCAGCTCCCCGTCCCTCACTTTGAATACCCGTTATCCTTCACCAGCTCACTCTCCCTTGGTTGCCATCCCCGTTTCTGAGTTCCTCCTGCTTTGCCACGTAGCCCGTGACTTTTTTCTTAATCTCTCTCTGTCTGCCTCAACGCTCCCGCCGCGCTTTTTAGTTCGTCTGCTCTGCTCTGTACCCTGCTACTGTTCTTGCCTTTCTGAGTTCTTCTCTGTCCAGCTCCCTTTTCCTATTCATGAATTCCTGTTCTTCCTGCACCCGCCGCTGTTCCCTGTGATCTCTGTCTCTCTCTGTCCAGCTCCCTGTCCCTAGGTTTTAATTCCTGCCTCTGCCCGCCGTAGCCCGTCTAGATTTTTCTCTCGGCCTCTCTCTCTGTCCAGCTCCCCCTCTCTGTGTTCTAATTCCACGTTCTCTGTCACGTAGACCCGTGCTATTTGTTTGTCCTCATCTCTCTCTGTCCAGCTCCTTGCTGCTATGTTTTATTTCTTCCCTCTCTGTCTGTCTTTGTAGCCCATTGCCGTTGTGTGGTTTTTTTTTTTTTTTCCTACTTGTTTCTTCATGTGTCTCTGTCTGCCTCCCAGTGCCTGATCTTTAATTCCTCCTTCCCTGTAGGCCGCTGTTCCTTTTTTCCATTCTACATTGTGTTCTCTTTGGTCTCCTGTTCTTATTCATCGATTCCCTCCTCGCCGCCCTGTGGCCTGTCCCCATTTTATTGTTGCGCCTCTCTCCCTCTCTCTGGCTTCTTGCCCCTGTTTTGAAAATTCCTCCCTCTCTTCTCTCTTCCCTGTTGGCCGTGTGATCTTCAGCCTTTCTCCATCTCTTTCTGCCCAGCTCTCTGTGTCTATTCATTAATTCTTCCCTCTCTGCCCTGTAGCCTGTAGCTTTTGTCCTTTCTCCATCTTGCTGTCTCTGGCTTCCCCGTGACCCTGTTTTAGAATTGTTTCTCTCTCCTTTCTGTACGCATTGCGATTCCTTTTGCTCCCCATCTCCCTTTGTTTTGGGTGTTTTTTTTTGTTGTTGTTTCTCTGGCTCCCTGTCCCTAATTCTTAATTCTCTGCCTTCTCGTGCTCTGTACCACGTAGCCCCATGGTTTGTTTTGTGGTGTTCCCTCCCCGGCCCCTTCCCTCCGTTGTTGGCTGTCTCGGCTCCCTGTCCCCGTGGCTTCATTCTTCCCTCTCTGCCCTGTTCTTGTCGCTTGTCTTGTCTGTCTCCATCGCGCTCGGTCCAGCTTCCTGCCCCTATTCTTCTTTCCTCCCTCGCTGTCGTGCTGCCTGCCCCAGGTTCTTTGTGCGTCTCCAGCCTGCTCCTCTTCCTTCTTTGTTGGTCTGTGTCCTGCTCTTCCCCCCTCTTTCTGCTGCCTCTCTTCCCCTCTCTCTGCTGCTTGTATCTCCACCTCCGTCAGGCTCCCTGTCCTTCTCTGGCCGTCCTGTTCCCTGCCTCGTGCCTTCTCACTACACGCACACACGCCCCCCCGCCCCCGTCCAGCCGGCTGCCGCTCTTCTCTTCTCTCTTCCTACTGTCCTGTGCCCTGCTCCTCACCTTTGGTGGCCTCCCCCTCTGCCCAGCAGCCCGTCGCTCCAGGAGCCGGGCGACGGACGGTCCCTTTCCTGCCAAACGCGGACAAGCGCGTGCCGTGGTTTAGCCCCAGCTGGCAACTCTGCACCAGGGAGCTGCTTGCTCGCTCCACCCTCAGTGGGCTGGGGGAGAGAGCTGGAAGGGTAAAAGTGAGAAAAATCATGGGCTGAGATCAAGACTGTTTAATAGGTAAAGCAAAAGCTGTGCGTGGAAGCAAAGCAAGGAATTAATTCACTCCTCCTTTTCGGCGGGCAGGTGTTGAGCCACCTCTGGGAAAGCAGGGCTCTGTCATGTGTCATGGTTACTTAGGGAGAGAAATGCCGTAGCCCCCCCCCCCCCCAAGGACTCCCCCTTCTTCCCCCAGCTGCGTGTGCTGAGCATGATGTCAAATGGTATGGAATATCCCTTTGGTCAGTTAGCTGGGAAAGCTTTCCCAGCTGTCCCAGCCTACTTGCTGGTGGGGCACTGAGAGAACCAGAAGAGGCCCTGACTGTGGAAGCAGTGCTCAGCAAGAACCAAAACATCTCTACATTATTAACGGTGTTTTGAGCATAAATCCAAAACGTATCCCTTCCTAGCTACTGTGGAGAAAATGAGCACTATCCCAGCCACCACCAGCTCCGTGCGGCTGCGGCAACGGCGGCCGAGGTGGCCTTGGGGCAGGGGGAGCGTTGGGGACCCTGAGCCACGAATCGCTCCTGGGACTTGTTACGTGCGCGCCTGCACAAACAGCTGCCCTCTCCTTTGGCCTGAGGGCTGCGTTTGCGCTCCCTTGGCGTGGGGCAAGGGTCTGTGATGGAGCCCGGGGGAGGAGGTGGTGCACTGTGGGGGTGAGGGGAGGGGGCCCCCCGTTGCTGCTGCGCCTCAGCTGTGGGCGGGGTCTGGCTGGAGGAGCCCCAGGTGCGGGCAGTGGGGCTGGCGGTGCCGGCTCCTCCCTGGAAAAGGGGTGGTGCCCTGCTCCGGGGGGCCAGTGTGAGCCGAGGGCGGGGCGGGGCGGAGCTGTGGCCGAGCGTCAGCGGGCTGCGAGTGTAGCGAGGGAGGAGGTGAGCGGGGGCTGGGTGGGGGGCCGCTGCGTGCCGGGTCAAGCCCCGAGGAGGGCTGCGGCGGGGCAGCGGCGGGTCGGAGCGGGCGGTGGGGAGAGCGAGGCTGTGCTGAGGGCTCGGTGGGGCTTCCGGGGGCAGCGGCGGGAGGGACGGTGCCCCGCAGGGTGAGAGAGCGGGGAGGGCGGGCTCGCGGCGTGGCGGGAGCTGTGGTGGTGCGTGTGGCGGCTGGGCGGGCGGCCGTGTTGTGGCGCAGAGCGTGCCGGGAGCTGTAGTCCTTGTGGCGGGGGGCTGCCGGGCGGCCGTGTTGTGGCGCAGAGCATGCCGGGAGCTGTAGTCCTTGTGGCGGGGGGCTGCCGGGCGGCCGTGTTGTGGCGCAGAGCATGGCGGGAGCTGTAGTCCTTGTGGCGGGGGGCTGCCGGGCGGCCATGTTGTGGCGCAGAGCATGGCGGGAGCTGTAGTCCTTGTGGCGGGGGGCTGCCGGGCGGCCATGTTGTGGCGCAGAGCATGGCGGGAGCTGTAGTCCTTGCGGCGGGGGGCTGCCGGGCGGCCGTGTTGTGGCGCAGAGCATGGCGGGAGCTGTAGTCCTTGCGGCGGGGGGCTGCCGGGCGGCCGTGTTGTGGCGCAGAGCATGGCGGGAGCTGTAGTCCTTGTGGCGGGGGGCTGCCGGGCGGCCGTGTTGTGGCGCAGAGCGTGCCGGGAGCTGTAGTCCTGGCGCAGTGGCTGCCGGCCCTGTCACGTGGCTCGCCGGGGCGCGGCGGGAGGCGCGGTGTTCCGGCGCTCGGGTGGCGGGCGGCCGTGCCCCGTACGGTAGGCGCGGTGTATTTTTGGGGTTGGATTCGTGTTGATTTCTGGGGGCTTCCAGGTGCGGCCGCTCCCCGAGAAGCGGTGAGTTCCCCGGGAGCTGACAGAAGGGAAGAGGGAAAGGAGGAGGACCTTTTCCCCCTGCCCAGGGCGCAGATGATGGCCGCCGCCTCCCCGGCTCACCGGAGCTCCCGCTCAGCCTCCCCTGGCCCCCCCCTTGCCCCGTGCGCCTGCCCCCAGCCCCGGCACCTCCCCTGAAGCGTGCTGCGTAGCCCTTGGCCGCCCCCAGGCCCTGTCGTGAAGGCAGCGAGCCGGCCCTCGAGCGCACTGGATTCCCCCTCGGCGCAGGGGCCCTTAGCAGTAGCGCGGGGAAGGGGCGGTGTGTCCAGAAGCCCCTGCGCAAGGAGGGGCTTTGGCCAGGGTCGATCGACGGTAATGACGGTCGCTGTTTCTTCTTTCCCTCTCCCAGAGACCGTGCTGAGGACGTGGTTGTCTGTCCTTCCCCCGGGGATGCCGTTGACTGCGGCCGTCTCAGGCTTGCGTGGCTTCTCTCTGCCCGGCGTTGCCATCCTCGCAGCGCGGGGGCGAAAAGGGACACACAGAGCCCTTCCCGGCTGTGGACAGGAGCTGCCTCGGCTGAAGCTGGAGACGCCAACGAAAGGTAAAGCAGAAGAAACTGAAGGCGCTCTGGCTGCCAGCTGCCTTCCTGCCGCAGGCAAGAGAGAGCCTGTCCCTGCAGGTGAGGGAGGAAGGATCCCCCTTCATAGTCCGCAGCGGGCCAGGCCACCAACGTGCACCGCAGGGTCTGTACGCGTAACCGGGAGTTGGGTACGGGCGTGTAGTGCACGAGCGAGCTAGGCTACGTGCCTAGGAAGCCTCATCTCGTAAGAGCGGTAAGACACCCGTGTATCCTCTTTAGGTGGAGGACGGCCTAGAGTCTGGAGCTGCAGAAGAGGCAGGGCGGAGAGGAGGGGAAAGAAGCATCTGAACGGCTAAATTGTGCCAGCAGCGCTGAGAGCGAGAGTCGCGGTGAGTCCTGGGCCACTGGGGCCCCGTTGCCTCTCTTGTGCATCCTGGGCCCTCCCTGTCTCTCCCCCCTGGCCCCCTCTCTTTCCTTACCTGCTGCAAAATTTTTTTTTTTTTTTTTGGCGCCCCCCCGCCCCTTCTTTCTCCATCTCGCTCTGAGTGGCTCCCTGCCTCCCCGTCTTTTCAGGCCTCCCTCTCTCTGTCCTGTAGCCTGTGGCTACTTGTTCTTTCTCCGCCTCTCTCTGCCTGGCTCTGGCTCCGTTTTTATTTTTTTATTCCTCCTGCTCTGTTCTGTAGCCTGTCGGTATTTTGTCTTTCTCTGGCCCTCTTGGTCTGACTCCGTGTGTTACCGAAAAACGCGGTAAAATCGGAAACAACTCCTCAACGCCGATTTAGTATTAAAGAGCAGGCGTTCTTTATTCACGGCGCCAGATGCACGGGGGATCGCTTCTCCTGGCGTGCGTACCTCACACACCTTTCCCGTAGAATTTGTAGATCAAAATTTTACGTATTCATACATATTCATTATCGTCCTGTCTACTGATCGGTACAAACTGGCTCGTTCCGTATGTAAATCACTGCGCAGGCTCGGTGGTGGTCCGTGAGTCGGTGGTCGCAATCTCCCCCTGCCAGAATTGCCTTTTACCTTCTTGGCTCTTAATCTTGGCAGTCTTGGCTAGTTTTCTCAGTGCGCTACACGAAACCGCGTTTTGTCATCCTTTTCTGACAGAAGCACGTTGTCTGTTGTTCTGCTGACATTAACGATCGCCTAGGGACTAAAATGCAGATCGACAGATGCGCTGATTCGTACGCTCCGTGTTCCCGTAATGGAACACCGTCTCTGGTTGGTTGATTTCATCGCTTTGGTTACATTTCCCCCCTTTGGAAGTTTTGAAATAATCATTTTCTCAATACTTCCATCCTAGATCAATAATATTCCACTATGTCAGTTCAGTGTTTGGTTCATCTTCTCAAAGTTTTCACTTGATTGTGGTCTCTAGGGCATATGCAGGTTCCATTTTATACCCAAAATTTTATTAATTTGTTGAACTACCTCTGCAAAAAAATGTGGTCCTCTCCCAGAGGACATTCCTGTTGGCACTCTAAATCTTGGTATTATTTCTTTCAGCAACATTTTAACTACTACTCTAGCTTTGTTGGTGCAGCACGAGAAAGCTTCTGGCCAACTAGAAAACTTGTCCATCAGCACTAACAAATACTGCTATATCTATTTTGTCTGGGTAACTCAGAGAACTTAATTTGCTAATAATTTCCGGGAGAATTTTTTGTTTTGTTACTCCTAAAGGTGGTTTCCTTTGGTTCAGGGGATTATTTCTAGGACAGATTGGACACTTAGCTACCATGGGTTTAATTATTCTTGTCATGCCTACACACGCTACAGATGCTTTTAAACTCAAAACCGTAGCATCTACACCCTAATGTGTTTGCTCATGCTTTTCTTTTGCAAGTTCTGTCATAACTTGTGGGGTTGTTATTATTATTACTTGTTTTTCTGGTGTTACCTACCATCTCTCTGTGTTTTGTGATGCTTCCAATTGTTCTGCTAATTGCTCATCCAATTTATTATAATAATCTCGGTTTCAACTTTGGAATTCCGATCTGTTTTACTGGTACTAGTGCAAGGATACCTTGCTCTGCAGTCCTCTTTGCAGCTTTATCTGTCAATCGTTTGCTTATGTTTACAGCCGTCTGGCCGAATCGATGAGCTTTGCAACGCTTTACCGCCACTTCTTTTGGTTTCTGCACGTCTTCCGGAAGTTGGAGAATGTCTTCTTTATGCTGTATCAATGATTCTTGGGCTGATGGCAGTCCTTTTTCCTTCCCAGTAGCTCCATGATCGTGGATCACACCAAATGCATGTTTGGAATCAGTCTAGATATTTATCCTTCGTCCTTCTGCCATTCGCAGAGCTCGCTTCAACGCTACCAATACTGCTTTCTGTGCTGAGGTGTTCGCAGGCAGCGCCCCTGACTCCATTCCCTCGGCGGTGATAACGACAGCATATCCGGCCATTCTCTTCTCGCCCAGAGCTGCTTCCATCTGTAAACAACTCCAGATCAGGATTTTCCCAGAGGTTTGTGTCTCAGGCCTGGTCTGCTGGAATAGACTTGTTCAATAGTTAGCAAGCGATCGTGTTCGAAATTGTCCGTAAGGTTTTCTGTTGTTAAAAACATACAGGATTCAGTATAGCAGTAGCCTTCGATTCCACATGGTCTTGTTCTAACAGAACAACTTGATATTTCAACATTCTGCTAAGGGATAGCCAACGACCCCCCTTTTGTTCTAAAACAGTCACCGCTATGTGCGGGACACATACTGTCATCTTTTGTCCCATTGTTAACTTTGGGGCTTCCTGGATCGGCAGCGCTGCTGTTGCTACTGCCCGTAAACATCCAGGCCATCTTTTACTCACGTGGTCGAGTTGTTTGGAGAAGTAGCCCACGGGTCTCTTCCAGGTTCCCAGTCGCTGTGTCAGCACTCCAAGGGCTAAATGTTGTCTTTCGTGGACAAACAGCTCAAAAGGTTTAGCGAAATCGGGTAGGCCTAATGCAGGGGCCATCACTGAGGCTCCTTTCAGTTCTTTGAATGCCGTTTGGCATCCGGGCGTCCAGGTTAAATATTTATCCTTTGATTCTTTCAGTGCCTCGTATAATGGTTTTACATACAGTCTGTAGTTCAGAATCCAGAGCTGACGCTATTTCACTATTTTCAGAAAAGCTCTCAGTTCCTTCGGGCCGCAAGGTTCGGGAATTTGACAAATAGTTTCTTTCTTTTCACTTTCTAATTGTCTTTGTCTCTGAGATATTTCAAATCCTAAATAAATGGCTGCTTCTTCTCCTATTTGGGTTTTGTTTCTGGAAACTCCGCATCTTCCTTGGCCCAGAAAATTTAAAAATTTCAAAACATTATTCTTTACTTTCTGCCACTATCAGAATGTCGTCTGCATTCTGTAACAGTATGCCTCTCCCTGGGTTCTGTTTTTTCTATACATTTCTATATTTCTAATTTTTTTTCTTGCCAGCTGAGTCCCAAATATCGTAGGACTAATTTTAAATCCTTGTGGAAGTACGGTCCATGTTAGCTGTGTCTTTCATTCTGTGGTCGGGCTTTCCCATTCCAAAGCAAATAGGCTTTGACTTTTTATGCCTGGAGGTATGCAAAAGAAGGCATCCTTCAAATCTAGTACAGTAAACCATTTATGCTCCTCCTTTAAAAGAGGTCAGTAAAGTGTATGGATTAGCTACTACCGGATGTAGATCTTGGACCACCTGAGATATAGCCCTTAAATCGTGAACCAGCTAATACTCTTTGCCTCTAGATTTCTTTACTGGCGGCACAGGAGTACTATATTCTGATTCACATTCTACTAAGAGCTCATATTCTGAAAAAAATTTATAATTAACTTCTCTAATCCTTTTCGAGCCTCTCGCTTAATACGGTATTGTTTTTGCCTTACCGGCTTGGCTCCAGGCTTTAAGGTTACTTTTACCGGCTCTGCCCGCTTAGGTCGCTCCGGAGCTCCGCTCGCTCAAACCAAAGGAATTACTACGTTTTCCACTTCTTCAGGAACCTGTTCCTCCCTGGAGGAATCCTGTAACATAAACGCTCTCGCCTCTGTGGCTTTTGATTCTGTTCTGGTATTAGTAATTTAATCTCTCCATCTTTAAAAGTTACTTGAGCATCTAATTTACTTAATAGATCTCATCATAACAGAGGCAGTGGACATTCAGGCATATACAGAAACTGGTGAGTTGCCCATTGCTTCTCCAATTTAAACTTTAATGGCTCTAAGAAAGGCTAATTTTTCTTTGCCCTGTCGCACTAACAACACCTACTGGTTTATGATCAACTTTCTCTTTACGTGTATTCAATACCAAAGAAGTGGCTCCCGTATCTACCAAAAATTCTATTTCTTCATTCCCTAGCTTCAGTGTAACCAGGTGTTCAGCTAGGGTTGATTCCTCTGGTCTCCTTCATGCCAAGCTACTTCAAGCATTTTACCCAGATCTCTGGATTCAGGTTCTTCTGGTTTCTGAAGGTTTTTTTACTCCCCCCCCCACCCCCCCCAATCTGGGGCTGATTGTCTTATGAATATAGAGACCAACTGAATTGCTTTTTCTGTGTTTTTCTGGGTTCAAATGAGTATATTTTCTGGTGGTCACCTTCAGTCTTTCCATAAAGGCTGAAGGGGACTCCTTTAATTCTTGTCTCACTTAATAAATGGGTCAAAATTTATGGCTTTTGGCATTGCATGTCTTACTCCAAATAAAATCTGTCTCTGACATCTAGTCAACATTCCCCTGGGTCCTGGCTGATTAGGGTCCCACTCGGGATTTGTAGATGGAAAATTCTTATTCGTTGTTCTCTGTAAATTCCTGTTAGCATGTGCTCCCTGCACCTGCCTTCTGGCTGTATTCAATACTATTTTCTTGTCAGTTCCATCAAGTGAAGTATCCAGTATCACAAGTAGAGCAACACTTCAAGTTCTCACCACATTTTCCTCTTTTCAGAAACATTGCTGTAGAATCCTGTGGACATATCTCACGCTGTTTCTGCCACGCTGGATGATTCCACAGTGTAAAGAACAAATCAACATATGCCACTTCTTCCCATTTGCCTTCCCTTTTTACAAAACAACATTAATTGCAAGATGGTATGATATTGCAATGTCTCCTGTTCTGGCCATTCGTGCCCACCTTCCAATTGATACGTTGGGCACCAATGATTGCAATATTCAATTAATGGTTTCCGAGTTAGTGGGTCATCACCCCCGATGTCTTTCCAGTGCTTCAAAGTACATCCCAAAGGTGTTCTCTGTGGGATAGGTTTCTTACTCAGAAATGCTCCCATCTCCCAGTCGACTAGCAGTTGTGATAGTGCACTATCACAAATAGTAGTCAGAGGGACTCCAACCCCCGTTAGAGGTCTCACTGGGAATCCGCCACTGGGATCTGTAGCCCCCTGCTAGATATCCCTGGAGACTTCAACCCCCTGTTGAAGACCCCCCTACCCTCGGGTCCCGCTCCACAGGCTTTCGCCTAGCAGAGACTTACCAACCGAGGTACCTCTTGGCCCCAACCCTGCGTGGCTTTCGCCGCGCCTTACGGGCAGGCCTGTGGGACTCAAACCCACTATCCTGTCCTATGTGGGAAGCTAACGCCACATATTATTCTACCTAAGTTTCTTCTTAAACGAATGCCTTGTTTACTTCAGTCCAGGGGATCTTTCTCAGAATTCTCTGGCCTGGGGATCGGAAGCTCTCCCCAAGAATTCCTTGGGGCTGACTGCAGGTCCCACGGTCCTGCGGATCCGTCGAGATTCAAAAGCAGGTTCCCATCTGGGGTGCCAAAACTGTTACCAAAAAACACGGTAAAATCGGAAATATCTATTCAACACCAATCTAGTATTAAAGAGCAGGCGTTCTTTATTCACGGCGCCAGATGCACGGGGGATCGCTCCTCCTGGCGTGCGTACCTCACACACCTTTCCCGTAGAATTTGTAGATCAAAATTTTACGTATTCATACATATTCATTATCGTCCTGTCTACTGATCGGTACAAACTGGCTCGTTCCGTATGTAAATCACTGCGCAGGCTCGGTGGTGGTCCGTGAGTCGGTGGTCGCGATCTCCCCCTGCCAGAATTGCCTTTTACCTTCTTGGCTCTTAATCTTGGCAGTCTTGGCTAGTTTTCTCAGTGCGCTACACGAAACCGCGTTTTGTCATCCTTTTCTGACAGAAGCACGTTGTCTGTTGTTCTGCTGACATTAACGATCGCCTAGGGACTAAAATGCAGATCGACAGATGCGCTGATTCGTACGCTCCGTGTTCCCGTAATGGAACACCGTCTCTGGTTGGTTGATTTCATCGCTTTGGTTACACCTGTTCCTGTTGTTCAGTTTCTTCTTTTTTGGCTTTGTGTGATTCTCTCTGTGATTCTGTTCTTCTCTGCCTCGCTTTTCCCAGCTCCCCGTCCCTCACTTTGAATACCCGTTATCCTTCACCAGCTCACTCTCCCTTGGTTGCCATCCCCGTTTCTGAGTTCCTCCTGCTTTGCCACGTAGCCCGTGACTTTTTTCTTAATCTCTCTCTGTCTGCCTCAACGCTCCCGCCGCGCTTTTTAGTTCGTCTGCTCTGCTCTGTACCCTGCTACTGTTCTTGCCTTTCTGAGTTCTTCTCTGTCCAGCTCCCTTTTCCTATTCATGAATTCCTGTTCTTCCTGCACCCGCCGCTGTTCCCTGTGATCTCTGTCTCTCTCTGTCCAGCTCCCTGTCCCTAGGTTTTAATTCCTGCCTCTGCCCGCCGTAGCCCGTCTAGATTTTTCTCTCGGCCTCTCTCTCTGTCCAGCTCCCCCTCTCTGTGTTCTAATTCCACGTTCTCTGTCACGTAGACCCGTGCTATTTGTTTGTCCTCATCTCTCTCTGTCCAGCTCCTTGCTGCTATGTTTTATTTCTTCCCTCTCTGTCTGTCTTTGTAGCCCATTGCCGTTGTGTGTTTTTTTTTTTTTTTTCCTACTTGTTTCTTCATGTGTCTCTGTCTGCCTCCCAGTGCCTGATCTTTAATTCCTCCTTCCCTGTAGGCCGCTGTTCCTTTTTTCCATTCTACATTGTGTTCTCTTTGGTCTCCTGTTCTTATTCATCGATTCCCTCCTCGCCGCCCTGTGGCCTGTCCCCATTTTATTGTTGCGCCTCTCTCCCTCTCTCTGGCTTCTTGCCCCTGTTTTGAAAATTCCTCCCTCTCTTCTCTCTTCCCTGTTGGCCGTGTGATCTTCAGCCTTTCTCCATCTCTTTCTGCCCAGCTCTCTGTGTCTATTCATTAATTCTTCCCTCTCTGCCCTGTAGCCTGTAGCTTTTGTCCTTTCTCCATCTTGCTGTCTCTGGCTTCCCCGTGACCCTGTTTTAGAATTGTTTCTCTCTCCTTTCTGTACGCATTGCGATTCCTTTTGCTCCCCATCTCCCTTTGTTTTGGGTGTTTTTTTTTGTTGTTGTTTCTCTGGCTCCCTGTCCCTAATTCTTAATTCTCTGCCTTCTCGTGCTCTGTACCACGTAGCCCCATGGTTTGTTTTGTGGTGTTCCCTCCCCGGCCCCTTCCCTCCGTTGTTGGCTGTCTCGGCTCCCTGTCCCCGTGGCTTCATTCTTCCCTCTCTGCCCTGTTCTTGTCGCTTGTCTTGTCTGTCTCCATCGCGCTCGGTCCAGCTTCCTGCCCCTATTCTTCTTTCCTCCCTCGCTGTCGTGCTGCCTGCCCCAGGTTCTTTGTGCGTCTCCAGCCTGCTCCTCTTCCTTCTTTGTTGGTCTGTGTCCTGCTCTTCCCCCCTCTTTCTGCTGCCTCTCTTCCCCTCTCTCTGCTGCTTGTATCTCCACCTCCGTCAGGCTCCCTGTCCTTCTCTGGCCGTCCTGTTCCCTGCCTCGTGCCTTCTCACTACACGCACACACGCCCCCCCGCCCCCGTCCAGCCGGCTGCCGCTCTTCTCTTCTCTCTTCCTACTGTCCTGTGCCCTGCTCCTCACCTTTGGCGGCCTCCCCCTCTGCCCAGCAGCCCGTCGCTCCAGGAGCCGGGCGACGGACGGTCCCTTTCCTGCCAAACGCGGACAAGCGCGTGCCGTGGTTTAGCCCCAGCTGGCAACTCTGCACCAGGGAGCTGCTTGCTCGCTCCACCCTCAGTGGGCTGGGGGAGAGAGCTGGAAGGGTAAAAGTGAGAAAAATCATGGGCTGAGATCAAGACTGTTTAATAGGTAAAGCAAAAGCTGTGCGTGGAAGCAAAGCAAGGAATTAATTCACTCCTCCTTTTCGGCGGGCAGGTGTTGAGCCACCTCTGGGAAAGCAGGGCTCTGTCATGTGTCATGGTTACTTAGGGAGAGAAATGCCGTAGCCCCCCCCCCCCCCCCCCCCCAAGGACTCCCCCTTCTTCCCCCAGCTGCGTGTGCTGAGCATGATGTCAAATGGTATGGAATATCCCTTTGGTCAGTTAGCTGGGAAAGCTTTCCCAGCTGTCCCAGCCTACTTGCTGGTGGGGCACTGAGAGAACCAGAAGAGGCCCTGACTGTGGAAGCAGTGCTCAGCAAGAACCAAAACATCTCTACATTATTAACGGGGTTTTGAGCATAAATCCAAAACGTATCCCTTCCTAGCTACTGTGGAGAAAATGAGCACTATCCCAGCCACCACCAGCTCCGTGCGGCTGCGGCAACGGCGGCCGAGGTGGCCTTGGGGCAGGGGGAGCGTTGGGGACCCTGAGCCACGAATCGCTCCTGGGACTTGTTACGTGCGCGCCTGCACCAACACCTGCCCTCTCCTTTGGCCTGAGGGCTGCGTTTGCGCTCCCTTGGCGTGGGGCAAGGGGCTGTGATGGAGCCCGGGGGAGGAGGTGGTGCACTGTGGGGGTGAGGGGAGGGGGCCCCCCGTTGCTGCTGCGCCTCAGCTGTGGGCGGGGTCTGGCTGGAGGAGCCCCAGGTGCGGGCAGTGGGGCTGGCGGTGCCGGCTCCTCCCTGGAAAAGGGGTGGTGCCCTGCTCCGGGGGGCCAGTGTGAGCCGAGGGCGGAGCGGAGCGGAGCTGTGGCCGAGCGTCAGCGGGCTGCGAGTGTAGCGAGGGAGGAGGTGAGCGGGGGCTGGGTGGGGGGCCGCTGCGTGCCGGGTCAAGCCCCGAGGAGGGCTGCGGCGGGGCAGCGGCGGGTCGGAGCGGGCGGTGGGGAGAGCGAGGCTGTGCTGAGGGCTCGGTGGGGCTTCCGGGTGCATCGGCGGGAGGGACGGTGCCCCGCAGGGTGAGAGAGCGGGGAGGGCGGGCTCGCGGCGTGGCGGGAGCTGTGGTGGTGCGTGTGGCGGCTGGGCGGGCGGCCATGTTGTGGCGCAGAGCGTGCCGGGAGCTGTAGTCCTTGTGTCGGGGGGCTGCCGGGCGGCCGTGTTGTGGCGCAGAGCATGCCGGGAGCTGTAGTCCTTGCGGCGCGCGGCTGCCGGGCGGCCGTGTTGTGGCGCAGAGCGTGCCGGGAGCTGTAGTCCTGTCGCAGTGGCTGCCGGCCCTGTCACGTGGCTCGCCGGGGCGCGGCGGGAGGCGCGGTGTTCCGGCGCTCGGGTGGCGGGCGGCCGTGCCCCGTACGGTAGGCGCGGTGTATTTTTGGGGTTGGATTCGTGTTGATTTCTGGGGGCTTCCAGGTGCGGCCGCTCCCCGAGAAGCGGTGAGTTCCCCGGGAGCTGACAGAAGGGAAGAGGGAAAGGAGGAGGACCTTTTCCCCCTGCCCAGGGCGCAGATGATGGCCGCCGCCTCCCCGGCTCACCGGAGCTCCCGCTCAGCCTCCCCTGGCCCCCCCCTTGCCCCGTGCGCCTGCCCCCAGCCCCGGCACCTCCCCGGAAGCGTGCTGCGTAGCCCTTGGCCGCCCCCAGGCCCTGTCGTGAAGGCAGCGAGCCGGCCCTCGAGCGCACTGGATTCCCCCTCGGCGCAGGGGCCCTTAGCAGTAGCGCGGGGAAGGGGCGGTGTGTCCAGAAGCCCCTGCGCAAGGAGGGGCTTTGGCCAGGGTCGATCGACGGTAATGACGGTCGCTGTTTCTTCTTTCCCTCTCCCAGAGACCGTGCTGAGGACGTGGTTGTCTGTCCTTCCCCCGGGGATGCCGTTGACTGCAGCCGTCTCAGGCTTGCGTGGCTTCTCTCTGCCCGGTGTTGCCATCCTCGCAGCGCGGGGGCGAAAAGGGACACACAGAGCCCTTCCCGGCTGTGGACAGGAGCTGCCTCGGCTGAAGCTGGAGACGCCAACGAAAGGTAAAGCAGAAGAAACTGAAGGCGCTCTGGCTGCCAGCTGCCTTCCTGCCGCAGGCAAGAGAGAGCCTGTCCCTGCAGGTGAGGGAGGGAGGATCCCCCTTCGTAGCCCGCAGCGGGCCAGGCCACCAACGTGCACCGCAGGGTCTGTACGCGTAACCGGGAGTTGGGTACGGGCGTGTAGTGCACGAGCGAGCTAGGCTACGTGCCTAGGAAGCCTCATCTCGTAAGAGCGGTAAGACACCCGTGTATCCTCTTTAGGTGGAGAACGGCCTAGAGTCTGGAGCTGCAGAAGAGGCAGGGCGGAGAGGAGGGGAAAGAAGCATCTGAACGGCTAAATTGTGCCAGCAGCGCTGAGAGCGAGAGTCGCGGTGAGTCCTGGGCCACTGGGGCCCCGTTGCCTCTCTTGTGCGTCCTGGGCCCTCCCTGTCTCTCCCCCCTGGCCCCCTCTCTTTCCTTACCTGCTGCAAAATTTTTTTTTTTTTTTTTTTTGGCGCCCCCCCGCCCCTTCTTTCTCCATCTCGCTCTGAGTGGCTCCCTGCCTCCCCGTCTTTTCAGGCCTCTCTCTCTCTGTCCTGTAGCCTGTGGCTACTTTTTCTTTCTCCGCCTCTCTCTGCCTGGCTCTGGCTCCGTTTTTATTTTTTTATTCCTCCTGCTCTGTTCTGTAGCCTGTCGGTATTTTGTCTTTCTCTGGCCCTCTTGGTCTGACTCCGTGTGTTACCGAAAAACGCGGTAAAATCGGAAACAACTCCTCAACGCCGATTTAGTATTAAAGAGCAGGCGTTCTTTATTCACGGCGCCAGATGCACGGGGGATCGCTTCTCCTGGCGTGCGTACCTCACACACCTTTCCCGTAGAATTTGTAGATCAAAATTTTACGTATTCATACATATTCATTATCGTCCTGTCTACTGATCGGTACAAACTGGCTCGTTCCGTATGTAAATCACTGCGCAGGCTCGGTGGTGGTCCGTGAGTCGGTGGTCGCGATCTCCCCCTGCCAGAATTGCCTTTTACCTTCTTGGCTCTTAATCTTGGCAGTCTTGGCTAGTTTTCTCAGTCCGCTACACGAAACCGCGTTTTGTCATCCTTTTCTGACAGAAGCACGTTGTCTGTTGTTCTGCTGACATTAACGATCGCCTAGGGACTAAAATGCAGATCGACAGATGCGCTGATTCGTACGCTCCGTGTTCCCGTAATGGAACACCGTCTCTGGTTGGTTGATTTCATCGCTTTGGTTACACCTGTTCCTGTTGTTCAGTTTTTTCTTTTTTGGCTTTGTGTGATTCTCTCTGTGATTCTGTTTTTCTCTGCCTCGCTTTTCCCAGCTCCCCGTCCCTCACTTTGAATACCCGTTATCCTTCACCAGCTCACTCTCCCTTGGTTGCCATCCCCGTTTCTGAGTTCCTCCTGCTTTGCCACGTAGCCCGTGACTTTTTTCTTAATCTCTCTCTGTCTGCCTCAACGCTCCCGCCGCGCTTTTTAGTTCGTCTGCTCTGCTCTGTACCCTGCTACTGTTACTTGCCTGCCTGAGTTCTTCTCTGTCCAGCTCCCTTTCCCTATTCTTGAATTCCTGTTCTTCCTGCACCCGCCGCTGTTCCCTGTGATCTCTGTCTCTCTCTGTCCAGCTCCCTGTCCCTAGGTTTTAATTCCTGCCTCTGCCCGCCGTAGCCCGTCTAGATTTTTCTCTCGGCCTCTCTCTCTGTCCAGCTCCCCCTCTCTGTGTTCTAATTCCACGTTCTCTGTCACGTAGACCCGTGCTATTTGTTTGTCCTCATCTCTCTCTGTCCAGCTCCTTGCTGCTATGTTTTATTTCTTCCCTCTCTGTCTGTCTTTGTAGCCCATTGCCGTTGTGTGGTTTTTTTTTTTTTTTTTTTCCTACTTGTTTCTTCATGTGTCTCTGTCTGCCTCCCAGTGCCTGATCTTTAATTCCTCCTTCCCTGTAGGCCGCTGTTCCTTTTTTCCATTCTACATTGTGTTCTCTTTGGTCTCCTGTTCTTATTCATCGATTCCCTCCTCGCCGCCCTGTGGCTTGTCCCCATTTTATTGTTGCGCCTCTCTCCCTCTCTCTGGCTTCTTGCCCCTGTTTTGAAAATTCCTCCCTCTCTTCTCTCTTCCCTGTTGGCCGTGTGATCTTCAGCCTTTCTCCATCTCTTTCTGCCCAGCTCTCTGTGTCTATTCATTAATTCTTCCCTCTCTGCCCTGTAGCCTGTAGCTTTTGTCCTTTCTCCATCTTGCTGTCTCTGGCTTCCCCGTGACCCTGTTTTAGAATTGTTTCTCTCTCCTTTCTGTACGCATTGCGATTCCTTTTGCTCCCCATCTCCCTTTGTTTTGGGTGTTTTTTTTTGTTGTTGTTTCTCTGGCTCCCTGTCCCTAATTCTTAATTCTCTGCCTTCTCGTGCTCTGTACCACGTAGCCCCATGGTTTGTTTTGTGGTGTTCCCTCCCCGGCCCCTTCCCTCCGTTGTTGGCTGTCTCGGCTCCCTGTCCCCGTGGCTTCATTCTTCCCTTTCTGCCCTGTTCTTGTCGCTTGTCTTGTCTGTCTCCATCGCGCTCGGTCCAGCTTCCTGCCCCTATTCTTCTTTCCTCCCTCGCTGTCGTGCTGCCTGCCCCAGGTTCTTTGTGCGTCTCCAGCCTGCTCCTCTTCCTTCTTTGTTGGTCTGTGTCCTGCTCTTCCCCCCTCTTTCTGCTGCCTCTCTTCCCCTCTCTCTGCTGCTTGTATCTCCACCTCCGTCAGGCTCCCTGTCCTTCTCTGGCCGTCCTGTTCCCTGCCTCGTGCCTTCTCACTACACGCACACACGCCCCCCCGCCCCCGTCCAGCTGGCTGCCGCTCTTCTCTTCTCTTCTCTCTTCCTACTGTCCTGTGCCCTGCTCCTCACCTTTGGTGGCCTCCCCCTCTGCCCAGCAGCCCGTCGCTCCAGGAGCCAGGCGACGGACGGTCCCTTCCCTGCCAAACGCGGACAAGCACGTGCCGTGGTTCAGCCCCAGCTGGCAACTCTGCACCAGGGAGCTGCTTGCTCGCTCCACCCTCAGTGGGCTGGGGGAGAGAGCTGGAAGGGTAAAAGTGAGAAAAATCATGGGCTGAGATCAAGACTGTTTAATAGGTAAAGCAAAAGCTGTGCGTGGAAGCAAAGCAAGGAATTAATTCACTCCTCCTTTTCGGCGGGCAGGTGTTGAGCCACCTCTGGGAAAGCAGGGCTCTGTCATGTGTCATGGTTACTTAGGGAGAGAAATGCCGTAGCCCCCCCCCCCCCCAAGGACTCCCCCTTCTTCCCCCAGCTGCGTGTGCTGAGCATGATGTCAAATGGTATGGAATATCCCTTTGGTCAGTTAGCTGGGAAAGCTTTCCCAGCTGTCCCAGCCTACTTGCTGGTGGGGCACTGAGAGAACCAGAAGAGGCCCTGACTGTGGAAGCAGTGCTCAGCAAGAACCAAAACATCTCTACATTATTAACGGGGTTTTGAGCATAAATCCAAAACGTATCCCTTCCTAGCTACTGTGGAGAAAATGAGCACTATCCCAGCCACCACCAGCTCCGTGCGGCTGCGGCAACGGCGGCCGAGGTGGCCTTGGGGCAGGGGGAGCGTTGGGGACCCTGAGCCACGAATCGCTCCTGGGACTTGTTACGTGCGCGCCTGCACCAACACCTGCCCTCTCCTTTGGCCTGAGGGCTGCGTTTGCGCTCCCTTGGCGTGGGGCAAGGGGCTGTGATGGAGCCCGGGGGAGGAGGTGGTGCACTGTGGGGGTGAGGGGAGGGGGCCCCCCGTTGCTGCTGCGCCTCAGCTGTGGGCGGGGTCTGGCTGGAGGAGCCCCAGGTGCGGGCAGTGGGGCTGGCGGTGCCGGCTCCTCCCTGGAAAAGGGGTGGTGCCCTGCTCCGGGGGGCCAGTGTGAGCCGAGGGCGGAGCGGAGCGGAGCTGTGGCCGAGCGTCAGCGGGCTGCGAGTGTAGCGAGGGAGGAGGTGAGCGGGGGCTGGGTGGGGGGCCGCTGCGTGCCGGGTCAAGCCCCGAGGAGGGCTGCGGCGGGGCAGCGGCGGGTCGGAGCGGGCGGTGGGGAGAGCGAGGCTGTGCTGAGGGCTCGGTGGGGCTTCCGGGTGCATCGGCGGGAGGGACGGTGCCCCGCAGGGTGAGAGAGCGGGGAGGGCGGGCTCGCGGCGTGGCGGGAGCTGTGGTGGTGCGTGTGGCGGCTGGGCGGGCGGCCATGTTGTGGCGCAGAGCATGGCGGGAGCTGTAGTCCTTGTGTCGGGGGGCTGCCGGGCGGCCGTGTTGTGGCGCAGAGCATGCCGGGAGCTGTAGTCCTTGTGGCGCGCGGCTGCCGGGCGGCCGTGTTGTGGCGCAGAGCGTGCCGGGAGCTGTAGTCCTGGCGCAGTGGCTGCCGGCCCTGTCACGTGGCTCGCCGGGGCGCGGCGGGAGGCGCGGTGTTCCGGCGCTCGGGTGGCGGGCGGCCGTGCCCCGTACGGTACGCGCGGTGTATTTTTGGGGTTGGATTCGTGTTGATTTCTGGGGGCTTCCAGGTGCGGCCGCTCCCCGAGAAGCGGTGAGTTCCCCGGGAGCTGACAGAAGGGAAGAGGGAAAGGAGGAGGACCTTTTCCCCCTGCCCAGGGCGCAGATGATGGCCGCCGCCTCCCCGGCTCACCGGAGCTCCCGCTCAGCCTCCCCTGGCCCCCCCCTTGCCCCGTGCGCCTGCCCCCAGCCCCGGCACCTCCCCGTAAGCGTGCTGCGTAGCCCTTGGCCGCCCCCAGGCCCTGTCGTGAAGGCAGCGAGCCGGCCCTCGAGCGCACTGGATTCCCCCTCGGCGCAGGGGCCCTTAGCAGTAGCGCGGGGAAGGGGCGGTGTGTCCAGAAGCCCCTGCGCAAGGAGGGGCTTTGGCCAGGGTCGATCGACGGTAATGACGGTCGCTGTTTCTTCTTTCCCTCTCCCAGAGACCGTGCTGAGGACGTGGTTGTCTGTCCTTCCCCCGGGGATGCCGTTGACTGCAGCCGTCTCAGGCTTGCGTGGCTTCTCTCTGCCCGGTGTTGCCATCCTCGCAGCGCGGGGGCGAAAAGGGACACACAGAGCCCTTCCCGGCTGTGGACAGGAGCTGCCTCGGCTGAAGCTGGAGACGCCAACGAAAGGTAAAGCAGAAGAAACTGAAGGCGCTCTGGCTGCCAGCTGCCTTCCTGCCGCAGGCAAGAGAGAGCCTGTCCCTGCAGGTGAGGGAGGGAGGATCCCCCTTCGTAGCCCGCAGCGGGCCAGGCCACCAACGTGCACCGCAGGGTCTGTACGCGTAACCGGGAGTTGGGTACGGGCGTGTAGTGCACGAGCGAGCTAGGCTACGTGCCTAGGAAGCCTCATCTCGTAAGAGCGGTAAGACACCCATGTATCCTCTTTAGGTGGAGGACGGCCTAGAGTCTGGAGCTGCAGAAGAGGCAGGGCGGAGAGGAGGGGAAAGAAGCATCTGAACGGCTAAATTGTGCCAGCAGCGCTGAGAGCGAGAGTCGCGGTGAGTCCTGGGCCACTGGGGCCCCGTTGCCTCTCTTGTGCGTCCTGGGCCCTCCCTGTCTCTCCCCCCCGGCCCCCTCTCTTTCCTTACCTGCTGCAAAATTTTTTTTTTTTTTTTTTTTGGCGCCCCCCCGCCCCTTCTTTCTCCATCTCGCTCTGAGTGGCTCCCTGCCTCCCCGTCTTTTCAGGCCTCTCTCTCTCTGTCCTGTAGCCTGTGGCTACTTTTTCTTTCTCCGCCTCTCTCTGCCTGGCTCTGGCTCCGTTTTTATTTTTTTATTCCTCCTGCTCTGTTCTGTAGCCTGTCGGTATTTTGTCTTTCTCTGGCCCTCTTGGTCTGACTCCGTGTGTTACCGAAAAACGCGGTAAAATCGGAAACAACTCCTCAACGCCGATTTAGTATTAAAGAGCAGGCGTTCTTTATTCACGGCGCCAGATGCACGGGGGATCGCTTCTCCTGGCGTGCGTACCTCACACACCTTTCCCGTAGAATTTGTAGATCAAAATTTTACGTATTCATACATATTCATTATCGTCCTGTCTACTGATCGGTACAAACTGGCTCGTTCCGTATGTAAATCACTGCGCAGGCTCGGTGGTGGTCCGTGAGTCGGTGGTCGCGATCTCCCCCTGCCAGAATTGCCTTTTACCTTCTTGGCTCTTAATCTTGGCAGTCTTGGCTAGTTTTCTCAGTGCGCTACACGAAACCGCGTTTTGTCATCCTTTTCTGACAGAAGCACGTTGTCTGTTGTTCTGCTGACATTAACGATCGCCTAGGGACTAAAATGCAGATCGACAGATGCGCTGATTCGTACGCTCCGTGTTCCCGTAATGGAACACCGTCTCTGGTTGGTTGATTTCATCGCTTTGGTTACACCTGTTCCTGTTGTTCAGTTTCTTCTTTTTTGGCTTTGTGTGATTCTCTCTGTGATTCTGTTTTTCTCTGCCTCGCTTTTCCCAGCTCCCCGTCCCTCACTTTGAATACCCGTTATCCTTCACCAGCTCACTCTCCCTTGGTTGCCATCCCCGTTTCTGAGTTCCTCCTGCTTTGCCACGTAGCCCGTGACTTTTTTCTTAATCTCTCTCTGTCTGCCTCAACGCTCCCGCCGCGCTTTTTAGTTCGTCTGCTCTGCTCTGTACCCTGCTACTGTTACTTGCCTGCCTGAGTTCTTCTCTGTCCAGCTCCCTTTCCCTATTCTTGAATTCCTGTTCTTCCTGCACCCGCCGCTGTTCCCTGTGATCTCTGTCTCTCTCTGTCCAGCTCCCTGTCCCTAGGTTTTAATTCCTGCCTCTGCCCGCCGTAGCCCGTCTAGATTTTTCTCTCGGCCTCTCTCTCTGTCCAGCTCCCCCTCTCTGTGTTCTAATTCCACGTTCTCTGTCACGTAGACCCGTGCTATTTGTTTGTCCTCATCTCTCTCTGTCCAGCTCCTTGCTGCTATGTTTTATTTCTTCCCTCTCTGTCTGTCTTTGTAGCCCATTGCCGTTGTGTGTTTTTTTTTTTTTTTTTTTTCCTACTTGTTTCTTCATGTGTCTCTGTCTGCCTCCCAGTGCCTGATCTTTAATTCCTCCTTCCCTGTAGGCCGCTGTTCCTTTTTTCCATTCTACATTGTGTTCTCTTTGGTCTCCTGTTCTTATTCATCGATTCCCTCCTCGCCGCCCTGTGGCTTGTCCCCATTTTATTGTTGCGCCTCTCTCCCTCTCTCTGGCTTCTTGCCCCTGTTTTGAAAATTCCTCCCTCTCTTCTCTCTTCCCTGTTGGCCGTGTGATCTTCAGCCTTTCTCCATCTCTTTCTGCCCAGCTCTCTGTGTCTATTCATTAATTCTTCCCTCTCTGCCCTGTAGCCTGTAGCTTTTGTCCTTTCTCCATCTTGCTGTCTCTGGCTTCCCCGTGACCCTGTTTTAGAATTGTTTCTCTCTCCTTTCTGTACGCATTGCGATTCCTTTTGCTCCCCATCTCCCTTTGTTTTGGGTGGTTTTTTTTGTTGTTGTTTCTCTGGCTCCCTGTCCCTAATTCTTAATTCTCTGCCTTCTCGTGCTCTGTACCACGTAGCCCCATGGTTTGTTTTGTGGTGTTCCCTCCCCGGCCCCTTCCCTCCGTTGTTGGCTGTCTCGGCTCCCTGTCCCCGTGGCTTCATTCTTCCCTTTCTGCCCTGTTCTTGTCGCTTGTCTTGTCTGTCTCCATCGCGCTCGGTCCAGCTTCCTGCCCCTATTCTTCTTTCCTCCCTCGCTGTCGTGCTGCCTGCCCCAGGTTCTTTGTGCGTCTCCAGCCTGCTCCTCTTCCTTCTTTGTTGGTCTGTGTCCTGCTCTTCCCCCCTCTTTCTGCTGCCTCTCTTCCCCTCTCTCTGCTGCTTGTATCTCCACCTCCGTCAGGCTCCCTGTCCTTCTCTGGCCGTCCTGTTCCCTGCCTCGTGCCTTCTCACTACACGCACACACGCCCCCCCGCCCCCGTCCAGCCGGCTGCCGCTCTTCTCTTCTCTCTTCCTACTGTCCTGTGCCCTGCTCCTCACCTTTGGTGGCCTCCCCCTCTGCCCAGCAGCCCGTCGCTCCAGGAGCCAGGCGACGGACGGTCCCTTCCCTGCCAAACGCGGACAAGCGCGTGCCGTGGTTCAGCCCCAGCTGGCAACTCTGCACCAGGGAGCTGCTTGCTCGCTCCACCCTCAGTGGGCTGGGGGAGAGAGCTGGAAGGGTAAAAGTGAGAAAAATCATGGGCTGAGATCAAGACTGTTTAATAGGTAAAGCAAAAGCTGTGCGTGGAAGCAAAGCAAGGAATTAATTCACTCCTCCTTTTCGGCGGGCAGGTGTTGAGCCACCTCTGGGAAAGCAGGGCTCTGTCATGTGTCATGGTTACTTAGGGAGAGAAATGCCGTAGCCCCCCCCCCCCCAAGGACTCCCCCTTCTTCCCCCAGCTGCGTGTGCTGAGCATGATGTCAAATGGTATGGAATATCCCTTTGGTCAGTTAGCTGGGAAAGCTTTCCCAGCTGTCCCAGCCTACTTGCTGGTGGGGCACTGAGAGAACCAGAAGAGGCCCTGACTGTGGAAGCAGTGCTCAGCAAGAACCAAAACATCTCTACATTATTAACGGGGTTTTGAGCATAAATCCAAAACGTATCCCTTCCTAGCTACTGTGGAGAAAATGAGCACTATCCCAGCCACCACCAGCTCCGTGCGGCTGCGGCAACGGCGGCCGAGGTGGCCTTGGGGCAGGGGGAGCGTTGGGGACCCTGAGCCACGAATCGCTCCTGGGACTTGTTACGTGCGCGCCTGCACCAACACCTGCCCTCTCCTTTGGCCTGAGGGCTGCGTTTGCGCTCCCTTGGCGTGGGGCAAGGGGCTGTGATGGAGCCCGGGGGAGGAGGTGGTGCACTGTGGGGGTGAGGGGAGGGGGCCCCCCGTTGCTGCTGCGCCTCAGCTGTGGGCGGGGTCTGGCTGGAGGAGCCCCAGGTGCGGGCAGTGGGGCTGGCGGTGCCGGCTCCTCCCTGGAAAAGGGGTGGTGCCCTGCTCCGGGGGGCCAGTGTGAGCCGAGGGCGGAGCGGAGCGGAGCTGTGGCCGAGCGTCAGCGGGCTGCGAGTGTAGCGAGGGAGGAGGTGAGCGGGGGCTGGGTGGGGGGCCGCTGCGTGCCGGGTCAAGCCCCGAGGAGGGCTGCGGCGGGGCAGCGGCGGGTCGGAGCGGGCGGTGGGGAGAGCGAGGCTGTGCTGAGGGCTCGGTGGGGCTTCCGGGGGCAGCGGCGGGAGGGACGGTGCCCCGCAGGGTGAGAGAGCGGGGAGGGCGGGCTCGCGGCGTGGCGGGAGCTGTGGTGGTGCGTGTGGCGGCTGGGCGGGCGGCCGTGTTGTGGCGCAGAGCGTGCCGGGAGCTGTAGTCCTTGTGTCGGGGGGCTGCCGGGCGGCCATGTTGTGGCGCAGAGCATGCCGGGAGCTGTAGTCCTTGTGGCGCGCGGCTCCCGGGCGGCCGCGTTGTGGCGCAGAGCATGGCGGGAGCTGTAGTCCTTGTGGCGGGGGGCTGCCGGGCGGCCGTGTTGTGGCGCAGAGCATGGCGGGAGCTGTAGTCCTTGTGGCGGGGGGCTGCCGGGCGGCCGTGTTGTGGCGCAGAGCATGCCGGGAGCTGTAGTCCTTGCGGCGGGGGGCTGCCGGGCGGCCGTGTTGTGGCGCAGAGCGTGCCGGGAGCTGTAGTCCTTGTGGCGGGGGGCTGCCGGGCGGCCGTGTTGTGGCGCAGAGCGTGCCGGGAGCTGTAGTCCTTGTGGCGCGCGGCTGCCGGGCGGCCGTGTTGTGGCGCAGAGCGTGCCGGGAGCTGTAGTCCTGGCGCAGTGGCTGCCGGCCCTGTCACGTGGCTCGCCGGGGCGCGGCGGGAGGCGCGGTGTTCCGGCGCTCGGGTGGCGGGCGGCCGTGCCCCGTACGGTACGCGCGGTGTATTTTTGGGGTTGGATTCGTGTTGATTTCTGGGGGCTTCCAGGTGCGGCCGCTCCCCGAGAAGCGGTGAGTTCCCCGGGAGCTGACAGAAGGGAAGAGGGAAAGGAGGAGGACCTTTTCCCCCTGCCCAGGGCGCAGATGATGGCCGCCGCCTCCCCGGCTCACCGGAGCTCCCGCTCAGCCTCCCCTGGCCCCCCCCTTGCCCCGTGCGCCTGCCCCCAGCCCCGGCACCTCCCCGGAAGCGTGCTGCGTAGCCCTTGGCCGCCCCCAGGCCCTGTCGTGAAGGCAGCGAGCCGGCCCTCGAGCGCACTGGATTCCCCCTCGGCGCAGGGGCCCTTAGCAGTAGCGCGGGGAAGGGGCGGTGTGTCCAGAAGCCCCTGCGCAAGGAGGGGCTTTGGCCAGGGTCGATCGACGGTAATGACGGTCGCTGTTTCTTCTTTCCCTCTCCCAGAGACCGTGCTGAGGACGTGGTTGTCTGTCCTTCCCCCGGGGATGCCGTTGACTGCAGCCGTCTCAGGCTTGCGTGGCTTCTCTCTGCCCGGTGTTGCCATCCTCGCAGCGCGGGGGCGAAAAGGGACACACAGAGCCCTTCCCGGCTGTGGACAGGAGCTGCCTCGGCTGAAGCTGGAGACGCCAACGAAAGGTAAAGCAGAAGAAACTGAAGGCGCTCTGGCTGCCAGCTGCCTTCCTGCCGCAGGCAAGAGAGAGCCTGTCCCTGCAGGTGAGGGAGGGAGGATCCCCCTTCGTAGCCCGCAGCGGGCCAGGCCACCAACGTGCACCGCAGGGTCTGTACGCGTAACCGGGAGTTGGGTACGGGCGTGTAGTGCACGAGCGAGCTAGGCTACGTGCCTAGGAAGCCTCATCTCGTAAGAGCGGTAAGACACCCGTGTATCCTCTTTAGGTGGAGAACGGCCTAGAGTCTGGAGCTGCAGAAGAGGCAGGGCGGAGAGGAGGGGAAAGAAGCATCTGAACGGCTAAATTGTGCCAGCAGCGCTGAGAGCGAGAGTCGCGGTGAGTCCTGGGCCACTGGGGCCCCGTTGCCTCTCTTGTGCGTCCTGGGCCCTCCCTGTCTCTCCCCCCTGGCCCCCTCTCTTTCCTTACCTGCTGCAAAATTTTTTTTTTTTTTTTTTTTGGCGCCCCCCCGCCCCTTCTTTCTCCATCTCGCTCTGAGTGGCTCCCTGCCTCCCCGTCTTTTCAGGCCTCTCTCTCTCTGTCCTGTAGCCTGTGGCTACTTGTTCTTTCTCCGCCTCTCTCTGCCTGGCTCTGGCTCCGTTTTTATTTTTTTATTCCTCCTGCTCTGTTCTGTAGCCTGTCGGTATTTTGTCTTTCTCTGGCCCTCTTGGTCTGACTCCGTGTGTTACCGAAAAACGCGGTAAAATCGGAAACAACTCCTCAACGCCGATTTAGTATTAAAGAGCAGGCGTTCTTTATTCACGGCGCCAGATGCACGGGGGATCGCTTCTCCTGGCGTGCGTACCTCACACACCTTTCCCGTAGAATTTGTAGATCAAAATTTTACGTATTCATACATATTCATTATCGTCCTGTCTACTGATCGGTACAAACTGGCTCGTTCCGTATGTAAATCACTGCGCAGGCTCGGTGGTGGTCCGTGAGTCGGTGGTCGCGATCTCCCCCTGCCAGAATTGCCTTTTACCTTCTTGGCTCTTAATCTTGGCAGTCTTGGCTAGTTTTCTCAGTGCGCTACACGAAACCGCGTTTTGTCATCCTTTTCTGACAGAAGCACGTTGTCTGTTGTTCTGCTGACATTAACGATCGCCTAGGGACTAAAATGCAGATCGACAGATGCGCTGATTCGTACGCTCCGTGTTCCCGTAATGGAACACCGTCTCTGGTTGGTTGATTTCATCGCTTTGGTTACACCTGTTCCTGTTGTTCAGTTTCTTCTTTTTTGGCTTTGTGTGATTCTCTCTGTGATTCTGTTTTTCTCTGCCTCGCTTTTCCCAGCTCCCCGTCCCTCACTTTGAATACCCGTTATCCTTCACCAGCTCACTCTCCCTTGGTTGCCATCCCCGTTTCTGAGTTCCTCCTGCTTTGCCACGTAGCCCGTGACTTTTTTCTTAATCTCTCTCTGTCTGCCTCAACGCTCCCGCCGCGCTTTTTAGTTCGTCTGCTCTGCTCTGTACCCTGCTACTGTTACTTGCCTGCCTGAGTTCTTCTCTGTCCAGCTCCCTTTCCCTATTCTTGAATTCCTGTTCTTCCTGCACCCGCCGCTGTTCCCTGTGATCTCTGTCTCTCTCTGTCCAGCTCCCTGTCCCTAGGTTTTAATTCCTGCCTCTGCCCGCCGTAGCCCGTCTAGATTTTTCTCTCGGCCTCTCTCTCTGTCCAGCTCCCCCTCTCTGTGTTCTAATTCCACGTTCTCTGTCACGTAGACCCGTGCTATTTGTTTGTCCTCATCTCTCTCTGTCCAGCTCCTTGCTGCTATGTTTTATTTCTTCCCTCTCTGTCTGTCTTTGTAGCCCATTGCCGTTGTGTGTTTTTTTTTTTTTTTTTTTTCCTACTTGTTTCTTCATGTGTCTCTGTCTGCCTCCCAGTGCCTGATCTTTAATTCCTCCTTCCCTGTAGGCCGCTGTTCCTTTTTTCCATTCTACATTGTGTTCTCTTTGGTCTCCTGTTCTTATTCATCGATTCCCTCCTCGCCGCCCTGTGGCTTGTCCCCATTTTATTGTTGCGCCTCTCTCCCTCTCTCTGGCTTCTTGCCCCTGTTTTGAAAATTCCTCCCTCTCTTCTCTCTTCCCTGTTGGCCGTGTGATCTTCAGCCTTTCTCCATCTCTTTCTGCCCAGCTCTCTGTGTCTATTCATTAATTCTTCCCTCTCTGCCCTGTAGCCTGTAGCTTTTGTCCTTTCTCCATCTTGCTGTCTCTGGCTTCCCCGTGACCCTGTTTTAGAATTGTTTCTCTCTCCTTTCTGTACGCATTGCGATTCCTTTTGCTCCCCATCTCCCTTTGTTTTGGGTGTTTTTTTTTGTTGTTGTTTCTCTGGCTCCCTGTCCCTAATTCTTAATTCTCTGCCTTCTCGTGCTCTGTACCACGTAGCCCCATGGTTTGTTTTGTGGTGTTCCCTCCCCGGCCCCTTCCCTCCGTTGTTGGCTGTCTCGGCTCCCTGTCCCCGTGGCTTCATTCTTCCCTTTCTGCCCTGTTCTTGTCGCTTGTCTTGTCTGTCTCCATCGCGCTCGGTCCAGCTTCCTGCCCCTATTCTTCTTTCCTCCCTCGCTGTCGTGCTGCCTGCCCCAGGTTCTTTGTGCGTCTCCAGCCTGCTCCTCTTCCTTCTTTGTTGGTCTGTGTCCTGCTCTTCCCCCCTCTTTCTGCTGCCTCTCTTCCCCTCTCTCTGCTGCTTGTATCTCCACCTCCGTCAGGCTCCCTGTCCTTCTCTGGCCGTCCTGTTCCCTGCCTCGTGCCTTCTCACTACACGCACACACGCCCCCCCGCCCCCGTCCAGCTGGCTGCCGCTCTTCTCTTCTCTTCTCTCTTCCTACTGTCCTGTGCCCTGCTCCTCACCTTTGGTGGCCTCCCCCTCTGCCCAGCAGCCCGTCGCTCCAGGAGCCAGGTAATGGACGGTCCGCTCCCTGCCAAACGCGGACAAGCGCGTGCCGTGGTTTAGCCCCAGCTGGCAACTCTGCACCAGGGAGCTGCTTGCTCGCTCCACCCTCAGTGGGCTGGGGGAGAGAGCTGGAAGGGTAAAAGTGAGAAAAATCATGGGCTGAGATCAAGACTGTTTAATAGGTAAAGCAAAAGCTGTGCGTGGAAGCAAAGCAAGGAATTAATTCACTCCTCCTTTTCGGCGGGCAGGTGTTGAGCCACCTCTGGGAAAGCAGGGCTCTGTCATGTGTCATGGTTACTTAGGGAGAGAAATGCCGTAGCCCCCCCCCCCCCCCCCCCCCCAAGGACTCCCCCTTCTTCCCCCAGCTGCGTGTGCTGAGCATGATGTCAAATGGTATGGAATATCCCTTTGGTCAGTTAGCTGGGAAAGCTTTCCCAGCTGTCCCAGCCTACTTGCTGGTGGGGCACTGAGAGAACCAGAAGAGGCCCTGACTGTGGAAGCAGTGCTCAGCAAGAACCAAAACATCTCTACATTATTAACGGTGTTTTGAGCATAAATCCAAAACGTATCCCTTCCTAGCTACTGTGGAGAAAATGAGCACTATCCCAGCCACCACCAGCTCCGTGCGGCTGCGGCAACGGCGGCCGAGGTGGCCTTGGGGCAGGGGGAGCGTTGGGGACCCTGAGCCACGAATCGCTCCTGGGACTTGTTACGTGCGCGCCTGCACCAACACCTGCCCTCTCCTTTGGCCTGAGGGCTGCGTTTGCGCTCCCTTGGCGTGGGGCAAGGGGCTGTGATGGAGCCCGGGGGAGGAGGTGGTGCACTGTGGGGGTGAGGGGAGGGGGCCCCCCGTTGCTGCTGCGCCTCAGCTGTGGGCGGGGTCTGGCTGGAGGAGCCCCAGGTGCGGGCAGTGGGGCTGGCGGTGCCGGCTCCTCCCTGGAAAAGGGGTGGTGCCCTGCTCCGGGGGGCCAGTGTGAGCCGAGGGCGGAGCGGAGCGGAGCTGTGGCCGAGCGTCAGCGGGCTGCGAGTGTAGCGAGGGAGGAGGTGAGCGGGGGCTGGGTGGGGGGCCGCTGCGTGCCGGGTCAAGCCCCGAGGAGGGCTGCGGCGGGGCAGCGGCGGGTCGGAGCGGGCGGTGGGGAGAGCGAGGCTGTGCTGAGGGCTCGGTGGGGCTTCCGGGTGCATCGGCGGGAGGGACGGTGCCCCGCAGGGTGAGAGAGCGGGGAGGGCGGGCTCGCGGCGTGGCGGGAGCTGTGGTGGTGCGTGTGGCGGCTGGGCGGGCGGCCATGTTGTGGCGCAGAGCGTGCCGGGAGCTGTAGTCCTTGTGTCGGGGGGCTGCCGGGCGGCCATGTTGTGGCGCAGAGCATGCCGGGAGCTGTAGTCCTTGTGGCGCGCGGCTCCCGGGCGGCCGCGTTGTGGCGCAGAGCATGCCGGGAGCTGTAGTCCTTGTGGCGCGCGGCTCCCGGGCGGCCGCGTTGTGGCGCAGAGCATGGCGGGAGCTGTAGTCCTGGCGCAGTGGCTGCCGGCCCTGTCACGTGGCTCGCCGGGGCGCGGCGGGAGGCGCGGTGTTCCGGCGCTCGGGTGCCGGGCGGCCGTGCCGCGTACGGTAGGCGCGGTGTATTTTTGGGGTTGGATTCGTGTTGATTTCTGGGGGCTTCCAGGTGCGGCCGCTCCCCGAGAAGCGGTGAGTTCCCCGGGAGCTGACAGAAGGGAAGAGGGAAAGGAGGAGGACCTTTTCCCCCTGCCCAGGGCGCAGATGATGGCCGCCGCCTCCCCGGCTCACCGGAGCTCCCGCTCAGCCTCCCCTGGCCCCCCCCTTGCCCCGTGCGCCTGCCCCCAGCCCCGGCACCTCCCCGTAAGCGTGCTGCGTAGCCCTTGGCCGCCCCCAGGCCCTGTCGTGAAGGCAGCGAGCCGGCCCTCGAGCGCACTGGATTCCCCCTCGGCGCAGGGGCCCTTAGCAGTAGCGCGGGGAAGGGGCGGTGTGTCCAGAAGCCCCTGCGCAAGGAGGGGCTTTGGCCAGGGTCGATCGACGGTAATGACGGTCGCTGTTTCTTCTTTCCCTCTCCCAGAGACCGTGCTGAGGACGTGGTTGTCTGTCCTTCCCCCGGGGATGCCGTTGACTGCAGCCGTCTCAGGCTTGCGTGGCTTCTCTCTGCCCGGTGTTGCCATCCTCGCAGCGCGGGGGCGAAAAGGGACACACAGAGCCCTTCCCGGCTGTGGACAGGAGCTGCCTCGGCTGAAGCTGGAGACGCCAACGAAAGGTAAAGCAGAAGAAACTGAAGGCGCTCTGGCTGCCAGCTGCCTTCCTGCCGCAGGCAAGAGAGAGCCTGTCCCTGCAGGTGAGGGAGGGAGGATCCCCCTTCGTAGCCCGCAGCGGGCCAGGCCACCAACGTGCACCGCAGGGTCTGTACGCGTAACCGGGAGTTGGGTACAGGCGTGTAGTGCACGAGCGAGCTAGGCTACGTGCCTAGGAAGCCTCATCTCGTAAGAGCGGTAAGACACCCATGTATCCTCTTTAGGTGGAGAACGGCCTAGAGTCTGGAGCTGCAGAAGAGGCAGGGCGGAGAGGAGGGGAAAGAAGCATCTGAACGGCTAAATTGTGCCAGCAGCGCTGAGAGCGAGAGTCGCGGTGAGTCCTGGGCCACTGGGGCCCCGTTGCCTCTCTTGTGCGTCCTGGGCCCTCCCTGTCTCTCCCCCCTGGCCCCCTCTCTTTCCTTACCTGCTGCAAAATTTTTTTTTTTTTTTTTTTTGGCGCCCCCCCGCCCCTTCTTTCTCCATCTCGCTCTGAGTGGCTCCCTGCCTCCCCGTCTTTTCAGGCCTCTCTCTCTCTGTCCTGTAGCCTGTGGCTACTTTTTCTTTCTCCGCCTCTCTCTGCCTGGCTCTGGCTCCGTTTTTATTTTTTTATTCCTCCTGCTCTGTTCTGTAGCCTGTCGGTATTTTGTCTTTCTCTGGCCCTCTTGGTCTGACTCCGTGTGTTACCGAAAAACGCGGTAAAATCGGAAACAACTCCTCAACGCCGATTTAGTATTAAAGAGCAGGCGTTCTTTATTCACGGCGCCAGATGCACGGGGGATCGCTTCTCCTGGCGTGCGTACCTCACACACCTTTCCCGTAGAATTTGTAGATCAAAATTTTACGTATTCATACATATTCATTATCGTCCTGTCTACTGATCGGTACAAACTGGCTCGTTCCGTATGTAAATCACTGCGCAGGCTCGGTGGTGGTCCGTGAGTCGGTGGTCGCGATCTCCCCCTGCCAGAATTGCCTTTTACCTTCTTGGCTCTTAATCTTGGCAGTCTTGGCTAGTTTTCTCAGTCCGCTACACGAAACCGCGTTTTGTCATCCTTTTCTGACAGAAGCACGTTGTCTGTTGTTCTGCTGACATTAACGATCGCCTAGGGACTAAAATGCAGATCGACAGATGCGCTGATTCGTACGCTCCGTGTTCCCGTAATGGAACACCGTCTCTGGTTGGTTGATTTCATCGCTTTGGTTACACCTGTTCCTGTTGTTCAGTTTCTTCTTTTTTGGCTTTGTGTGATTCTCTCTGTGATTCTGTTTTTCTCTGCCTCGCTTTTCCCAGCTCCCCGTCCCTCACTTTGAATACCCGTTATCCTTCACCAGCTCACTCTCCCTTGGTTGCCATCCCCGTTTCTGAGTTCCTCCTGCTTTGCCACGTAGCCCGTGACTTTTTTCTTAATCTCTCTCTGTCTGCCTCAACGCTCCCGCCGCGCTTTTTAGTTCGTCTGCTCTGCTCTGTACCCTGCTACTGTTACTTGCCTGCCTGAGTTCTTCTCTGTCCAGCTCCCTTTCCCTATTCTTGAATTCCTGTTCTTCCTGCACCCGCCGCTGTTCCCTGTGATCTCTGTCTCTCTCTGTCCAGCTCCCTGTCCCTAGGTTTTAATTCCTGCCTCTGCCCGCCGTAGCCCGTCTAGATTTTTCTCTCGGCCTCTCTCTCTGTCCAGCTCCCCCTCTCTGTGTTCTAATTCCACGTTCTCTGTCACGTAGACCCGTGCTATTTGTTTGTCCTCATCTCTCTCTGTCCAGCTCCTTGCTGCTATGTTTTATTTCTTCCCTCTCTGTCTGTCTTTGTAGCCCATTGCCGTTGTGTGTTTTTTTTTTTTTTTTTTTTCCTACTTGTTTCTTCATGTGTCTCTGTCTGCCTCCCAGTGCCTGATCTTTAATTCCTCCTTCCCTGTAGGCCGCTGTTCCTTTTTTCCATTCTACATTGTGTTCTCTTTGGTCTCCTGTTCTTATTCATCGATTCCCTCCTCGCCGCCCTGTGGCTTGTCCCCATTTTATTGTTGCGCCTCTCTCCCTCTCTCTGGCTTCTTGCCCCTGTTTTGAAAATTCCTCCCTCTCTTCTCTCTTCCCTGTTGGCCGTGTGATCTTCAGCCTTTCTCCATCTCTTTCTGCCCAGCTCTCTGTGTCTATTCATTAATTCTTCCCTCTCTGCCCTGTAGCCTGTAGCTTTTGTCCTTTCTCCATCTTGCTGTCTCTGGCTTCCCCGTGACCCTGTTTTAGAATTGTTTCTCTCTCCTTTCTGTACGCATTGCGATTCCTTTTGCTCCCCATCTCCCTTTGTTTTGGGTGTTTTTTTTTGTTGTTGTTTCTCTGGCTCCCTGTCCCTAATTCTTAATTCTCTGCCTTCTCGTGCTCTGTACCACGTAGCCCCATGGTTTGTTTTGTGGTGTTCCCTCCCCGGCCCCTTCCCTCCGTTGTTGGCTGTCTCGGCTCCCTGTCCCCGTGGCTTCATTCTTCCCTTTCTGCCCTGTTCTTGTCGCTTGTCTTGTCTGTCTCCATCGCGCTCGGTCCAGCTTCCTGCCCCTATTCTTCTTTCCTCCCTCGCTGTCGTGCTGCCTGCCCCAGGTTCTTTGTGCGTCTCCAGCCTGCTCCTCTTCCTTCTTTGTTGGTCTGTGTCCTGCTCTTCCCCCCTCTTTCTGCTGCCTCTCTTCCCCTCTCTCTGCTGCTTGTATCTCCACCTCCGTCAGGCTCCCTGTCCTTCTCTGGCCGTCCTGTTCCCTGCCTCGTGCCTTCTCACTACACGCACACACGCCCCCCCGCCCCCGTCCAGCTGGCTGCCGCTCTTCTCTTCTCTTCTCTCTTCCTACTGTCCTGTGCCCTGCTCCTCACCTTTGGTGGCCTCCCCCTCTGCCCAGCAGCCCGTCGCTCCAGGAGCCAGGCGACGGACGGTCCCTTCCCTGCCAAACGCGGACAAGCGCGTGCCGTGGTTTAGCCCCAGCTGGCAACTCTGCACCAGGGAGCTGCTTGCTCGCTCCACCCTCAGTGGGCTGGGGGAGAGAGCTGGAAGGGTAAAAGTGAGAAAAATCATGGGCTGAGATCAAGACTGTTTAATAGGTAAAGCAAAAGCTGTGCGTGGAAGCAAAGCAAGGAATTAATTCACTCCTCCTTTTCGGCGGGCAGGTGTTGAGCCACCTCTGGGAAAGCAGGGCTCTGTCATGTGTCATGGTTACTTAGGGAGAGAAATGCCGTAGCCCCCCCCCCCCCCCCCCCCCCCAAGGACTCCCCCTTCTTCCCCCAGCTGCGTGTGCTGAGCATGATGTCAAATGGTATGGAATATCCCTTTGGTCAGTTAGCTGGGAAAGCTTTCCCAGCTGTCCCAGCCTACTTGCTGGTGGGGCACTGAGAGAACCAGAAGAGGCCCTGACTGTGGAAGCAGTGCTCAGCAAGAACCAAAACATCTCTACATTATTAACGGTGTTTTGAGCATAAATCCAAAACGTATCCCTTCCTAGCTACTGTGGAGAAAATGAGCACTATCCCAGCCACCACCAGCTCCGTGCGGCTGCGGCAACGGCGGCCGAGGTGGCCTTGGGGCAGGGGGAGCGTTGGGGACCCTGAGCCACGAATCGCTCCTGGGACTTGTTACGTGCGCGCCTGCACAAACAGCTGCCCTCTCCTTTGGCCTGAGGGCTGCGTTTGCGCTCCCTTGGCGTGGGGCAAGGGTCTGTGACGGAGCCCAGGGGAGGAGGTGGTGCACTGTGGGGGTGAGGGGAGGGGGCCCCCCGTTGCTGCTGCGCCTCAGCTGTGGGCGGGGTCTGGCTGGAGGAGCCCCAGGTGCGGGCAGTGGGGCTGGCGGTGCCGGCTCCTCCCTGGAAAAGGGGTGGTGCCCTGCTCCGGGGGGCCAGTGTGAGCCGAGGGCGGGGCGGAGCGGAGCTGTGGCCGAGCGTCAGCGGGCTGCGAGTGTAGCGAGGGAGGAGGTGAGCGGGGGCTGGGTGGGGGGCCGCTGCGTGCCGGGTCAAGCCCCGAGGAGGGCTGCGGCGGGGCAGCGGCGGGTCGGAGCGGGCGGTGGGGAGAGCGAGGCTGTGCTGAGGGCTCGGTGGGGCTTCCGGGTGCATCGGCGGGAGGGACGGTGCCCCGCAGGGTGAGAGAGCGGGGAGGGCGGGCTCGCGGCGTGGCGGGAGCTGTGGTGGTGCGTCTGCCGGCTGGGCGGGCGGCCATGTTGTGGCGCAGAGCGTGCCGGGAGCTGTAGTCCTTGTGTCGGGGGGCTGCCGGGCGGCCGTGTTGTGGCGCAGAGCATGGCGGGAGCTGTAGTCCTTGCGGCGGGGGGCTGCCGGGCGGCCGTGTTGTGGCGCAGAGCATGCCGGGAGCTGTGGTGGTGCGTGTGGCGGCTGGGCGGGCGGCCATGTTGTGGCGCAGAGCATGCCGGGAGCTGTAGTCCTTGTGGCGCGCGGCTCCCGGGCGGCCGCGTTGTGGCGCAGAGCGTGCCGGGAGCTGTAGTCCTGGCGCAGTGGCTGCCGGCCCTGTCACGTGGCTCGCCGGGGCGCGGCGGGAGGCGCGGTGTTCCGGCGCTCGGGTGGCGGGCGGCCGTGCCCCGTACGGTACGCGCGGTGTATTTTTGGGGTTGGATTCGTGTTGATTTCTGGGGGCTTCCAGGTGCGGCCGCTCCCCGAGAAGCGGTGAGTTCCCCGGGAGCTGACAGAAGGGAAGAGGGAAAGGAGGAGGACCTTTTCCCCCTGCCCAGGGCGCAGATGATGGCCGCCGCCTCCCCGGCTCACCGGAGCTCCCGCTCAGCCTCCCCTGGCCCCCCCCTTGCCCCGTGCGCCTGCCCCCAGCCCCGGCACCTCCCCGGAAGCGTGCTGCGTAGCCCTTGGCCGCCCCCAGGCCCTGTCGTGAAGGCAGCGAGCCGGCCCTCGAGCGCACTGGATTCCCCCTCGGCGCAGGGGCCCTTAGCAGTAGCGCGGGGAAGGGGCGGTGTGTCCAGAAGCCCCTGCGCAAGGAGGGGCTTTGGCCAGGGTCGATCGACGGTAATGACGGTCGCTGTTTCTTCTTTCCCTCTCCCAGAGACCGTGCTGAGGACGTGGTTGTCTGTCCTTCCCCCGGGGATGCCGTTGACTGCAGCCGTCTCAGGCTTGCGTGGCTTCTCTCTGCCCGGTGTTGCCATCCTCGCAGCGCGGGGGCGAAAAGGGACACACAGAGCCCTTCCCGGCTGTGGACAGGAGCTGCCTCGGCTGAAGCTGGAGACGCCAACGAAAGGTAAAGCAGAAGAAACTGAAGGCGCTCTGGCTGCCAGCTGCCTTCCTGCCGCAGGCAAGAGAGAGCCTGTCCCTGCAGGTGAGGGAGGGAGGATCCCCCTTCGTAGCCCGCAGCGGGCCAGGCCACCAACGTGCACCGCAGGGTCTGTACGCGTAACCGGGAGTTGGGTACAGGCGTGTAGTGCACGAGCGAGCTAGGCTACGTGCCTAGGAAGCCTCATCTCGTAAGAGCGGTAAGACACCCATGTATCCTCTTTAGGTGGAGAACGGCCTAGAGTCTGGAGCTGCAGAAGAGGCAGGGCGGAGAGGAGGGGAAAGAAGCATCTGAACGGCTAAATTGTGCCAGCAGCGCTGAGAGCGAGAGTCGCGGTGAGTCCTGGGCCACTGGGGCCCCGTTGCCTCTCTTGTGCGTCCTGGGCCCTCCCTGTCTCTCCCCCCTGGCCCCCTCTCTTTCCTTACCTGCTGCAAAATTTTTTTTTTTTTTTTTTTTGGCGCCCCCCCGCCCCTTCTTTCTCCATCTCGCTCTGAGTGGCTCCCTGCCTCCCCGTCTTTTCAGGCCTCTCTCTCTCTGTCCTGTAGCCTGTGGCTACTTTTTCTTTCTCCGCCTCTCTCTGCCTGGCTCTGGCTCCGTTTTTATTTTTTTATTCCTCCTGCTCTGTTCTGTAGCCTGTCGGTATTTTGTCTTTCTCTGGCCCTCTTGGTCTGACTCCGTGTGTTACCGAAAAACGCGGTAAAATCGGAAACAACTCCTCAACGCCGATTTAGTATTAAAGAGCAGGCGTTCTTTATTCACGGCGCCAGATGCACGGGGGATCGCTTCTCCTGGCGTGCGTACCTCACACACCTTTCCCGTAGAATTTGTAGATCAAAATTTTACGTATTCATACATATTCATTATCGTCCTGTCTACTGATCGGTACAAACTGGCTCGTTCCGTATGTAAATCACTGCGCAGGCTCGGTGGTGGTCCGTGAGTCGGTGGTCGCGATCTCCCCCTGCCAGAATTGCCTTTTACCTTCTTGGCTCTTAATCTTGGCAGTCTTGGCTAGTTTTCTCAGTGCGCTACACGAAACTGCGTTTTGTCATCCTTTTCTGACAGAAGCACGTTGTCTGTTGTTCTGCTGACATTAACGATCGCCTAGGGACTAAAATGCAGATCGACAGATGCGCTGATTCGTACGCTCCGTGTTCCCGTAATGGAACACCGTCTCTGGTTGGTTGATTTCATCGCTTTGGTTACACCTGTTCCTGTTGTTCAGTTTTTTCTTTTTTGGCTTTGTGTGATTCTCTCTGTGATTCTGTTTTTCTCTGCCTCGCTTTTCCCAGCTCCCCGTCCCTCACTTTGAATACCCGTTATCCTTCACCAGCTCACTCTCCCTTGGTTGCCATCCCCGTTTCTGAGTTCCTCCTGCTTTGCCACGTAGCCCGTGACTTTTTTCTTAATCTCTCTCTGTCTGCCTCAACGCTCCCGCCGCGCTTTTTAGTTCGTCTGCTCTGCTCTGTACCCTGCTACTGTTACTTGCCTGCCTGAGTTCTTCTCTGTCCAGCTCCCTTTCCCTATTCTTGAATTCCTGTTCTTCCTGCACCCGCCGCTGTTCCCTGTGATCTCTGTCTCTCTCTGTCCAGCTCCCTGTCCCTAGGTTTTAATTCCTGCCTCTGCCCGCCGTAGCCCGTCTAGATTTTTCTCTCGGCCTCTCTCTCTGTCCAGCTCCCCCTCTCTGTGTTCTAATTCCACGTTCTCTGTCACGTAGACCCGTGCTATTTGTTTGTCCTCATCTCTCTCTGTCCAGCTCCTTGCTGCTATGTTTTATTTCTTCCCTCTCTGTCTGTCTTTGTAGCCCATTGCCGTTGTGTGTTTTTTTTTTTTTTTTTTTCCTACTTGTTTCTTCATGTGTCTCTGTCTGCCTCCCAGTGCCTGATCTTTAATTCCTCCTTCCCTGTAGGCCGCTGTTCCTTTTTTCCATTCTACATTGTGTTCTCTTTGGTCTCCTGTTCTTATTCATCGATTCCCTCCTCGCCGCCCTGTGGCTTGTCCCCATTTTATTGTTGCGCCTCTCTCCCTCTCTCTGGCTTCTTGCCCCTGTTTTGAAAATTCCTCCCTCTCTTCTCTCTTCCCTGTTGGCCGTGTGATCTTCAGCCTTTCTCCATCTCTTTCTGCCCAGCTCTCTGTGTCTATTCATTAATTCTTCCCTCTCTGCCCTGTAGCCTGTAGCTTTTGTCCTTTCTCCATCTTGCTGTCTCTGGCTTCCCCATGACCCTGTTTTAGAATTGTTTCTCTCTCCTTTCTGTACGCATTGCGATTCCTTTTGCTCCCCATCTCCCTTTGTTTTGGGTGTTTTTTTTTGTTGTTGTTTCTCTGGCTCCCTGTCCCTAATTCTTAATTCTCTGCCTTCTCGTGCTCTGTACCACGTAGCCCCATGGTTTGTTTTGTGGTGTTCCCTCCCCGGCCCCTTCCCTCCGTTGTTGGCTGTCTCGGCTCCCTGTCCCCGTGGCTTCATTCTTCCCTTTCTGCCCTGTTCTTGTCGCTTGTCTTGTCTGTCTCCATCGCGCTCGGTCCAGCTTCCTGCCCCTATTCTTCTTTCCTCCCTCGCTGTCGTGCTGCCTGCCCCAGGTTCTTTGTGCGTCTCCAGCCTGCTCCTCTTCCTTCTTTGTTGGTCTGTGTCCTGCTCTTCCCCCCTCTTTCTGCTGCCTCTCTTCCCCTCTCTCTGCTGCTTGTATCTCCACCTCCGTCAGGCTCCCTGTCCTTCTCTGGCCGTCCTGTTCCCTGCCTCGTGCCTTCTCACTACACGCACACACGCCCCCCCGCCCCCGTCCAGCTGGCTGCCGCTCTTCTCTTCTCTTCTCTCTTCCTACTGTCCTGTGCCCTGCTCCTCACCTTTGGTGGCCTCCCCCTCTGCCCAGCAGCCCGTCGCTCCAGGAGCCAGGTAATGGACGGTCCGCTCCCTGCCAAACGCGGACAAGCGCGTGCCGTGGTTTAGCCCCAGCTGGCAACTCTGCACCAGGGAGCTGCTTGCTCGCTCCACCCTCAGTGGGCTGGGGGAGAGAGCTGGAAGGGTAAAAGTGAGAAAAATCATGGGCTGAGATCAAGACTGTTTAATAGGTAAAGCAAAAGCTGTGCGTGGAAGCAAAGCAAGGAATTAATTCACTCCTCCTTTTCGGCGGGCAGGTGTTGAGCCACCTCTGGGAAAGCAGGGCTCTGTCATGTGTCATGGTTACTTAGGGAGAGAAATGCCGTAGCCCCCCCCCCCCCCCCCCCCCCAAGGACTCCCCCTTCTTCCCCCAGCTGCGTGTGCTGAGCATGATGTCAAATGGTATGGAATATCCCTTTGGTCAGTTAGCTGGGAAAGCTTTCCCAGCTGTCCCAGCCTACTTGCTGGTGGGGCACTGAGAGAACCAGAAGAGGCCCTGACTGTGGAAGCAGTGCTCAGCAAGAACCAAAACATCTCTACATTATTAACGGTGTTTTGAGCATAAATCCAAAACGTATCCCTTCCTAGCTACTGTGGAGAAAATGAGCACTATCCCAGCCACCACCAGCTCCGTGCGGCTGCGGCAACGGCGGCCGAGGTGGCCTTGGGGCAGGGGGAGCGTTGGGGACCCTGAGCCACGAATCGCTCCTGGGACTTGTTACGTGCGCGCCTGCACCAACACCTGCCCTCTCCTTTGGCCTGAGGGCTGCGTTTGCGCTCCCTTGGCGTGGGGCAAGGGGCTGTGATGGAGCCCGGGGGAGGAGGTGGTGCACTGTGGGGGTGAGGGGAGGGGGCCCCCCGTTGCTGCTGCGCCTCAGCTGTGGGCGGGGTCTGGCTGGAGGAGCCCCAGGTGCGGGCAGTGGGGCTGGCGGTGCCGGCTCCTCCCTGGAAAAGGGGTGGTGCCCTGCTCCGGGGGGCCAGTGTGAGCCGAGGGCGGAGCGGAGCGGAGCTGTGGCCGAGCGTCAGCGGGCTGCGAGTGTAGCGAGGGAGGAGGTGAGCGGGGGCTGGGTGGGGGGCCGCTGCGTGCCGGGTCAAGCCCCGAGGAGGGCTGCGGCGGGGCAGCGGCGGGTCGGAGCGGGCGGTGGGGAGAGCGAGGCTGTGCTGAGGGCTCGGTGGGGCTTCCGGGTGCATCGGCGGGAGGGACGGTGCCCCGCAGGGTGAGAGAGCGGGGAGGGCGGGCTCGCGGCGTGGCGGGAGCTGTGGTGGTGCGTGTGGCGGCTGGGCGGGCGGCCATGTTGTGGCGCAGAGCGTGCCGGGAGCTGTAGTCCTTGTGTCGGGGGGCTGCCGGGCGGCCATGTTGTGGCGCAGAGCATGCCGGGAGCTGTAGTCCTTGTGGCGCGCGGCTCCCGGGCGGCCGCGTTGTGGCGCAGAGCATGCCGGGAGCTGTAGTCCTTGTGGCGGGGGGCTGCCGTGCGGCCGTGTTGTGGCGCAGAGCATGGCGGGAGCTGTAGTCCTTGTGGCGGGGGCTGCCGGGCGGCCGTGTTGTGGCGCAGAGCATGCCGGGAGCTGTAGTCCTGGCGCAGTGGCTGCCGGCCCTGTCACGTGGCTCGCCGGGGCGCGGCGGGAGGCGCGGTGTTCCGGCGCTCGGGTGCCGGGCGGCCGTGCCCCGTACGGTAGGCGCGGTGTATTTTTGGGGTTGGATTCGTGTTGATTTCTGGGGGCTTCCAGGTGCGGCCGCTCCCCGAGAAGCGGTGAGTTCCCCGGGAGCTGACAGAAGGGAAGAGGGAAAGGAGGAGGACCTTTTCCCCCTGCCCAGGGCGCAGATGATGGCCGCCGCCTCCCCGGCTCACCGGAGCTCCCGCTCAGCCTCCCCTGGCCCCCCCCTTGCCCCGTGCGCCTGCCCCCAGCCCCGGCACCTCCCCTGAAGCGTGCTGCGTAGCCCTTGGCCGCCCCCAGGCCCTGTCGTGAAGGCAGCGAGCCGGCCCTCGAGCGCACTGGATTCCCCCTCGGCGCAGGGGCCCTTAGCAGTAGCGCGGGGAAGGGGCGGTGTGTCCAGAAGCCCCTGCGCAAGGAGGGGCTTTGGCCAGGGTCGATCGACGGTAATGACGGTCGCTGTTTCTTCTTTCCCTCTCCCAGAGACCGTGCTGAGGACGTGGTTGTCTGTCCTTCCCCCGGGGATGCCGTTGACTGCAGCCGTCTCAGGCTTGCGTGGCTTCTCTCTGCCCGGTGTTGCCATCCTCGCAGCGTGGGGGCGAAAAGGGACACACAGAGCCCTTCCCGGCTGTGGACAGGAGCTGCCTCGGCTGAAGCTGGAGACGCCAACGAAAGGTAAAGCAGAAGAAACTGAAGGCGCTCTGGCTGCCAGCTGCCTTCCTGCCGCAGGCAAGAGAGAGCCTGTCCCTGCAGGTGAGGGAGGGAGGATCCCCCTTCGTAGCCCGCAGCGGGCCAGGCCACCAACGTGCACCGCAGGGTCTGTACGCGTAACCGGGAGTTGGGTACGGGCGTGTAGTGCACGAGCGAGCTAGGCTACGTGCCTAGGAAGCCTCATCTCGTAAGAGCGGTAAGACACCCATGTATCCTCTTTAGGTGGAGGACGGCCTAGAGTCTGGAGCTGCAGAAGAGGCAGGGCGGAGAGGAGGGGAAAGAAGCATCTGAACGGCTAAATTGTGCCAGCAGCGCTGAGAGCGAGAGTCGCGGTGAGTCCTGGGCCACTGGGGCCCCGTTGCCTCTCTTGTGCGTCCTGGGCCCTCCCTGTCTCTCCCCCCTGGCCCCCTCTCTTTCCTTACCTGCTGCAAAATTTTTTTTTTTTTTTTTTTTGGCACCCCCCCGCCCCTTCTTTCTCCATCTCGCTCTGAGTGGCTCCCTGCCTCCCCGTCTTTTCAGGCCTCCCTCTCTCTGTCCTGTAGCCTGTGGCTACTTGTTCTTTCTCCGCCTCTCTCTGCCTGGCTCTGGCTCCGTTTTTATTTTTTTATTCCTCCTGCTCTGTTCTGTAGCCTGTCGGTATTTTGTCTTTCTCTGGCCCTCTTGGTCTGACTCCGTGTGTTACCGAAAAACGCGGTAAAATCGGAAACAACTCCTCAACGCCGATTTAGTATTAAAGAGCAGGCGTTCTTTATTCACGGCGCCAGATGCACGGGGGATCGCTTCTCCTGGCGTGCGTACCTCACACACCTTTCCCGTAGAATTTGTAGATCAAAATTTTACGTATTCATACATATTCATTATCGTCCTGTCTACTGATCGGTACAAACTGGCTCGTTCCGTATGTAAATCACTGCGCAGGCTCGGTGGTGGTCCGTGAGTCGGTGGTCGCGATCTCCCCCTGCCAGAATTGCCTTTTACCTTCTTGGCTCTTAATCTTGGCAGTCTTGGCTAGTTTTCTCAGTGCGCTACACGAAACTGCGTTTTGTCATCCTTTTCTGACAGAAGCACGTTGTCTGTTGTTCTGCTGACATTAACGATCGCCTAGGGACTAAAATGCAGATCGACAGATGCGCTGATTCGTACGCTCCGTGTTCCCGTAATGGAACACCGTCTCTGGTTGGTTGATTTCATCGCTTTGGTTACACCTGTTCCTGTTGTTCAGTTTCTTCTTTTTTGGCTTTGTGTGATTCTCTCTGTGATTCTGTTTTTCTCTGCCTCGCTTTTCCCAGCTCCCCGTCCCTCACTTTGAATACCCGTTATCCTTCACCAGCTCACTCTCCCTTGGTTGCCATCCCCGTTTCTGAGTTCCTCCTGCTTTGCCACGTAGCCCGTGACTTTTTTCTTAATCTCTCTCTGTCTGCCTCAACGCTCCCGCCGCGCTTTTTAGTTCGTCTGCTCTGCTCTGTACCCTGCTACTGTTACTTGCCTGCCTGAGTTCTTCTCTGTCCAGCTCCCTTTCCCTATTCTTGAATTCCTGTTCTTCCTGCACCCGCCGCTGTTCCCTGTGATCTCTGTCTCTCTCTGTCCAGCTCCCTGTCCCTAGGTTTTAATTCCTGCCTCTGCCCGCCGTAGCCCGTCTAGATTTTTCTCTCGGCCTCTCTCTCTGTCCAGCTCCCCCTCTCTGTGTTCTAATTCCACGTTCTCTGTCACGTAGACCCGTGCTATTTGTTTGTCCTCATCTCTCTCTGTCCAGCTCCTTGCTGCTATGTTTTATTTCTTCCCTCTCTGTCTGTCTTTGTAGCCCATTGCCGTTGTGTGTTTTTTTTTTTTTTTTTTTTCCTACTTGTTTCTTCATGTGTCTCTGTCTGCCTCCCAGTGCCTGATCTTTAATTCCTCCTTCCCTGTAGGCCGCTGTTCCTTTTTTCCATTCTACATTGTGTTCTCTTTGGTCTCCTGTTCTTATTCATCGATTCCCTCCTCGCCGCCCTGTGGCTTGTCCCCATTTTATTGTTGCGCCTCTCTCCCTCTCTCTGGCTTCTTGCCCCTGTTTTGAAAATTCCTCCCTCTCTTCTCTCTTCCCTGTTGGCCGTGTGATCTTCAGCCTTTCTCCATCTCTTTCTGCCCAGCTCTCTGTGTCTATTCATTAATTCTTCCCTCTCTGCCCTGTAGCCTGTAGCTTTTGTCCTTTCTCCATCTTGCTGTCTCTGGCTTCCCCGTGACCCTGTTTTAGAATTGTTTCTCTCTCCTTTCTGTACGCATTGCGATTCCTTTTGCTCCCCATCTCCCTTTGTTTTGGGTGTTTTTTTTTGTTGTTGTTTCTCTGGCTCCCTGTCCCTAATTCTTAATTCTCTGCCTTCTCGTGCTCTGTACCACGTAGCCCCATGGTTTGTTTTGTGGTGTTCCCTCCCCGGCCCCTTCCCTCCGTTGTTGGCTGTCTCGGCTCCCTGTCCCCGTGGCTTCATTCTTCCCTTTCTGCCCTGTTCTTGTCGCTTGTCTTGTCTGTCTCCATCGCGCTCGGTCCAGCTTCCTGCCCCTATTCTTCTTTCCTCCCTCGCTGTCGTGCTGCCTGCCCCAGGTTCTTTGTGCGTCTCCAGCCTGCTCCTCTTCCTTCTTTGTTGGTCTGTGTCCTGCTCTTCCCCCCTCTTTCTGCTGCCTCTCTTCCCCTCTCTCTGCTGCTTGTATCTCCACCTCCGTCAGGCTCCCTGTCCTTCTCTGGCCGTCCTGTTCCCTGCCTCGTGCCTTCTCACTACACGCACACACGCCCCCCCGCCCCCGTCCAGCTGGCTGCCGCTCTTCTCTTCTCTTCTCTCTTCCTACTGTCCTGTGCCCTGCTCCTCACCTTTGGTGGCCTCCCCCTCTGCCCAGCAGCCCGTCGCTCCAGGAGCCAGGCGACGGACGGTCCCTTCCCTGCCAAACGCGGACAAGCACGTGCCGTGGTTCAGCCCCAGCTGGCAACTCTGCACCAGGGAGCTGCTTGCTCGCTCCACCCTCAGTGGGCTGGGGGAGAGAGCTGGAAGGGTAAAAGTGAGAAAAATCATGGGCTGAGATCAAGACTGTTTAATAGGTAAAGCAAAAGCTGTGCGTGGAAGCAAAGCAAGGAATTAATTCACTCCTCCTTTTCGGCGGGCAGGTGTTGAGCCACCTCTGGGAAAGCAGGGCTCTGTCATGTGTCATGGTTACTTAGGGAGAGAAATGCCGTAGCCCCCCCCCCCCCCCCCCCCCAAGGACTCCCCCTTCTTCCCCCAGCTGCGTGTGCTGAGCATGATGTCAAATGGTATGGAATATCCCTTTGGTCAGTTAGCTGGGAAAGCTTTCCCAGCTGTCCCAGCCTACTTGCTGGTGGGGCACTGAGAGAACCAGAAGAGGCCCTGACTGTGGAAGCAGTGCTCAGCAAGAACCAAAACATCTCTACATTATTAACGGGGTTTTGAGCATAAATCCAAAACGTATCCCTTCCTAGCTACTGTGGAGAAAATGAGCACTATCCCAGCCACCACCAGCTCCGTGCGGCTGCGGCAACGGCGGCCGAGGTGGCCTTGGGGCAGGGGGAGCGTTGGGGACCCTGAGCCACGAATCGCTCCTGGGACTTGTTACGTGCGCGCCTGCACCAACACCTGCCCTCTCCTTTGGCCTGAGGGCTGCGTTTGCGCTCCCTTGGCGTGGGGCAAGGGTCTGTGATGGAGCCCGGGGGAGGAGGTGGTGCACTGTGGGGGTGAGGGGAGGGGGCCCCCCGTTGCTGCTGCGCCTCAGCTGTGGGCGGGGTCTGGCTGGAGGAGCCCCAGGTGCGGGCAGTGGGGCTGCCGGTGCCGGCTCCTCCCTGGAAAAGGGGTGGTGCCCTGCTCCGGGGGGCCAGTGTGAGCCGAGGGCGGGGCGGAGCGGAGCTGTGGCCGAGCGTCAGCGGGCTGCGAGTGTAGCGAGGGAGGAGGTGAGCGGGGGCTGGGTGGGGGGCCGCTGCGTGCCGGGTCAAGCCCCGAGGAGGGCTGCGGCGGGGCAGCGGCGGGTCGGAGCGGGCGGTGGGGAGAGCGAGGCTGTGCTGAGGGCTCGGTGGGGCTTCCGGGTGCATCGGCGGGAGGGACGGTGCCCCGCAGGGTGAGAGAGCGGGGAGGGCGGGCTCGCGGCGTGGCGGGAGCTGTGGTGGTGCGTCTGCCGGCTGGGCGGGCGGCCATGTTGTGGCGCAGAGCGTGCCGGGAGCTGTAGTCCTTGTGTCGGGGGGCTGCCGGGCGGCCGTGTTGTGGCGCAGAGCATGGCGGGAGCTGTAGTCCTTGTGGCGGGGGGCTGCCGGGCGGCCGTGTTGTGGCGCAGAGCATGGCGGGAGCTGTAGTCCTTGCGGACGCGGCTGCCGGGCGGCCGCGTTGTGGCGCAGAGCATGGCGGGAGCTGTAGTCCTTGCGGCGGCGGGCTCCCGGGCGGCCGTGTTGTGGCGCAGAGCATGGCGGGAGCTGTAGTCCTTGTGTCGGGGGGCTGCCGGGCGGCCGTGTTGTGGCGCAGAGCATGCCGGGAGCTGTAGTCCTTGTGGCGGGGGGCTGCCGGGCGGCCGTGTTGTGGCGCAGAGCATGGCGGGAGCTGTAGTCCTTGCGGCGGGGGGCTGCCGGGCGGCCGTGTTGTGGCGCAGAGCATGCCGGGAGCTGTAGTCCTTGTGGCGGGGGGCTGCCGGGCGGCCGTGTTGTGGCGCAGAGCATGGCGGGAGCTGTAGTCCTTGTGGCGGGGGGCTGCCGGGCGGCCGTGTTGTGGCGCAGAGCATGCCGGGAGCTGTAGTCCTGGCGCAGTGGCTGCCGGCCCTGTCACGTGGCTCGCCGTGCCGCGTACGGTAGGCGCGGTGTATTTTTGGGGTTGGATTCGTGTTGATTTCTGGGGGCTTCCAGGTGCGGCCGCTCCCCGAGAAGCGGTGAGTTCCCCGGGAGCTGACAGAAGGGAAGAGGGAAAGGAGGAGGACCTTTTCCCCCTGCCCAGGGCGCAGATGATGGCCGCCGCCTCCCCGGCTCACCGGAGCTCCCGCTCAGCCTCCCCTGGCCCCCCCTTGCCCCGTGCGCCTGCCCCCAGCCCCGGCACCTCCCCGGAAGCGTGCTGCGTAGCCCTTGGCCGCCCCCAGGCCCTGTCGTGAAGGCAGCGAGCCGGCCCTCGAGCGCACTGGATTCCCCCTCGGCGCAGGGGCCCTTAGCAGTAGCGCGGGGAAGGGGCGGTGTGTCCAGAAGCCCCTGCGCAAGGAGGGGCTTTGGCCAGGGTCGATCGACGGTAATGACGGTCGCTGTTTCTTCTTTCCCTCTCCCAGAGACCGTGCTGAGGACGTGGTTGTCTGTCCTTCCCCCGGGGATGCCGTTGACTGCAGCCGTCTCAGGCTTGCGTGGCTTCTCTCTGCCCGGTGTTGCCATCCTCGCAGCGCGGGGGCGAAAAGGGACACACAGAGCCCTTCCCGGCTGTGGACAGGAGCTGCCTCGGCTGAAGCTGGAGACGCCAACGAAAGGTAAAGCAGAAGAAACTGAAGGCGCTCTGGCTGCCAGCTGCCTTCCTGCCGCAGGCAAGAGAGAGCCTGTCCCTGCAGGTGAGGGAGGGAGGATCCCCCTTCGTAGCCCGCAGCGGGCCAGGCCACCAACGTGCACCGCAGGGTCTGTACGCGTAACCGGGAGTTGGGTACGGGCGTGTAGTGCACGAGCGAGCTAGGCTACGTGCCTAGGAAGCCTCATCTCGTAAGAGCGGTAAGACACCCATGTATCCTCTTTAGGTGGAGAACGGCCTAGAGTCTGGAGCTGCAGAAGAGGCAGGGCGGAGAGGAGGGGAAAGAAGCATCTGAACGGCTAAATTGTGCCAGCAGCGCTGAGAGCGAGAGTCGCGGTGAGTCCTGGGCCACTGGGGCCCCGTTGCCTCTCTTGTGCGTCCTGGGCCCTCCCTGTCTCTCCCCCCTGGCCCCCTCTCTTTCCTTACCTGCTGCAAAATTTTTTTTTTTTTTTTTTTGGCGCCCCCCCGCCCCTTCTTTCTCCATCTCGCTCTGAGTGGCTCCCTGCCTCCCCGTCTTTTCAGGCCTCCCTCTCTCTGTCCTGTAGCCTGTGGCTACTTTTTCTTTCTCCGCCTCTCTCTGCCTGGCTCTGGCTCCGTTTTTATTTTTTTATTCCTCCTGCTCTGTTCTGTAGCCTGTCGGTATTTTGTCTTTCTCTGGCCCTCTTGGTCTGACTCCGTGTGTTACCGAAAAACGCGGTAAAATCGGAAACAACTCCTCAACGCCGATTTAGTATTAAAGAGCAGGCGTTCTTTATTCACGGCGCCAGATGCACGGGGGATCGCTTCTCCTGGCGTGCGTACCTCACACACCTTTCCCGTAGAATTTGTAGATCAAAATTTTACGTATTCATACATATTCATTATCGTCCTGTCTACTGATCGGTACAAACTGGCTCGTTCCGTATGTAAATCACTGCGCAGGCTCGGTGGTGGTCCGTGAGTCGGTGGTCGCGATCTCCCCCTGCCAGAATTGCCTTTTACCTTCTTGGCTCTTAATCTTGGCAGTCTTGGCTAGTTTTCTCAGTGCGCTACACGAAACCGCGTTTTGTCATCCTTTTCTGACAGAAGCACGTTGTCTGTTGTTCTGCTGACATTAACGATCGCCTAGGGACTAAAATGCAGATCGACAGATGCGCTGATTCGTACGCTCCGTGTTCCCGTAATGGAACACCGTCTCTGGTTGGTTGATTTCATCGCTTTGGTTACACCTGTTCCTGTTGTTCAGTTTCTTCTTTTTTGGCTTTGTGTGATTCTCTCTGTGATTCTGTTTTTCTCTGCCTCGCTTTTCCCAGCTCCCCGTCCCTCACTTTGAATACCCGTTATCCTTCACCAGCTCACTCTCCCTTGGTTGCCATCCCCGTTTCTGAGTTCCTCCTGCTTTGCCACGTAGCCCGTGACTTTTTTCTTAATCTCTCTCTGTCTGCCTCAACGCTCCCGCCGCGCTTTTTAGTTCGTCTGCTCTGCTCTGTACCCTGCTACTGTTACTTGCCTGCCTGAGTTCTTCTCTGTCCAGCTCCCTTTCCCTATTCTTGAATTCCTGTTCTTCCTGCACCCGCCGCTGTTCCCTGTGATCTCCGTCCCCTCTGTCCAGCTCCCTGTCCCTAGGTTTTAATTCCTGCCTCTGCCCGCCGTAGCCCGTCTAGATTTTTCTCTCGGCCTCTCTCTCTGTCCGGCTCCCCCTCTCTGTGTTCTAATTCCACGTTCTCTGTCACGTAGACCCGTGCTATTTGTTTGTCCTCATCTCTCTCTGTCCAGCTCCTTGCTGCTATGTTTTATTTCTTCCCTCTCTGTCTGTCTTTGTAGCCCATTGCCGTTGTGTGGTTTTTTTTTTTTTTTTTCCTACTTGTTTCTTCATGTGTCTCTGTCTGCCTCCCAGTGCCTGATCTTTAATTCCTCCTTCCCTGTAGGCCGCTGTTCCTTTTTTCCATTCTACATTGTGTTCTCTTTGGTCTCCTGTTCTTATTCATCGATTCCCTCCTCGCCGCCCTGTGGCCTGTCCCCATTTTATTGTTGCGCCTCTCTCCCTCTCTCTGGCTTCTTGCCCCTGTTTTGAAAATTCCTCCCTCTCTTCTCTCTTCCCTGTTGGCCGTGTGATCTTCAGCCTTTCTCCATCTCTTTCTGCCCAGCTCTCTGTGTCTATTCATTAATTCTTCCCTCTCTGCCCTGTAGCCTGTAGCTTTTGTCCTTTCTCCATCTTGCTGTCTCTGGCTTCCCCGTGACCCTGTTTTAGAATTGTTTCTCTCTCCTTTCTGTACGCATTGCGATTCCTTTTGCTCCCCATCTCCCTTTGTTTTGGGTGTTTTTTTTTTGTTGTTGTTTCTCTGGCTCCCTGTCCCTAATTCTTAATTCTCTGCCTTCTCATGCTCTGTACCACGTAGCCCCATGGTTTGTTTTGTGGTGTTCCCTCCCCGGCCCCTTCCCTCCGTTGTTGGCTGTCTCGGCTCCCTGTCCCCGTGGCTTCATTCTTCCCTCTCTGCCCTGTTCTTGTCGCTTGTCTTGTCTGTCTCCATCGCGCTCGGTCCAGCTTCCTGCCCCTATTCTTCTTTCCTCCCTCGCTGTCGTGCTGCCTGCCCCAGGTTCTTTGTGCGTCTCCAGCCTGCTCCTCTTCCTTCTTTGTTGGTCTGTGTCCTGCTCTTCCCCCCTCTTTCTGCTGCCTCTCTTCCCCTCTCTCTGCTGCTTGTATCTCCACCTCCGTCAGGCTCCCTGTCCTTCTCTGGCCGTCCTGTTCCCTGCCTCGTGCCTTCTCACTACACGCACACACGCCCCCACGCCCCCGTCCAGCCGGCTGCCGCTCTTCTCTTCTCTTCTCTCTTCCTACTGTCCTGTGCCCTGCTCCTCACCTTTGGTGGCCTCCCCCTCTGCCCAGCAGCCCGTCGCTCCAGGAGCCGGGCGACGGACGGTCCCTTCCCTGCCAAACGCGGACAAGCGCGTGCTGTGGTTTAGCCCCAGCTGGCAACTCTGCACCAGGGAGCTGCTTGCTCGCTCCACCCTCAGTGGGCTGGGGGAGAGAGCTGGAAGGGTAAAAGTGAGAAAAATCATGGGCTGAGATCAAGACTGTTTAATAGGTAAAGCAAAAGCTGTGCGTGGAAGCAAAGCAAGGAATTAATTCACTCCTCCTTTTCGGCGGGCAGGTGTTGAGCCACCTCTGGGAAAGCAGGGCTCTGTCATGTGTCATGGTTACTTAGGGAGAGAAATGCCGTAGCCCCCCCCCCCCCCCCCCCCCCAAGGACTCCCCCTTCTTCCCCCAGCTGCGTGTGCTGAGCATGATGTCAAATGGTATGGAATATCCCTTTGGTCAGTTAGCTGGGAAAGCTTTCCCAGCTGTCCCAGCCTACTTGCTGGTGGGGCACTGAGAGAACCAGAAGAGGCCCTGACTGTGGAAGCAGTGCTCAGCAAGAACCAAAACATCTCTACATTATTAACGGGGTTTTGAGCATAAATCCAAAACGTATCCCTTCCTAGCTACTGTGGAGAAAATGAGCACTATCCCAGCCACCACCAGCTCCGTGCGGCTGCGGCAACGGCGGCCGAGGTGGCCTTGGGGCAGGGGGAGCGTTGGGGACCCTGAGCCACGAATCGCTCCTGGGACTTGTTACGTGCGCGCCTGCACCAACACCTGCCCTCTCCTTTGGCCTGAGGGCTGCGTTTGCGCTCCCTTGGCGTGGGGCAAGGGTCTGTGATGGAGCCCGGGGGAGGAGGTGGTGCACTGTGGGGGTGAGGGGAGGGGGCCCCCCGTTGCTGCTGCGCCTCAGCTGTGGGCGGGGTCTGGCTGGAGGAGCCCCAGGTGCGGGCAGTGGGGCTGGCGGTGCCGGCTCCTCCCTGGAAAAGGGGTGGTGCCCTGCTCCGGGGGGCCAGTGTGAGCCGAGGGCGGGGCGGAGCGGAGCTGTGGCCGAGCGTCAGCGGGCTGCGAGTGTAGCGAGGGAGGAGGTGAGCGGGGGCTGGGTGGGGGGCCGCTGCGTGCCGGGTCAAGCCCCGAGGAGGGCTGCGGCGGGGCAGCGGCGGGTCGGAGCGGGCGGTGGGGAGAGCGAGGCTGTGCTGAGGGCTCGGTGGGGCTTCCGGGGGCAGCGGCGGGAGGGACGGTGCCCCGCAGGGTGAGAGAGCGGGGAGGGCGGGCTCGCGGCGTGGCGGGAGCTGTGGTGGTGCGTCTGCCGGCTGGGCGGGCGGCCATGTTGTGGCGCAGAGCGTGCCGGGAGCTGTAGTCCTTGCGGCGGGGGGCTGCCGGGCGGCCATGTTGTGGCGCAGAGCATGCCGGGAGCTGTAGTCCTTGTGGCGCGCGGCTCCCGGGCGGCCGCGTTGTGGCGCAGAGCGTGCCGGGAGCTGTAGTCCTGGCGCAGTGGCTGCCGGCCCTGTCACGTGGCTCGCCGGGGCGCGGCGGGAGGCGCGGTGTTCCGGCGCTCGGGTGGCGGGCGGCCGTGCCCCGTACGGTAGGCGCGGTGTATTTTTGGGGTTGGATTCGTGTTGATTTCTGGGGGCTTCCAGGTGCGGCCGCTCCCCGAGAAGCGGTGAGTTCCCCGGGAGCTGACAGAAGGGAAGAGGGAAAGGAGGAGGACCTTTTCCCCCTGCCCAGGGCGCAGATGATGGCCGCCGCCTCCCCGGCTCACCGGAGCTCCCGCTCAGCCTCCCCTGGCCCCCCCCTTGCCCCGTGCGCCTGCCCCCAGCCCCGGCACCTCCCCGGAAGCGTGCTGCGTAGCCCTTGGCCGCCCCCAGGCCCTGTCGTGAAGGCAGCGAGCCGGCCCTCGAGCGCACTGGATTCCCCCTCGGCGCAGGGGCCCTTAGCAGTAGCGCGGGGAAGGGGCGGTGTGTCCAGAAGCCCCTGCGCAAGGAGGGGCTTTGGCCAGGGTCGATCGACGGTAATGACGGTCGCTGTTTCTTCTTTCCCTCTCCCAGAGACCGTGCTGAGGACGTGGTTGTCTGTCCTTCCCCCGGGGATGCCGTTGACTGCAGCCGTCTCAGGCTTGCGTGGCTTCTCTCTGCCCGGTGTTGCCATCCTCGCAGCGCGGGGGCGAAAAGGGACACACAGAGCCCTTCCCGGCTGTGGACAGGAGCTGCCTCGGCTGAAGCTGGAGACGCCAACGAAAGGTAAAGCAGAAGAAACTGAAGGCGCTCTGGCTGCCAGCTGCCTTCCTGCCGCAGGCAAGAGAGAGCCTGTCCCTGCAGGTGAGGGAGGGAGGATCCCCCTTCGTAGCCCGCAGCGGGCCAGGCCACCAACGTGCACCGCAGGGTCTGTACGCGTAACCGGGAGTTGGGTATGGGCGTGTAGTGCACGAGCGAGCTAGGCTACGTGCCTAGGAAGCCTCATCTCGTAAGAGCGGTAAGACACCCATGTATCCTCTTTAGGTGGAGAACGGCCTAGAGTCTGGAGCTGCAGAAGAGGCAGGGCGGAGAGGAGGGGAAAGAAGCATCTGAACGGCTAAATTGTGCCAGCAGCGCTGAGAGCGAGAGTCGCGGTGAGTCCTGGGCCACTGGGGCCCCGTTGCCTCTCTTGTGCGTCCTGGGCCCTCCCTGTCTCTCCCCCCTGGCCCCCTCTCTTTCCTTACCTGCTGCAAAATTTTTTTTTTTTTTTTTTTGGCGCCCCCCCGCCCCTTCTTTCTCCATCTCGCTCTGAGTGGCTCCCTGCCTCCCCGTCTTTTCAGGCCTCTCTCTCTCTGTCCTGTAGCCTGTGGCTACTTTTTCTTTCTCCGCCTCTCTCTGCCTGGCTCTGGCTCCGTTTTTATTTTTTTATTCCTCCTGCTCTGTTCTGTAGCCTGTCGGTATTTTGTCTTTCTCTGGCCCTCTTGGTCTGACTCCGTGTGTTACCGAAAAACGCGGTAAAATCGGAAACAACTCCTCAACGCCGATTTAGTATTAAAGAGCAGGCGTTCTTTATTCACGGCGCCAGATGCACGGGGGATCGCTTCTCCTGGCGTGCGTACCTCACACACCTTTCCCGTAGAATTTGTAGATCAAAATTTTACGTATTCATACATATTCATTATCGTCCTGTCTACTGATCGGTACAAACTGGCTCGTTCCGTATGTAAATCACTGCGCAGGCTCGGTGGTGGTCCGTGAGTCGGTGGTCGCGATCTCCCCCTGCCAGAATTGCCTTTTACCTTCTTGGCTCTTAATCTTGGCAGTCTTGGCTAGTTTTCTCAGTGCGCTACACGAAACTGCGTTTTGTCATCCTTTTCTGACAGAAGCACGTTGTCTGTTGTTCTGCTGACATTAACGATCGCCTAGGGACTAAAATGCAGATCGACAGATGCGCTGATTCGTACGCTCCGTGTTCCCGTAATGGAACACCGTCTCTGGTTGGTTGATTTCATCGCTTTGGTTACACCTGTTCCTGTTGTTCAGTTTTTTCTTTTTTGGCTTTGTGTGATTCTCTCTGTGATTCTGTTTTTCTCTGCCTCGCTTTTCCCAGCTCCCCGTCCCTCACTTTGAATACCCGTTATCCTTCACCAGCTCACTCTCCCTTGGTTGCCATCCCCGTTTCTGAGTTCCTCCTGCTTTGCCACGTAGCCCGTGACTTTTTTCTTAATCTCTCTCTGTCTGCCTCAACGCTCCCGCCGCGCTTTTTAGTTCGTCTGCTCTGCTCTGTACCCTGCTACTGTTACTTGCCTGCCTGAGTTCTTCTCTGTCCAGCTCCCTTTCCCTATTCTTGAATTCCTGTTCTTCCTGCACCCGCCGCTGTTCCCTGTGATCTCTGTCTCTCTCTGTCCAGCTCCCTGTCCCTAGGTTTTAATTCCTGCCTCTGCCCGCCGTAGCCCGTCTAGATTTTTCTCTCGGCCTCTCTCTCTGTCCAGCTCCCCCTCTCTGTGTTCTAATTCCACGTTCTCTGTCACGTAGACCCGTGCTATTTGTTTGTCCTCATCTCTCTCTGTCCAGCTCCTTGCTGCTATGTTTTATTTCTTCCCTCTCTGTCTGTCTTTGTAGCCCATTGCCGTTGTGTGTTTTTTTTTTTTTTTTTTTTCCTACTTGTTTCTTCATGTGTCTCTGTCTGCCTCCCAGTGCCTGATCTTTAATTCCTCCTTCCCTGTAGGCCGCTGTTCCTTTTTTCCATTCTACATTGTGTTCTCTTTGGTCTCCTGTTCTTATTCATCGATTCCCTCCTCGCCGCCCTGTGGCTTGTCCCCATTTTATTGTTGCGCCTCTCTCCCTCTCTCTGGCTTCTTGCCCCTGTTTTGAAAATTCCTCCCTCTCTTCTCTCTTCCCTGTTGGCCGTGTGATCTTCAGCCTTTCTCCATCTCTTTCTGCCCAGCTCTCTGTGTCTATTCATTAATTCTTCCCTCTCTGCCCTGTAGCCTGTAGCTTTTGTCCTTTCTCCATCTTGCTGTCTCTGGCTTCCCCGTGACCCTGTTTTAGAATTGTTTCTCTCTCCTTTCTGTACTCATTGCGATTCCTTTTGCTCCCCATGTCCCTTTGTTTTGGGTGTTTTTTTTTGTTGTTGTTTCTCTGGCTCCCTGTCCCTAATTCTTAATTCTCTGCCTTCTCGTGCTCTGTACCACGTAGCCCCATGGTTTGTTTTGTGGTGTTCCCTCCCCGGCCCCTTCCCTCCGTTGTTGGCTGTCTCGGCTCCCTGTCCCCGTGGCTTCATTCTTCCCTTTCTGCCCTGTTCTTGTCGCTTGTCTTGTCTGTCTCCATCGCGCTCGGTCCAGCTTCCTGCCCCTATTCTTCTTTCCTCCCTCGCTGTCGTGCTGCCTGCCCCAGGTTCTTTGTGCGTCTCCAGCCTGCTCCTCTTCCTTCTTTGTTGGTCTGTGTCCTGCTCTTCCCCCCTCTTTCTGCTGCCTCTCTTCCCCTCTCTCTGCTGCTTGTATCTCCACCTCCGTCAGGCTCCCTGTCCTTCTCTGGCCGTCCTGTTCCCTGCCTCGTGCCTTCTCACTACACGCACACACGCCCCCCCGCCCCCGTCCAGCTGGCTGCCGCTCTTCTCTTCTCTTCTCTCTTCCTACTGTCCTGTGCCCTGCTCCTCACCTTTGGTGGCCTCCCCCTCTGCCCAGCAGCCCGTCGCTCCAGGAGCCAGGCGACGGACGGTCCCTTCCCTGCCAAACGCGGACAAGCGCGTGCCGTGGTTTAGCCCCAGCTGGCAACTCTGCACCAGGGAGCTGCTTGCTCGCTCCACCCTCAGTGGGCTGGGGGAGAGAGCTGGAAGGGTAAAAGTGAGAAAAATCATGGGCTGAGATCAAGACTGTTTAATAGGTAAAGCAAAAGCTGTGCGTGGAAGCAAAGCAAGGAATTAATTCACTCCTCCTTTTCGGCGGGCAGGTGTTGAGCCACCTCTGGGAAAGCAGGGCTCTGTCATGTGTCATGGTTACTTAGGGAGAGAAATGCCGTAGCCCCCCCCCCCCCCCCCCCCCCAAGGACTCCCCCTTCTTCCCCCAGCTGCGTGTGCTGAGCATGATGTCAAATGGTATGGAATATCCCTTTGGTCAGTTAGCTGGGAAAGCTTTCCCAGCTGTCCCAGCCTACTTGCTGGTGGGGCACTGAGAGAACCAGAAGAGGCCCTGACTGTGGAAGCAGTGCTCAGCAAGAACCAAAACATCTCTACATTATTAACGGTGTTTTGAGCATAAATCCAAAACGTATCCCTTCCTAGCTACTGTGGAGAAAATGAGCACTATCCCAGCCACCACCAGCTCCGTGCGGCTGCGGCAACGGCGGCCGAGGTGGCCTTGGGGCAGGGGGAGCGTTGGGGACCCTGAGCCACGAATCGCTCCTGGGACTTGTTACGTGCGCGCCTGCACCAACACCTGCCCTCTCCTTTGGCCTGAGGGCTGCGTTTGCGCTCCCTTGGCGTGGGGCAAGGGGCTGTGATGGAGCCCGGGGGAGGAGGTGGTGCACTGTGGGGGTGAGGGGAGGGGGCCCCCCGTTGCTGCTGCGCCTCAGCTGTGGGCGGGGTCTGGCTGGAGGAGCCCCAGGTGCGGGCAGTGGGGCTGGCGGTGCCGGCTCCTCCCTGGAAAAGGGGTGGTGCCCTGCTCCGGGGGGCCAGTGTGAGCCGAGGGCGGAGCGGAGCGGAGCTGTGGCCGAGCGTCAGCGGGCTGCGAGTGTAGCGAGGGAGGAGGTGAGCGGGGGCTGGGTGGGGGGCCGCTGCGTGCCGGGTCAAGCCCCGAGGAGGGCTGCGGCGGGGCAGCGGCGGGTCGGAGCGGGCGGTGGGGAGAGCGAGGCTGTGCTGAGGGCTCGGTGGGGCTTCCGGGTGCATCGGCGGGAGGGTCGGTGCCCCGCAGGGTGAGAGAGCGGGGAGGGCGGGCTCGCGGCGTGGCGGGAGCTGTGGTGGTGCGTCTGCCGGCTGGGCGGGCGGCCATGTTGTGGCGCAGAGCGTGCCGGGAGCTGTAGTCCTTGTGTCGGGGGGCTGCCGGGCGGCCGTGTTGTGGCGCAGAGCATGGCGGGAGCTGTAGTCCTTGTGGCGGGGGGCTGCCGGGCGGCCGTGTTGTGGCGCAGAGCATGGCGGGAGCTGTAGTCCTTGCGGACGCGGCTGCCGGGCGGCCGCGTTGTGGCGCAGAGCATGGCGGGAGCTGTAGTCCTTGCGGCGGCGGGCTCCCGGGCGGCCGTGTTGTGGCGCAGAGCATGGCGGGAGCTGTAGTCCTTGTGGCGGGGGGCTGCCGGGCGGCCGTGTTGTGGCGCAGAGCATGGCGGGAGCTGTAGTCCTTGCGGCGGGGGGCTGCCGGGCGGCCGTGTTGTGGCGCAGAGCATGCCGGGAGCTGTAGTCCTTGTGGCGGGGGGCTGCCGGGCGGCCGTGTTGTGGCGCAGAGCATGGCGGGAGCTGTAGTCCTTGTGGCGGGGGGCTGCCGGGCGGCCGTGTTGTGGCGCAGAGCATGCCGGGAGCTGTAGTCCTGGCGCAGTGGCTGCCGGCCCTGTCACGTGGCTCGCCGTGCCGCGTACGGTAGGCGCGGTGTATTTTTGGGGTTGGATTCGTGTTGATTTCTGGGGGCTTCCAGGTGCGGCCGCTCCCCGAGAAGCGGTGAGTTCCCCGGGAGCTGACAGAAGGGAAGAGGGAAAGGAGGAGGACCTTTTCCCCCTGCCCAGGGCGCAGATGATGGCCGCCGCCTCCCCGGCTCACCGGAGCTCCCGCTCAGCCTCCCCTGGCCCCCCCTTGCCCCGTGCGCCTGCCCCCAGCCCCGGCACCTCCCCTGAAGCGTGCTGCGTAGCCCTTGGCCGCCCCCAGGCCCTGTCGTGAAGGCAGCGAGCCGGCCCTCGAGCGCACTGGATTCCCCCTCGGCGCAGGGGCCCTTAGCAGTAGCGCGGGGAAGGGGCGGTGTGTCCAGAAGCCCCTGCGCAAGGAGGGGCTTTGGCCAGGGTCGATCGACGGTAATGACGGTCGCTGTTTCTTCTTTCCCTCTCCCAGAGACCGTGCTGAGGACGTGGTTGTCTGTCCTTCCCCCGGGGATGCCGTTGACTGCAGCCGTCTCAGGCTTGCGTGGCTTCTCTCTGCCCGGTGTTGCCATCCTCGCAGCGCGGGGGCGAAAAGGGACACACAGAGCCCTTCCCGGCTGTGGACAGGAGCTGCCTCGGCTGAAGCTGGAGACGCCAACGAAAGGTAAAGCAGAAGAAACTGAAGGCGCTCTGGCTGCCAGCTGCCTTCCTGCCGCAGGCAAGAGAGAGCCTGTCCCTGCAGGTGAGGGAGGGAGGATCCCCCTTCGTAGCCCGCAGCGGGCCAGGCCACCAACGTGCACCGCAGGGTCTGTACGCGTAACCGGGAGTTGGGTACGGGCGTGTAGTGCACGAGCGAGCTAGGCTACGTGCCTAGGAAGCCTCATCTCGTAAGAGCGGTAAGACACCCATGTATCCTCTTTAGGTGGAGAACGGCCTAGAGTCTGGAGCTGCAGAAGAGGCAGGGCGGAGAGGAGGGGAAAGAAGCATCTGAACGGCTAAATTGTGCCAGCAGCGCTGAGAGCGAGAGTCGCGGTGAGTCCTGGGCCACTGGGGCCCCGTTGCCTCTCTTGTGCGTCCTGGGCCCTCCCTGTCTCTCCCCCCTGGCCCCCTCTCTTTCCTTACCTGCTGCAAAATTTTTTTTTTTTTTTTTTTTGGCGCCCCCCCGCCCCTTCTTTCTCCATCTCGCTCTGAGTGGCTCCCTGCCTCCCCGTCTTTTCAGGCCTCCCTCTCTCTGTCCTGTAGCCTGTGGCTACTTTTTCTTTCTCCGCCTCTCTCTGCCTGGCTCTGGCTCCGTTTTTATTTTTTTATTCCTCCTGCTCTGTTCTGTAGCCTGTCGGTATTTTGTCTTTCTCTGGCCCTCTTGGTCTGACTCCGTGTGTTACCGAAAAACGCGGTAAAATCGGAAACAACTCCTCAACGCCGATTTAGTATTAAAGAGCAGGCGTTCTTTATTCACGGCGCCAGATGCACGGGGGATCGCTTCTCCTGGCGTGCGTACCTCACACACCTTTCCCGTAGAATTTGTAGATCAAAATTTTACGTATTCATACATATTCATTATCGTCCTGTCTACTGATCGGTACAAACTGGCTCGTTCCGTATGTAAATCACTGCGCAGGCTCGGTGGTGGTCCGTGAGTCGGTGGTCGCGATCTCCCCCTGCCAGAATTGCCTTTTACCTTCTTGGCTCTTAATCTTGGCAGTCTTGGCTAGTTTTCTCAGTGCGCTACACGAAACCGCGTTTTGTCATCCTTTTCTGACAGAAGCACGTTGTCTGTTGTTCTGCTGACATTAACGATCGCCTAGGGACTAAAATGCAGATCGACAGATGCGCTGATTCGTACGCTCCGTGTTCCCGTAATGGAACACCGTCTCTGGTTGGTTGATTTCATCGCTTTGGTTACACCTGTTCCTGTTGTTCAGTTTCTTCTTTTTTGGCTTTGTGTGATTCTCTCTGTGATTCTGTTTTTCTCTGCCTCGCTTTTCCCAGCTCCCCGTCCCTCACTTTGAATACCCGTTATCCTTCACCAGCTCACTCTCCCTTGGTTGCCATCCCCGTTTCTGAGTTCCTCCTGCTTTGCCACGTAGCCCGTGACTTTTTTCTTAATCTCTCTCTGTCTGCCTCAACGCTCCCGCCGCGCTTTTTAGTTCGTCTGCTCTGCTCTGTACCCTGCTACTGTTACTTGCCTGCCTGAGTTCTTCTCTGTCCAGCTCCCTTTCCCTATTCTTGAATTCCTGTTCTTCCTGCACCCGCCGCTGTTCCCTGTGATCTCCGTCCCCTCTGTCCAGCTCCCTGTCCCTAGGTTTTAATTCCTGCCTCTGCCCGCCGTAGCCCGTCTAGATTTTTCTCTCGGCCTCTCTCTCTGTCCGGCTCCCCCTCTCTGTGTTCTAATTCCACGTTCTCTGTCACGTAGACCCGTGCTATTTGTTTGTCCTCATCTCTCTCTGTCCAGCTCCTTGCTGCTATGTTTTATTTCTTCCCTCTCTGTCTGTCTTTGTAGCCCATTGCCGTTGTGTGGTTTTTTTTTTTTTTTTCCTACTTGTTTCTTCATGTGTCTCTGTCTGCCTCCCAGTGCCTGATCTTTAATTCCTCCTTCCCTGTAGGCCGCTGTTCCTTTTTTCCATTCTACATTGTGTTCTCTTTGGTCTCCTGTTCTTATTCATCGATTCCCTCCTCGCCGCCCTGTGGCCTGTCCCCATTTTATTGTTGCGCCTCTCTCCCTCTCTCTGGCTTCTTGCCCCTGTTTTGAAAATTCCTCCCTCTCTTCTCTCTTCCCTGTTGGCCGTGTGATCTTCAGCCTTTCTCCATCTCTTTCTGCCCAGCTCTCTGTGTCTATTCATTAATTCTTCCCTCTCTGCCCTGTAGCCTGTAGCTTTTGTCCTTTCTCCATCTTGCTGTCTCTGGCTTCCCCGTGACCCTGTTTTAGAATTGTTTCTCTCTCCTTTCTGTACGCATTGCGATTCCTTTTGCTCCCCATCTCCCTTTGTTTTGGGTGTTTTTTTTTTGTTGTTGTTTCTCTGGCTCCCTGTCCCTAATTCTTAATTCTCTGCCTTCTCATGCTCTGTACCACGTAGCCCCATGGTTTGTTTTGTGGTGTTCCCTCCCCGGCCCCTTCCCTCCGTTGTTGGCTGTCTCGGCTCCCTGTCCCCGTGGCTTCATTCTTCCCTCTCTGCCCTGTTCTTGTCGCTTGTCTTGTCTGTCTCCATCGCGCTCGGTCCAGCTTCCTGCCCCTATTCTTCTTTCCTCCCTCGCTGTCGTGCTGCCTGCCCCAGGTTCTTTGTGCGTCTCCAGCCTGCTCCTCTTCCTTCTTTGTTGGTCTGTGTCCTGCTCTTCCCCCCTCTTTCTGCTGCCTCTCTTCCCCTCTCTCTGCTGCTTGTATCTCCACCTCCGTCAGGCTCCCTGTCCTTCTCTGGCCGTCCTGTTCCCTGCCTCGTGCCTTCTCACTACACGCACACACGCCCCCACGCCCCCGTCCAGCCGGCTGCCGCTCTTCTCTTCTCTTCTCTCTTCCTACTGTCCTGTGCCCTGCTCCTCACCTTTGGTGGCCTCCCCCTCTGCCCAGCAGCCCGTCGCTCCAGGAGCCGGGCGACGGACGGTCCCTTCCCTGCCAAACGCGGACAAGCGCGTGCTGTGGTTTAGCCCCAGCTGGCAACTCTGCACCAGGGAGCTGCTTGCTCGCTCCACCCTCAGTGGGCTGGGGGAGAGAGCTGGAAGGGTAAAAGTGAGAAAAATCATGGGCTGAGATCAAGACTGTTTAATAGGTAAAGCAAAAGCTGTGCGTGGAAGCAAAGCAAGGAATTAATTCACTCCTCCTTTTCGGCGGGCAGGTGTTGAGCCACCTCTGGGAAAGCAGGGCTCTGTCATGTGTCATGGTTACTTAGGGAGAGAAATGCCGTAGCCCCCCCCCCCCCCCCAAGGACTCCCCCTTCTTCCCCCAGCTGCGTGTGCTGAGCATGATGTCAAATGGTATGGAATATCCCTTTGGTCAGTTAGCTGGGAAAGCTTTCCCAGCTGTCCCAGCCTACTTGCTGGTGGGGCACTGAGAGAACCAGAAGAGGCCCTGACTGTGGAAGCAGTGCTCAGCAAGAACCAAAACATCTCTACATTATTAACGGTGTTTTGAGCATAAATCCAAAACGTATCCCTTCCTAGCTACTGTGGAGAAAATGAGCACTATCCCAGCCACCACCAGCTCCGTGCGGCTGCGGCAACGGCGGCCGAGGTGGCCTTGGGGCAGGGGGAGCGTTGGGGACCCTGAGCCACGAATCGCTCCTGGGACTTGTTACGTGCGCGCCTGCACCAACACCTGCCCTCTCCTTTGGCCTGAGGGCTGCGTTTGCGCTCCCTTGGCGTGGGGCAAGGGTCTGTGACGGAGCCCAGGGGAGGAGGTGGTGCACTGTGGGGGTGAGGGGAGGGGGCCCCCCGTTGCTGCTGCGCCTCAGCTGTGGGCGGGGTCTGGCTGGAGGAGCCCCAGGTGCGGGCAGTGGGGCTGGCGGTGCCGGCTCCTCCCTGGAAAAGGGGTGGTGCCCTGCTCCGGGGGGCCAGTGTGAGCCGAGGGCGGAGCGGAGCGGAGCTGTGGCCGAGCGTCAGCGGGCTGCGAGTGTAGCGAGGGAGGAGGTGAGCGGGGGCTGGGTGGGGGGCCGCTGCGTGCCGGGTCAAGCCCCGAGGAGGGCTGCGGCGGGGCAGCGGCGGGTCGGAGCGGGCGGTGGGGAGAGCGAGGCTGTGCTGAGGGCTCGGTGGGGCTTCCGGGTGCATCGGCGGGAGGGACGGTGCCCCGCAGGGTGAGAGAGCGGGGAGGGCGGGCTCGCGGCGTGGCGGGAGCTGTGGTGGTGCGTGTGGCGGCTGGGCGGGCGGCCATGTTGTGGCGCAGAGCATGGCGGGAGCTGTAGTCCTTGTGGCGGGGGGCTGCCGGGCGGCCATGTTGTGGCGCAGAGCATGCCGGGAGCTGTAGTCCTTGTGGCGCGCGGCTCCCGGGCGGCCGCGTTGTGGCGCAGAGCATGGCGGGAGCTGTAGTCCTGGCGCAGTGGCTGCCGGCCCTGTCACGTGGCTCGCCGGGGCGCGGCGGGAGGCGCGGTGTTCCGGCGCTCGGGTGGCGGGCGGCCGTGCCCCGTACGGTACGCGCGGTGTATTTTTGGGGTTGGATTCGTGTTGATTTCTGGGGGCTTCCAGGTGCGGCCGCTCCCCGAGAAGCGGTGAGTTCCCCGGGAGCTGACAGAAGGGAAGAGGGAAAGGAGGAGGACCTTTTCCCCCTGCCCAGGGCGCAGATGATGGCCGCCGCCTCCCCGGCTCACCGGAGCTCCCGCTCAGCCTCCCCTGGCCCCCCCCTTGCCCCGTGCGCCTGCCCCCAGCCCCGGCACCTCCCCGGAAGCGTGCTGCGTAGCCCTTGGCCGCCCCCAGGCCCTGTCGTGAAGGCAGCGAGCCGGCCCTCGAGCGCACTGGATTCCCCCTCGGCGCAGGGGCCCTTAGCAGTAGCGCGGGGAAGGGGCGGTGTGTCCAGAAGCCCCTGCGCAAGGAGGGGCTTTGGCCAGGGTCGATCGACGGTAATGACGGTCGCTGTTTCTTCTTTCCCTCTCCCAGAGACCGTGCTGAGGACGTGGTTGTCTGTCCTTCCCCCGGGGATGCCGTTGACTGCAGCCGTCTCAGGCTTGCGTGGCTTCTCTCTGCCCGGTGTTGCCATCCTCGCAGCGCGGGGGCGAAAAGGGACACACAGAGCCCTTCCCGGCTGTGGACAGGAGCTGCCTCGGCTGAAGCTGGAGACGCCAACGAAAGGTAAAGCAGAAGAAACTGAAGGCGCTCTGGCTGCCAGCTGCCTTCCTGCCGCAGGCAAGAGAGAGCCTGTCCCTGCAGGTGAGGGAGGGAGGATCCCCCTTCGTAGCCCGCAGCGGGCCAGGCCACCAACGTGCACCGCAGGGTCTGTACGCGTAACCGGGAGTTGGGTACGGGCGTGTAGTGCACGAGCGAGCTAGGCTACGTGCCTAGGAAGCCTCATCTCGTAAGAGCGGTAAGACACCCATGTATCCTCTTTAGGTGGAGAACGGCCTAGAGTCTGGAGCTGCAGAAGAGGCAGGGCGGAGAGGAGGGGAAAGAAGCATCTGAACGGCTAAATTGTGCCAGCAGCGCTGAGAGCGAGAGTCGCGGTGAGTCCTGGGCCACTGGGGCCCCGTTGCCTCTCTTGTGCGTCCTGGGCCCTCCCTGTCTCTCCCCCCTGGCCCCCTCTCTTTCCTTACCTGCTGCAAAATTTTTTTTTTTTTTTTTTTTGGCGCCCCCCCGCCCCTTCTTTCTCCATCTCGCTCTGAGTGGCTCCCTGCCTCCCCGTCTTTTCAGGCCTCTCTCTCTCTGTCCTGTAGCCTGTGGCTACTTTTTCTTTCTCCGCCTCTCTCTGCCTGGCTCTGGCTCCGTTTTTATTTTTTTATTCCTCCTGCTCTGTTCTGTAGCCTGTCGGTATTTTGTCTTTCTCTGGCCCTCTTGGTCTGACTCCGTGTGTTACCGAAAAACGCGGTAAAATCGGAAACAACTCCTCAACGCCGATTTAGTATTAAAGAGCAGGCGTTCTTTATTCACGGCGCCAGATGCACGGGGGATCGCTTCTCCTGGCGTGCGTACCTCACACACCTTTCCCGTAGAATTTGTAGATCAAAATTTTACGTATTCATACATATTCATTATCGTCCTGTCTACTGATCGGTACAAACTGGCTCGTTCCGTATGTAAATCACTGCGCAGGCTCGGTGGTGGTCCGTGAGTCGGTGGTCGCGATCTCCCCCTGCCAGAATTGCCTTTTACCTTCTTGGCTCTTAATCTTGGCAGTCTTGGCTAGTTTTCTCAGTGCGCTACACGAAACCGCGTTTTGTCATCCTTTTCTGACAGAAGCACGTTGTCTGTTGTTCTGCTGACATTAACGATCGCCTAGGGACTAAAATGCAGATCGACAGATGCGCTGATTCGTACGCTCCGTGTTCCCGTAATGGAACACCGTCTCTGGTTGGTTGATTTCATCGCTTTGGTTACACCTGTTCCTGTTGTTCAGTTTCTTCTTTTTTGGCTTTGTGTGATTCTCTCTGTGATTCTGTTTTTCTCTGCCTCGCTTTTCCCAGCTCCCCGTCCCTCACTTTGAATACCCGTTATCCTTCACCAGCTCACTCTCCCTTGGTTGCCATCCCCGTTTCTGAGTTCCTCCTGCTTTGCCACGTAGCCCGTGACTTTTTTCTTAATCTCTCTCTGTCTGCCTCAACGCTCCCGCCGCGCTTTTTAGTTCGTCTGCTCTGCTCTGTACCCTGCTACTGTTACTTGCCTGCCTGAGTTCTTCTCTGTCCAGCTCCCTTTCCCTATTCTTGAATTCCTGTTCTTCCTGCACCCGCCGCTGTTCCCTGTGATCTCTGTCTCTCTCTGTCCAGCTCCCTGTCCCTAGGTTTTAATTCCTGCCTCTGCCCGCCGTAGCCCGTCTAGATTTTTCTCTCGGCCTCTCTCTCTGTCCAGCTCCCCCTCTCTGTGTTCTAATTCCACGTTCTCTGTCACGTAGACCCGTGCTATTTGTTTGTCCTCATCTCTCTCTGTCCAGCTCCTTGCTGCTATGTTTTATTTCTTCCCTCTCTGTCTGTCTTTGTAGCCCATTGCCGTTGTGTGTTTTTTTTTTTTTTTTTTTTCCTACTTGTTTCTTCATGTGTCTCTGTCTGCCTCCCAGTGCCTGATCTTTAATTCCTCCTTCCCTGTAGGCCGCTGTTCCTTTTTTCCATTCTACATTGTGTTCTCTTTGGTCTCCTGTTCTTATTCATCGATTCCCTCCTCGCCGCCCTGTGGCTTGTCCCCATTTTATTGTTGCGCCTCTCTCCCTCTCTCTGGCTTCTTGCCCCTGTTTTGAAAATTCCTCCCTCTCTTCTCTCTTCCCTGTTGGCCGTGTGATCTTCAGCCTTTCTCCATCTCTTTCTGCCCAGCTCTCTGTGTCTATTCATTAATTCTTCCCTCTCTGCCCTGTAGCCTGTAGCTTTTGTCCTTTCTCCATCTTGCTGTCTCTGGCTTCCCCGTGACCCTGTTTTAGAATTGTTTCTCTCTCCTTTCTGTACGCATTGCGATTCCTTTTGCTCCCCATCTCCCTTTGTTTTGGGTGTTTTTTTTTGTTGTTGTTTCTCTGGCTCCCTGTCCCTAATTCTTAATTCTCTGCCTTCTCGTGCTCTGTACCACGTAGCCCCATGGTTTGTTTTGTGGTGTTCCCTCCCCGGCCCCTTCCCTCCGTTGTTGGCTGTCTCGGCTCCCTGTCCCCGTGGCTTCATTCTTCCCTTTCTGCCCTGTTCTTGTCGCTTGTCTTGTCTGTCTCCATCGCGCTCGGTCCAGCTTCCTGCCCCTATTCTTCTTTCCTCCCTCGCTGTCGTGCTGCCTGCCCCAGGTTCTTTGTGCGTCTCCAGCCTGCTCCTCTTCCTTCTTTGTTGGTCTGTGTCCTGCTCTTCCCCCCTCTTTCTGCTGCCTCTCTTCCCCTCTCTCTGCTGCTTGTATCTCCACCTCCGTCAGGCTCCCTGTCCTTCTCTGGCCGTCCTGTTCCCTGCCTCGTGCCTTCTCACTACACGCACACACGCCCCCCCGCCCCCGTCCAGCTGGCTGCCGCTCTTCTCTTCTCTTCTCTCTTCCTACTGTCCTGTGCCCTGCTCCTCACCTTTGGTGGCCTCCCCCTCTGCCCAGCAGCCCGTCGCTCCAGGAGCCAGGCGACGGACGGTCCCTTCCCTGCCAAACGCGGACAAGCACGTGCCGTGGTTCAGCCCCAGCTGGCAACTCTGCACCAGGGAGCTGCTTGCTCGCTCCACCCTCAGTGGGCTGGGGGAGAGAGCTGGAAGGGTAAAAGTGAGAAAAATCATGGGCTGAGATCAAGACTGTTTAATAGGTAAAGCAAAAGCTGTGCGTGGAAGCAAAGCAAGGAATTAATTCACTCCTCCTTTTCGGCGGGCAGGTGTTGAGCCACCTCTGGGAAAGCAGGGCTCTGTCATGTGTCATGGTTACTTAGGGAGAGAAATGCCGTAGCCCCCCCCCCCCCCCCCCCCCAAGGACTCCCCCTTCTTCCCCCAGCTGCGTGTGCTGAGCATGATGTCAAATGGTATGGAATATCCCTTTGGTCAGTTAGCTGGGAAAGCTTTCCCAGCTGTCCCAGCCTACTTGCTGGTGGGGCACTGAGAGAACCAGAAGAGGCCCTGACTGTGGAAGCAGTGCTCAGCAAGAACCAAAACATCTCTACATTATTAACGGGGTTTTGAGCATAAATCCAAAACGTATCCCTTCCTAGCTACTGTGGAGAAAATGAGCACTATCCCAGCCACCACCAGCTCCGTGCGGCTGCGGCAACGGCGGCCGAGGTGGCCTTGGGGCAGGGGGAGCGTTGGGGACCCTGAGCCACGAATCGCTCCTGGGACTTGTTACGTGCGCGCCTGCACAAACACCTGCCCTCTCCTTTGGCCTGAGGGCTGCGTTTGCGCTCCCTTGGCGTGGGGCAAGGGGCTGTGATGGAGCCCGGGGGAGGAGGTGGTGCACTGTGGGGGTGAGGGGAGGGGGCCCCCCGTTGCTGCTGCGCCTCAGCTGTGGGCGGGGTCTGGCTGGAGGAGCCCCAGGTGCGGGCAGTGGGGCTGCCGGTGCCGGCTCCTCCCTGGAAAAGGGGTGGTGCCCTGCTCCGGGGGGCCAGTGTGAGCCGAGGGCGGGGCGGAGCGGAGCTGTGGCCGAGCGTCAGCGGGCTGCGAGTGTAGCGAGGGAGGAGGTGAGCGGGGGCTGGGTGGGGGGCCGCTGCGTGCCGGGTCAAGCCCCGAGGAGGGCTGCGGCGGGGCAGCGGCGGGTCGGAGCGGGCGGTGGGGAGAGCGAGGCTGTGCTGAGGGCTCGGTGGGGCTTCCGGGTGCATCGGCGGGAGGGACGGTGCCCCGCAGGGTGAGAGAGCGGGGAGGGCGGGCTCGCGGCGTGGCGGGAGCTGTGGTGGTGCGTGTGGCGGCTGGGCGGGCGGCCGTGTTGTGGCGCAGAGCATGGCGGGAGCTGTAGTCCTTGCGGCGGGGGGCTGCCGGGCGGCCATGTTGTGGCGCAGAGCGTGCCGGGAGCTGTAGTCCTTGTGGCGGGGGGCTGCCGGGCGGCCGCGTTGTGGCGCAGAGCGTGCCGGGAGCTGTAGTCCTTGTGGCGGGGGGCTGCCGGGCGGCCGCGTTGTGGCGCAGAGCATGGCGGGAGCTGTAGTCCTTGTGGCGGGGGGCTGCCGGGCGGCCATGTTGTGGCGCAGAGCATGGCGGGAGCTGTAGTCCTGGCGCAGTGGCTGCCGGCCCTGTCACGTGGCTCGCCGGGGCGCGGCGGGAGGCGCGGTGTTCCGGCGCTCGGGTGCCGGGCGGCCGTGCCGCGTACGGTAGGCGCGGTGTATTTTTGGGGTTGGATTCGTGTTGATTTCTGGGGGCTTCCAGGTGCGGCCGCTCCCCGAGAAGCGGTGAGTTCCCCGGGAGCTGACAGAAGGGAAGAGGGAAAGGAGGAGGACCTTTTCCCCCTGCCCAGGGCGCAGATGATGGCCGCCGCCTCCCCGGCTCACCGGAGCTCCCGCTCAGCCTCCCCTGGCCCCCCCCTTGCCCCGTGCGCCTGCCCCCAGCCCCGGCACCTCCCCGGAAGCGTGCTGCGTAGCCCTTGGCCGCCCCCAGGCCCTGTCGTGAAGGCAGCGAGCCGGCCCTCGAGCGCACTGGATTCCCCCTCGGCGCAGGGGCCCTTAGCAGTAGCGCGGGGAAGGGGCGGTGTGTCCAGAAGCCCCTGCGCAAGGAGGGGCTTTGGCCAGGGTCGATCGACGGTAATGACGGTCGCTGTTTCTTCTTTCCCTCTCCCAGAGACCGTGCTGAGGACGTGGTTGTCTGTCCTTCCCCCGGGGATGCCGTTGACTGCGGCCGTCTCAGGCTTGCGTGGCTTCTCTCTGCCCGGTGTTGCCATCCTCGCAGCGCGGGGGCGAAAAGGGACACACAGAGCCCTTCCCGGCTGTGGACAGGAGCTGCCTCGGCTGAAGCTGGAGACGCCAACGAAAGGTAAAGCAGAAGAAACTGAAGGCGCTCTGGCTGCCAGCTGCCTTCCTGCCGCAGGCAAGAGAGAGCCTGTCCCTGCAGGTGAGGGAGGGAGGATCCCCCTTCGTAGCCCGCAGCGGGCCAGGCCACCAACGTGCACCGCAGGGTCTGTACGCGTAACCGGGAGTTGGGTACGGGCGTGTAGTGCACGAGAGAGCTAGGCTACGTGCCTAGGAAGCCTCATCTCGTAAGAGCGGTAAGACACCCATGTATCCTCTTTAGGTGGAGAACGGCCTAGAGTCTGGAGCTGCAGAAGAGGCAGGGCGGAGAGGAGGGGAAAGAAGCATCTGAACGGCTAAATTGTGCCAGCAGCGCTGAGAGCGAGAGTCGCGGTGAGTCCTGGGCCACTGGGGCCCCGTTGCCTCTCTTGTGCGTCCTGGGCCCTCCCTGTCTCTCCCCCCTGGCCCCCTCTCTTTCCTTACCTGCTGCAAAATTTTTTTTTTTTTTTTTTTGGCGCCCCCCCGCCCCTTCTTTCTCCATCTCGCTCTGAGTGGCTCCCTGCCTCCCCGTCTTTTCAGGCCTCCCTCTCTCTGTCCTGTAGCCTGTGGCTACTTGTTCTTTCTCCGCCTCTCTCTGCCTGGCTCTGGCTCCGTTTTTATTTTTTTATTCCTCCTGCTCTGTTCTGTAGCCTGTCGGTATTTTGTCTTTCTCTGGCCCTCTTGGTCTGACTCCGTGTGTTACCGAAAAACGCGGTAAAATCGGAAACAACTCCTCAACGCCGATTTAGTATTAAAGAGCAGGCGTTCTTTATTCACGGCGCCAGATGCACGGGGGATCGCTTCTCCTGGCGTGCGTACCTCACACACCTTTCCCGTAGAATTTGTAGATCAAAATTTTACGTATTCATACATATTCATTATCGTCCTGTCTACTGATCGGTACAAACTGGCTCGTTCCGTATGTAAATCACTGCGCAGGCTCGGTGGTGGTCCGTGAGTCAGTGGTCGCGATCTCCCCCTGCCAGAATTGCCTTTTACCTTCTTGGCTCTTAATCTTGGCAGTCTTGGCTAGTTTTCTCAGTGCGCTACACGAAACCGCGTTTTGTCATCCTTTTCTGACAGAAGCACGTTGTCTGTTGTTCTGCTGACATTAACGATCGCCTAGGGACTAAAATGCAGATCGACAGATGCGCTGATTCGTACGCTCCGTGTTCCCGTAATGGAACACCGTCTCTGGTTGGTTGATTTCATCGCTTTGGTTACACCTGTTCCTGTTGTTCAGTTTCTTCTTTTTTGGCTTTGTGTGATTCTCTCTGTGATTCTGTTTTTCTCTGCCTCGCTTTTCCCAGCTCCCCGTCCCTCACTTTGAATACCCGTTATCCTTCACCAGCTCACTCTCCCTTGGTTGCCATCCCCGTTTCTGAGTTCCTCCTGCTTTGCCACGTAGCCCGTGACTTTTTTCTTAATCTCTCTCTGTCTGCCTCAACGCTCCCGCCGCGCTTTTTAGTTCGTCTGCTCTGCTCTGTACCCTGCTACTGTTACTTGCCTGCCTGAGTTCTTCTCTGTCCAGCTCCCTTTCCCTATTCTTGAATTCCTGTTCTTCCTGCACCCGCCGCTGTTCCCTGTGATCTCTGTCTCTCTCTGTCCAGCTCCCTGTCCCTAGGTTTTAATTCCTGCCTCTGCCCGCCGTAGCCCGTCTAGATTTTTCTCTCGGCCTCTCTCTCTGTCCAGCTCCCCCTCTCTGTGTTCTAATTCCACGTTCTCTGTCACGTAGACCCGTGCTATTTGTTTGTCCTCATCTCTCTCTGTCCAGCTCCTTGCTGCTATGTTTTATTTCTTCCCTCTCTGTCTGTCTTTGTAGCCCATTGCCGTTGTGTGGTTTGTTTTTTTTTTTTCCTACTTGTTTCTTCATGTGTCTCTGTCTGCCTCCCAGTGCCTGATCTTTAATTCCTCCTTCCCTGTAGGCCGCTGTTCCTTTTTTCCATTCTACATTGTGTTCTCTTTGGTCTCCTGTTCTTATTCATCGATTCCCTCCTCGCCGCCCTGTGGCTTGTCCCCATTTTATTGTTGCGCCTCTCTCCCTCTCTCTGGCTTCTTGCCCCTGTTTTGAAAATTCCTCCCTCTCTTCTCTCTTCCCTGTTGGCCGTGTGATCTTCAGCCTTTCTCCATCTCTTTCTGCCCAGCTCTCTGTGTCTATTCATTAATTCTTCCCTCTCTGCCCTGTAGCCTGTAGCTTTTGTCCTTTCTCCATCTTGCTGTCTCTGGCTTCCCCATGACCCTGTTTTAGAATTGTTTCTCTCTCCTTTCTGTACGCATTGCGATTCCTTTTGCTCCCCATCTCCCTTTGTTTTGGGTGGTTTTTTTTTGTTGTTGTTTCTCTGGCTCCCTGTCCCTAATTCTTAATTCTCTGCCTTCTCGTGCTCTGTACCACGTAGCCCCATGGTTTGTTTTGTGGTGTTCCCTCCCCGGCCCCTTCCCTCCGTTGTTGGCTGTCTCGGCTCCCTGTCCCCGTGGCTTCATTCTTCCCTTTCTGCCCTGTTCTTGTCGCTTGTCTTGTCTGTCTCCATCGCGCTCGGTCCAGCTTCCTGCCCCTATTCTTCTTTCCTCCCTCGCTGTCGTGCTGCCTGCCCCAGGTTCTTTGTGCGTCTCCAGCCTGCTCCTCTTCCTTCTTTGTTGGTCTGTGTCCTGCTCTTCCCCCCTCTTTCTGCTGCCTCTCTTCCCCTCTCTCTGCTGCTTGTATCTCCACCTCCGTCAGGCTCCCTGTCCTTCTCTGGCCGTCCTGTTCCCTGCCTCGTGCCTTCTCACTACACGCACACACGCCCCCCCGCCCCCGTCCAGCTGGCTGCCGCTCTTCTCTTCTCTCTTCCTACTGTCCTGTGCCCTGCTCCTCACCTTTGGTGGCCTCCCCCTCTGCCCAGCAGCCTGTCGCTCCAGGAGCCAGGCGACGGACGGTCCCTTTCCTGCCAAACGCGGACAAGCGCGTGCCGTGGTTTAGCCCCAGCTGGCAACTCTGCACCAGGGAGCTGCTTGCTCGCTCCACCCTCAGTGGGCTGGGGGAGAGAGCTGGAAGGGTAAAAGTGAGAAAAATCATGGGCTGAGATCAAGACTGTTTAATAGGTAAAGCAAAAGCTGTGCGTGGAAGCAAAGCAAGGAATTAATTCACTCCTCCTTTTCGGCGGGCAGGTGTTGAGCCACCTCTGGGAAAGCAGGGCTCTGTCATGTGTCATGGTTACTTAGGGAGAGAAATGCCGTAGCCCCCCCCCCCCCCCCCCCCAAGGACTCCCCCTTCTTCCCCCAGCTGCGTGTGCTGAGCATGATGTCAAATGGTATGGAATATCCCTTTGGTCAGTTAGCTGGGAAAGCTTTCCCAGCTGTCCCAGCCTACTTGCTGGTGGGGCACTGAGAGAACCAGAAGAGGCCCTGACTGTGGAAGCAGTGCTCAGCAAGAACCAAAACATCTCTACATTATTAACGGTGTTTTGAGCATAAATCCAAAACGTATCCCTTCCTAGCTACTGTGGAGAAAATGAGCACTATCCCAGCCACCACCAGCTCCGTGCGGCTGCGGCAACGGCGGCCGAGGTGGCCTTGGGGCAGGGGGAGCGTTGGGGACCCTGAGCCACGAATCGCTCCTGGGACTTGTTACGTGCGCGCCTGCACCAACACCTGCCCTCTCCTTTGGCCTGAGGGCTGCGTTTGCGCTCCCTTGGCGTGGGGCAAGGGGCTGTGATGGAGCCCGGGGGAGGAGGTGGTGCACTGTGGGGGTGAGGGGAGGGGGCCCCCCGTTGCTGCTGCGCCTCAGCTGTGGGCGGGGTCTGGCTGGAGGAGCCCCAGGTGCGGGCAGTGGGGCTGGCGGTGCCGGCTCCTCCCTGGAAAAGGGGTGGTGCCCTGCTCCGGGGGGCCAGTGTGAGCCGAGGGCGGGGCGGAGCGGAGCTGTGGCCGAGCGTCAGCGGGCTGCGAGTGTAGCGAGGGAGGAGGTGAGCGGGGGCTGGGTGGGGGGCCGCTGCGTGCCGGGTCAAGCCCCGAGGAGGGCTGCGGCGGGGCAGCGGCGGGTCGGAGCGGGCGGTGGGGAGAGCGAGGCTGTGCTGAGGGCTCGGTGGGGCTTCCGGGTGCATCGGCGGGAGGGACGGTGCCCCGCAGGGTGAGAGAGCGGGGAGGGCGGGCTCGCGGCGTGGCGGGAGCTGTGGTGGTGCGTGTGGCGGCTGGGCGGGCGGCCGTGTTGTGGCGCAGAGCATGGCGGGAGCTGTAGTCCTTGTGGCGGGGGGCTGCCGGGCGGCCGTGTTGTGGCGCAGAGCATGGCGGGAGCTGTAGTCCTTGTGGCGGGGGGCTGCCGGGCGGCCGTGTTGTGGCGCAGAGCATGGCGGGAGCTGTAGTCCTTGCGGCGCGCGGCTGCCGGGCGGCCGTGTTGTGGCGCAGAGCGTGCCGGGAGCTGTAGTCCTTGTGGCGGGGGGCTGCCGGGCGGCCGCGTTGTGGCGCAGAGCGTGCCGGGAGCTGTAGTCCTTGTGGCGGGGGCCTGCCGGGCGGCCGTGTTGTGGCGCAGAGCATGGCGGGAGCTGTAGTCCTTGCGGCGGGGGGCTGCCGGGCGGCCGCGTTGTGGCGCAGAGCATGGCGGGAGCTGTAGTCCTTGTGGCGGGGGGCTGCCGGGCGGCCATGTTGTGGCGCAGAGCATGGCGGGAGCTGTAGTCCTTGCGGCGGGGGGCTGCCGGGCGGCCGTGTTGTGGCGCAGAGCGTGCCGGGAGCTGTAGTCCTTGTGGCGCGCGGCTGCCGGGCGGCCGTGTTGTGGCGCAGAGCATGCCGGGAGCTGTAGTCCTGGCGCAGTGGCTGCCGGCCCTGTCACGTGGCTCGCCGGGGCGCGGCGGGAGGCGCGGTGTTCCGGCGCTCGGGTGCCGGGCGGCCGTGCCGCGTACGGTAGGCGCGGTGTATTTTTGGGGTTGGATTCGTGTTGATTTCTGGGGGCTTCCAGGTGCGGCCGCTCCCCGAGAAGCGGTGAGTTCCCCGGGAGCTGACAGAAGGGAAGAGGGAAAGGAGGAGGACCTTTTCCCCCTGCCCAGGGCGCAGATGATGGCCGCCGCCTCCCCGGCTCACCGGAGCTCCCGCTCAGCCTCCCCTGGCCCCCCCTTGCCCCGTGCGCCTGCCCCCAGCCCCGGCACCTCCCCTGAAGCGTGCTGCGTAGCCCTTGGCCGCCCCCAGGCCCTGTCGTGAAGGCAGCGAGCCGGCCCTCGAGCGCACTGGATTCCCCCTCGGCGCAGGGGCCCTTAGCAGTAGCGCGGGGAAGGGGCGGTGTGTCCAGAAGCCCCTGCGCAAGGAGGGGCTTTGGCCAGGGTCGATCGACGGTAATGACGGTCGCTGTTTCTTCTTTCCCTCTCCCAGAGACCGTGCTGAGGACGTGGTTGTCTGTCCTTCCCCCGGGGATGCCGTTGACTGCAGCCGTCTCAGGCTTGCGTGGCTTCTCTCTGCCCGGTGTTGCCATCCTCGCAGCGCGGGGGCGAAAAGGGACACACAGAGCCCTTCCCGGCTGTGGACAGGAGCTGCCTCGGCTGAAGCTGGAGACGCCAACGAAAGGTAAAGCAGAAGAAACTGAAGGCGCTCTGGCTGCCAGCTGCCTTCCTGCCGCAGGCAAGAGAGAGCCTGTCCCTGCAGGTGAGGGAGGGAGGATCCCCCTTCGTAGCCCGCAGCGGGCCAGGCCACCAACGTGCACCGCAGGGTCTGTACGCGTAACCGGGAGTTGGGTACGGGCGTGTAGTGCACGAGCGAGCTAGGCTACGTGCCTAGGAAGCCTCATCTCGTAAGAGCGGTAAGACACCCATGTATCCTCTTTAGGTGGAGGACGGCCTAGAGTCTGGAGCTGCAGAAGAGGCAGGGCGGAGAGGAGGGGAAAGAAGCATCTGAACGGCTAAATTGTGCCAGCAGCGCTGAGAGCGAGAGTCGCGGTGAGTCCTGGGCCACTGGGGCCCCGTTGCCTCTCTTGTGCGTCCTGGGCCCTCCCTGTCTCTCCCCCCTGGCCCCCTCTCTTTCCTTACCTGCTGCAAAATTTTTTTTTTTTTTTTTTTTGGCGCCCCCCCGCCCCTTCTTTCTCCATCTCGCTCTGAGTGGCTCCCTGCCTCCCCGTCTTTTCAGGCCTCCCTCTCTCTGTCCTGTAGCCTGTGGCTACTTTTTCTTTCTCCGCCTCTCTCTGCCTGGCTCTGGCTCCGTTTTTATTTTTTTATTCCTCCTGCTCTGTTCTGTAGCCTGTCGGTATTTTGTCTTTCTCTGGCCCTCTTGGTCTGACTCCGTGTGTTACCGAAAAACGCGGTAAAATCGGAAACAACTCCTCAACGCCGATTTAGTATTAAAGAGCAGGCGTTCTTTATTCACGGCGCCAGATGCACGGGGGATCGCTTCTCCTGGCGTGCGTACCTCACACACCTTTCCCGTAGAATTTGTAGATCAAAATTTTACGTATTCATACATATTCATTATCGTCCTGTCTACTGATCGGTACAAACTGGCTCGTTCCGTATGTAAATCACTGCGCAGGCTCGGTGGTGGTCCGTGAGTCGGTGGTCGCGATCTCCCCCTGCCAGAATTGCCTTTTACCTTCTTGGCTCTTAATCTTGGCAGTCTTGGCTAGTTTTCTCAGTGCGCTACACGAAACCGCGTTTTGTCATCCTTTTCTGACAGAAGCACGTTGTCTGTTGTTCTGCTGACATTAACGATCGCCTAGGGACTAAAATGCAGATCGACAGATGCGCTGATTCGTACGCTCCGTGTTCCCGTAATGGAACACCGTCTCTGGTTGGTTGATTTCATCGCTTTGGTTACACCTGTTCCTGTTGTTCAGTTTCTTCTTTTTTGGCTTTGTGTGATTCTCTCTGTGATTCTGTTTTTCTCTGCCTCGCTTTTCCCAGCTCCCCGTCCCTCACTTTGAATACCCGTTATCCTTCACCAGCTCACTCTCCCTTGGTTGCCATCCCCGTTTCTGAGTTCCTCCTGCTTTGCCACGTAGCCCGTGACTTTTTTCTTAATCTCTCTCTGTCTGCCTCAACGCTCCCGCCGCGCTTTTTAGTTCGTCTGCTCTGCTCTGTACCCTGCTACTGTTACTTGCCTGCCTGAGTTCTTCTCTGTCCAGCTCCCTTTCCCTATTCTTGAATTCCTGTTCTTCCTGCACCCGCCGCTGTTCCCTGTGATCTCTGTCTCTCTCTGTCCAGCTCCCTGTCCCTAGGTTTTAATTCCTGCCTCTGCCCGCCGTAGCCCGTCTAGATTTTTCTCTCGGCCTCTCTCTCTGTCCAGCTCCCCCTCTCTGTGTTCTAATTCCACGTTCTCTGTCACGTAGACCCGTGCTATTTGTTTGTCCTCATCTCTCTCTGTCCAGCTCCTTGCTGCTATGTTTTATTTCTTCCCTCTCTGTCTGTCTTTGTAGCCCATTGCCGTTGTGTGGTTTGTTTTTTTTTTTTCCTACTTGTTTCTTCATGTGTCTCTGTCTGCCTCCCAGTGCCTGATCTTTAATTCCTCCTTCCCTGTAGGCCGCTGTTCCTTTTTTCCATTCTACATTGTGTTCTCTTTGGTCTCCTGTTCTTATTCATCGATTCCCTCCTCGCCGCCCTGTGGCTTGTCCCCATTTTATTGTTGCGCCTCTCTCCCTCTCTCTGGCTTCTTGCCCCTGTTTTGAAAATTCCTCCCTCTCTTCTCTCTTCCCTGTTGGCCGTGTGATCTTCAGCCTTTCTCCATCTCTTTCTGCCCAGCTCTCTGTGTCTATTCATTAATTCTTCCCTCTCTGCCCTGTAGCCTGTAGCTTTTGTCCTTTCTCCATCTTGCTGTCTCTGGCTTCCCCATGACCCTGTTTTAGAATTGTTTCTCTCTCCTTTCTGTACGCATTGCGATTCCTTTTGCTCCCCATCTCCCTTTGTTTTGGGTGTTTTTTTTTTGTTGTTGTTTCTCTGGCTCCCTGTCCCTAATTCTTAATTCTCTGCCTTCTCGTGCTCTGTACCACGTAGCCCCATGGTTTGTTTTGTGGTGTTCCCTCCCCGGCCCCTTCCCTCCGTTGTTGGCTGTCTCGGCTCCCTGTCCCCGTGGCTTCATTCTTCCCTTTCTGCCCTGTTCTTGTCGCTTGTCTTGTCTGTCTCCATCGCGCTCGGTCCAGCTTCCTGCCCCTATTCTTCTTTCCTCCCTCGCTGTCGTGCTGCCTGCCCCAGGTTCTTTGTGCGTCTCCAGCCTGCTCCTCTTCCTTCTTTGTTGGTCTGTGTCCTGCTCTTCCCTCTTTCTGCTGCCTCTCTTCCCCTCTCTCTGCTGCTTGTATCTCCACCTCCGTCAGGCTCCCTGTCCTTCTCTGGCCGTCCTGTTCCCTGCCTCGTGCCTTCTCACTACACGCACACACGCCCCCCCGCCCCCGTCCAGCTGGCTGCCGCTCTTCTCTTCTCTCTTCCTACTGTCCTGTGCCCTGCTCCTCACCTTTGGTGGCCTCCCCCTCTGCCCAGCAGCCTGTCGCTCCAGGAGCCAGGCGACGGACGGTCCCTTTCCTGCCAAACGCGGACAAGCGCGTGCCGTGGTTTAGCCCCAGCTGGCAACTCTGCACCAGGGAGCTGCTTGCTCGCTCCACCCTCAGTGGGCTGGGGGAGAGAGCTGGAAGGGTAAAAGTGAGAAAAATCATGGGCTGAGATCAAGACTGTTTAATAGGTAAAGCAAAAGCTGTGCGTGGAAGCAAAGCAAGGAATTAATTCACTCCTCCTTTTCGGCGGGCAGGTGTTGAGCCACCTCTGGGAAAGCAGGGCTCTGTCATGTGTCATGGTTACTTAGGGAGAGAAATGCCGTAGCCCCCCCCCCCCCCCCCCAAGGACTCCCCCTTCTTCCCCCAGCTGCGTGTGCTGAGCATGATGTCAAATGGTATGGAATATCCCTTTGGTCAGTTAGCTGGGAAAGCTTTCCCAGCTGTCCCAGCCTACTTGCTGGTGGGGCACTGAGAGAACCAGAAGAGGCCCTGACTGTGGAAGCAGTGCTCAGCAAGAACCAAAACATCTCTACATTATTAACGGTGTTTTGAGCATAAATCCAAAACGTATCCCTTCCTAGCTACTGTGGAGAAAATGAGCACTATCCCAGCCACCACCAGCTCCGTGCGGCTGCGGCAACGGCGGCCGAGGTGGCCTTGGGGCAGGGGGAGCGTTGGGGACCCTGAGCCACGAATCGCTCCTGGGACTTGTTACGTGCGCGCCTGCACCAACACCTGCCCTCTCCTTTGGCCTGAGGGCTGCGTTTGCGCTCCCTTGGCGTGGGGCAAGGGGCTGTGATGGAGCCCGGGGGAGGAGGTGGTGCACTGTGGGGGTGAGGGGAGGGGGCCCCCCGTTGCTGCTGCGCCTCAGCTGTGGGCGGGGTCTGGCTGGAGGAGCCCCAGGTGCGGGCAGTGGGGCTGGCGGTGCCGGCTCCTCCCTGGAAAAGGGGTGGTGCCCTGCTCCGGGGGGCCAGTGTGAGCCGAGGGCGGGGCGGAGCGGAGCTGTGGCCGAGCGTCAGCGGGCTGCGAGTGTAGCGAGGGAGGAGGTGAGCGGGGGCTGGGTGGGGGGCCGCTGCGTGCCGGGTCAAGCCCCGAGGAGGGCTGCGGCGGGGCAGCGGCGGGTCGGAGCGGGCGGTGGGGAGAGCGAGGCTGTGCTGAGGGCTCGGTGGGGCTTCCGGGTGCATCGGCGGGAGGGACGGTGCCCCGCAGGGTGAGAGAGCGGGGAGGGCGGGCTCGCGTCGTGGCGGGAGCTGTGGTGGTGCGTGTGGCGGCTGGGCGGGCGGCCGTGTTGTGGCGCAGAGCGTGCCGGGAGCTGTAGTCCTTGTGTCGGGGGGCTGCCGGGCGGCCGTGTTGTGGCGCAGAGCGTGCCGGGAGCTGTAGTCCTTGTGGCGGGGGGCTGCCGGGCGGCCGCGTTGTGGCGCAGAGCGTGCCGGGAGCTGTAGTCCTTGTGGCGGGGGGCTGCCGGGCGGCCGCGTTGTGCCGCAGAGCATGGCGGGAGCTGTAGTCCTTGTGGCGGGGGGCTGCCGGGCGGCCATGTTGTGGCGCAGAGCATGGCGGGAGCTGTAGTCCTGGCGCAGTGGCTGCCGGCCCTGTCACGTGGCTCGCCGGGGCGCGGCGGGAGGCGCGGTGTTCCGGCGCTCGGGTGCCGGGCGGCCGTGCCGCGTACGGTAGGCGCGGTGTATTTTTGGGGTTGGATTCGTGTTGATTTCTGGGGGCTTCCAGGTGCGGCCGCTCCCCGAGAAGCGGTGAGTTCCCCGGGAGCTGACAGAAGGGAAGAGGGAAAGGAGGAGGACCTTTTCCCCCTGCCCAGGGCGCAGATGATGGCCGCCGCCTCCCCGGCTCACCGGAGCTCCCGCTCAGCCTCCCCTGGCCCCCCCCTTGCCCCGTGCGCCTGCCCCCAGCCCCGGCACCTCCCCGGAAGCGTGCTGCGTAGCCCTTGGCCGCCCCCAGGCCCTGTCGTGAAGGCAGCGAGCCGGCCCTCGAGCGCACTGGATTCCCCCTCGGCGCAGGGGCCCTTAGCAGTAGCGCGGGGAAGGGGCGGTGTGTCCAGAAGCCCCTGCGCAAGGAGGGGCTTTGGCCAGGGTCGATCGACGGTAATGACGGTCGCTGTTTCTTCTTTCCCTCTCCCAGAGACCGTGCTGAGGACGTGGTTGTCTGTCCTTCCCCCGGGGATGCCGTTGACTGCGGCCGTCTCAGGCTTGCGTGGCTTCTCTCTGCCCGGTGTTGCCATCCTCGCAGCGCGGGGGCGAAAAGGGACACACAGAGCCCTTCCCGGCTGTGGACAGGAGCTGCCTCGGCTGAAGCTGGAGACGCCAACGAAAGGTAAAGCAGAAGAAACTGAAGGCGCTCTGGCTGCCAGCTGCCTTCCTGCCGCAGGCAAGAGAGAGCCTGTCCCTGCAGGTGAGGGAGGGAGGATCCCCCTTCGTAGCCCGCAGCGGGCCAGGCCACCAACGTGCACCGCAGGGTCTGTACGCGTAACCGGGAGTTGGGTACGGGCGTGTAGTGCACGAGCGAGCTAGGCTACGTGCCTAGGAAGCCTCATCTCGTAAGAGCGGTAAGACACCCGTGTATCCTCTTTAGGTGGAGGACGGCCTAGAGTCTGGAGCTGCAGAAGAGGCAGGGCGGAGAGGAGGGGAAAGAAGCATCTGAACGGCTAAATTGTGCCAGCAGCGCTGAGAGCGAGAGTCGCGGTGAGTCCTGGGCCACTGGGGCCCCGTTGCCTCTCTTGTGCGTCCTGGGCCCTCCCTGTCTCTCCCCCCTGGCCCCCTCTCTTTCCTTACCTGCTGCAAAATTTTTTTTTTTTTTTTTTTTGGCGCCCCCCCGCCCCTTCTTTCTCCATCTCGCTCTGAGTGGCTCCCTGCCTCCCCGTCTTTTCAGGCCTCCCTCTCTCTGTCCTGTAGCCTGTGGCTACTTGTTCTTTCTCCGCCTCTCTCTGCCTGGCTCTGGCTCCGTTTTTATTTTTTTATTCCTCCTGCTCTGTTCTGTAGCCTGTCGGTATTTTGTCTTTCTCTGGCCCTCTTGGTCTGACTCCGTGTGTTACCGAAAAACGCGGTAAAATCGGAAACAACTCCTCAACGCCGATTTAGTATTAAAGAGCAGGCGTTCTTTATTCACGGCGCCAGATGCACGGGGGATCGCTTCTCCTGGCGTGCGTACCTCACACACCTTTCCCGTAGAATTTGTAGATCAAAATTTTACGTATTCATACATATTCATTATCGTCCTGTCTACTGATCGGTACAAACTGGCTCGTTCCGTATGTAAATCACTGCGCAGGCTCGGTGGTGGTCCGTGAGTCGGTGGTCGCGATCTCCCCCTGCCAGAATTGCCTTTTACCTTCTTGGCTCTTAATCTTGGCAGTCTTGGCTAGTTTTCTCAGTGCGCTACACGAAACCGCGTTTTGTCATCCTTTTCTGACAGAAGCACGTTGTCTGTTGTTCTGCTGACATTAACGATCGCCTAGGGACTAAAATGCAGATCGACAGATGCGCTGATTCGTACGCTCCGTGTTCCCGTAATGGAACACCGTCTCTGGTTGGTTGATTTCATCGCTTTGGTTACACCTGTTCCTGTTGTTCAGTTTCTTCTTTTTTGGCTTTGTGTGATTCTCTCTGTGATTCTGTTTTTCTCTGCCTCGCTTTTCCCAGCTCCCCGTCCCTCACTTTGAATACCCGTTATCCTTCACCAGCTCACTCTCCCTTGGTTGCCATCCCCGTTTCTGAGTTCCTCCTGCTTTGCCACGTAGCCCGTGACTTTTTTCTTAATCTCTCTCTGTCTGCCTCAACGCTCCCGCCGCGCTTTTTAGTTCGTCTGCTCTGCTCTGTACCCTGCTACTGTTACTTGCCTGCCTGAGTTCTTCTCTGTCCAGCTCCCTTTCCCTATTCTTGAATTCCTGTTCTTCCTGCACCCGCCGCTGTTCCCTGTGATCTCTGTCTCTCTCTGTCCAGCTCCCTGTCCCTAGGTTTTAATTCCTGCCTCTGCCCGCCGTAGCCCGTCTAGATTTTTCTCTCGGCCTCTCTCTCTGTCCAGCTCCCCCTCTCTGTGTTCTAATTCCACGTTCTCTGTCACGTAGACCCGTGCTATTTGTTTGTCCTCATCTCTCTCTGTCCAGCTCCTTGCTGCTATGTTTTATTTCTTCCCTCTCTGTCTGTCTTTGTAGCCCATTGCCGTTGTGTGGTTTGTTTTTTTTTTTTCCTACTTGTTTCTTCATGTGTCTCTGTCTGCCTCCCAGTGCCTGATCTTTAATTCCTCCTTCCCTGTAGGCCGCTGTTCCTTTTTTCCATTCTACATTGTGTTCTCTTTGGTCTCCTGTTCTTATTCATCGATTCCCTCCTCGCCGCCCTGTGGCTTGTCCCCATTTTATTGTTGCGCCTCTCTCCCTCTCTCTGGCTTCTTGCCCCTGTTTTGAAAATTCCTCCCTCTCTTCTCTCTTCCCTGTTGGCCGTGTGATCTTCAGCCTTTCTCCATCTCTTTCTGCCCAGCTCTCTGTGTCTATTCATTAATTCTTCCCTCTCTGCCCTGTAGCCTGTAGCTTTTGTCCTTTCTCCATCTTGCTGTCTCTGGCTTCCCCATGACCCTGTTTTAGAATTGTTTCTCTCTCCTTTCTGTACGCATTGCGATTCCTTTTGCTCCCCATCTCCCTTTGTTTTGGGTGTTTTTTTTTTGTTGTTGTTTCTCTGGCTCCCTGTCCCTAATTCTTAATTCTCTGCCTTCTCGTGCTCTGTACCACGTAGCCCCATGGTTTGTTTTGTGGTGTTCCCTCCCCGGCCCCTTCCCTCCGTTGTTGGCTGTCTCGGCTCCCTGTCCCCGTGGCTTCATTCTTCCCTTTCTGCCCTGTTCTTGTCGCTTGTCTTGTCTGTCTCCATCGCGCTCGGTCCAGCTTCCTGCCCCTATTCTTCTTTCCTCCCTCGCTGTCGTGCTGCCTGCCCCAGGTTCTTTGTGCGTCTCCAGCCTGCTCCTCTTCCTTCTTTGTTGGTCTGTGTCCTGCTCTTCCCTCTTTCTGCTGCCTCTCTTCCCCTCTCTCTGCTGCTTGTATCTCCACCTCCGTCAGGCTCCCTGTCCTTCTCTGGCCGTCCTGTTCCCTGCCTCGTGCCTTCTCACTACACGCACACACGCCCCCCCGCCCCCGTCCAGCTGGCTGCCGCTCTTCTCTTCTCTCTTCCTACTGTCCTGTGCCCTGCTCCTCACCTTTGGTGGCCTCCCCCTCTGCCCAGCAGCCTGTCGCTCCAGGAGCCAGGCGACGGACGGTCCCTTTCCTGCCAAACGCGGACAAGCGCGTGCCGTGGTTTAGCCCCAGCTGGCAACTCTGCACCAGGGAGCTGCTTGCTCGCTCCACCCTCAGTGGGCTGGGGGAGAGAGCTGGAAGGGTAAAAGTGAGAAAAATCATGGGCTGAGATCAAGACTGTTTAATAGGTAAAGCAAAAGCTGTGCGTGGAAGCAAAGCAAGGAATTAATTCACTCCTCCTTTTCGGCGGGCAGGTGTTGAGCCACCTCTGGGAAAGCAGGGCTCTGTCATGTGTCATGGTTACTTAGGGAGAGAAATGCCGTAGCCCCCCCCCCCCCCCCCCCCAAGGACTCCCCCTTCTTCCCCCAGCTGCGTGTGCTGAGCATGATGTCAAATGGTATGGAATATCCCTTTGGTCAGTTAGCTGGGAAAGCTTTCCCAGCTGTCCCAGCCTACTTGCTGGTGGGGCACTGAGAGAACCAGAAGAGGCCCTGACTGTGGAAGCAGTGCTCAGCAAGAACCAAAACATCTCTACATTATTAACGGTGTTTTGAGCATAAATCCAAAACGTATCCCTTCCTAGCTACTGTGGAGAAAATGAGCACTATCCCAGCCACCACCAGCTCCGTGCGGCTGCGGCAACGGCGGCCGAGGTGGCCTTGGGGCAGGGGGAGCGTTGGGGACCCTGAGCCACGAATCGCTCCTGGGACTTGTTACGTGCGCGCCTGCACCAACACCTGCCCTCTCCTTTGGCCTGAGGGCTGCGTTTGCGCTCCCTTGGCGTGGGGCAAGGGGCTGTGATGGAGCCCGGGGGAGGAGGTGGTGCACTGTGGGGGTGAGGGGAGGGGGCCCCCCGTTGCTGCTGCGCCTCAGCTGTGGGCGGGGTCTGGCTGGAGGAGCCCCAGGTGCGGGCAGTGGGGCTGGCGGTGCCGGCTCCTCCCTGGAAAAGGGGTGGTGCCCTGCTCCGGGGGGCCAGTGTGAGCCGAGGGCGGGGCGGAGCGGAGCTGTGGCCGAGCGTCAGCGGGCTGCGAGTGTAGCGAGGGAGGAGGTGAGCGGGGGCTGGGTGGGGGGCCGCTGCGTGCCGGGTCAAGCCCCGAGGAGGGCTGCGGCGGGGCAGCGGCGGGTCGGAGCGGGCGGTGGGGAGAGCGAGGCTGTGCTGAGGGCTCGGTGGGGCTTCCGGGTGCATCGGCGGGAGGGACGGTGCCCCGCAGGGTGAGAGAGCGGGGAGGGCGGGCTCGCGGCGTGGCGGGAGCTGTGGTGGTGCGTGTGGCGGCTGGGCGGGCGGCCGTGTTGTGGCGCAGAGCGTGCCGGGAGCTGTAGTCCTTGTGTCGGGGGGCTGCCGGGCGGCCGTGTTGTGGCGCAGAGCATGGCGGGAGCTGTAGTCCTTGTGGCGGGGGGCTGCCGGGCGGCCATGTTGTGGCGCAGAGCATGGCGGGAGCTGTAGTCCTTGTGGCGCGCGGCTGGGCGGGCGGCCGTGTTGTGGCGCAGAGCATGGCGGGAGCTGTAGTCCTGGCGCAGTGGCTGCCGGCCCTGTCACGTGGCTCGCCGGGGCGCGGCGGGAGGCGCGGTGTTCCGGCGCTCGGGTGCCGGGCGGCCGTGCCGCGTACGGTAGGCGCGGTGTATTTTTGGGGTTGGATTCGTGTTGATTTCTGGGGGCTTCCAGGTGCGGCCGCTCCCCGAGAAGCGGTGAGTTCCCCGGGAGCTGACAGAAGGGAAGAGGGAAAGGAGGAGGACCTTTTCCCCCTGCCCAGGGCGCAGATGATGGCCGCCGCCTCCCCGGCTCACCGGAGCTCCCGCTCAGCCTCCCCTGGCCCCCCCTTGCCCCGTGCGCCTGCCCCCAGCCCCGGCACCTCCCCTGAAGCGTGCTGCGTAGCCCTTGGCCGCCCCCAGGCCCTGTCGTGAAGGCAGCGAGCCGGCCCTCGAGCGCACTGGATTCCCCCTCGGCGCAGGGGCCCTTAGCAGTAGCGCGGGGAAGGGGCGGTGTGTCCAGAAGCCCCTGCGCAAGGAGGGGCTTTGGCCAGGGTCGATCGACGGTAATGACGGTCGCTGTTTCTTCTTTCCCTCTCCCAGAGACCGTGCTGAGGACGTGGTTGTCTGTCCTTCCCCCGGGGATGCCGTTGACTGCGGCCGTCTCAGGCTTGCGTGGCTTCTCTCTGCCCGGTGTTGCCATCCTCGCAGCGCGGGGGCGAAAAGGGACACACAGAGCCCTTCCCGGCTGTGGACAGGAGCTGCCTCGGCTGAAGCTGGAGACGCCAACGAAAGGTAAAGCAGAAGAAACTGAAGGCGCTCTGGCTGCCAGCTGCCTTCCTGCCGCAGGCAAGAGAGAGCCTGTCCCTGCAGGTGAGGGAGGGAGGATCCCCCTTCGTAGCCCGCAGCGGGCCAGGCCACCAACGTGCACCGCAGGGTCTGTACGCGTAACCGGGAGTTGGGTACGGGCGTGTAGTGCACGAGAGAGCTAGGCTACGTGCCTAGGAAGCCTCATCTCGTAAGAGCGGTAAGACACCCATGTATCCTCTTTAGGTGGAGAACGGCCTAGAGTCTGGAGCTGCAGAAGAGGCAGGGCGGAGAGGAGGGGAAAGAAGCATCTGAACGGCTAAATTGTGCCAGCAGCGCTGAGAGCGAGAGTCGCGGTGAGTCCTGGGCCACTGGGGCCCCGTTGCCTCTCTTGTGCGTCCTGGGCCCTCCCTGTCTCTCCCCCCTGGCCCCCTCTCTTTCCTTACCTGCTGCAAAATTTTTTTTTTTTTTTTTTTTGGCGCCCCCCCGCCCCTTCTTTCTCCATCTCGCTCTGAGTGGCTCCCTGCCTCCCCGTCTTTTCAGGCCTCCCTCTCTCTGTCCTGTAGCCTGTGGCTACTTGTTCTTTCTCCGCCTCTCTCTGCCTGGCTCTGGCTCCGTTTTTATTTTTTTATTCCTCCTGCTCTGTTCTGTAGCCTGTCGGTATTTTGTCTTTCTCTGGCCCTCTTGGTCTGACTCCGTGTGTTACCGAAAAACGCGGTAAAATCGGAAACAACTCCTCAACGCCGATTTAGTATTAAAGAGCAGGCGTTCTTTATTCACGGCGCCAGATGCACGGGGGATCGCTTCTCCTGGCGTGCGTACCTCACACACCTTTCCCGTAGAATTTGTAGATCAAAATTTTACGTATTCATACATATTCATTATCGTCCTGTCTACTGATCGGTACAAACTGGCTCGTTCCGTATGTAAATCACTGCGCAGGCTCGGTGGTGGTCCGTGAGTCGGTGGTCGCGATCTCCCCCTGCCAGAATTGCCTTTTACCTTCTTGGCTCTTAATCTTGGCAGTCTTGGCTAGTTTTCTCAGTGCGCTACACGAAACCGCGTTTTGTCATCCTTTTCTGACAGAAGCACGTTGTCTGTTGTTCTGCTGACATTAACGATCGCCTAGGGACTAAAATGCAGATCGACAGATGCGCTGATTCGTACGCTCCGTGTTCCCGTAATGGAACACCGTCTCTGGTTGGTTGATTTCATCGCTTTGGTTACACCTGTTCCTGTTGTTCAGTTTCTTCTTTTTTGGCTTTGTGTGATTCTCTCTGTGATTCTGTTTTTCTCTGCCTCGCTTTTCCCAGCTCCCCGTCCCTCACTTTGAATACCCGTTATCCTTCACCAGCTCACTCTCCCTTGGTTGCCATCCCCGTTTCTGAGTTCCTCCTGCTTTGCCACGTAGCCCGTGACTTTTTTCTTAATCTCTCTCTGTCTGCCTCAACGCTCCCGCCGCGCTTTTTAGTTCGTCTGCTCTGCTCTGTACCCTGCTACTGTTACTTGCCTGCCTGAGTTCTTCTCTGTCCAGCTCCCTTTCCCTATTCTTGAATTCCTGTTCTTCCTGCACCCGCCGCTGTTCCCTGTGATCTCTGTCTCTCTCTGTCCAGCTCCCTGTCCCTAGGTTTTAATTCCTGCCTCTGCCCGCCGTAGCCCGTCTAGATTTTTCTCTCGGCCTCTCTCTCTGTCCAGCTCCCCCTCTCTGTGTTCTAATTCCACGTTCTCTGTCACGTAGACCCGTGCTATTTGTTTGTCCTCATCTCTCTCTGTCCAGCTCCTTGCTGCTATGTTTTATTTCTTCCCTCTCTGTCTGTCTTTGTAGCCCATTGCCGTTGTGTGGTTTGTTTTTTTTTTTTCCTACTTGTTTCTTCATGTGTCTCTGTCTGCCTCCCAGTGCCTGATCTTTAATTCCTCCTTCCCTGTAGGCCGCTGTTCCTTTTTTCCATTCTACATTGTGTTCTCTTTGGTCTCCTGTTCTTATTCATCGATTCCCTCCTCGCCGCCCTGTGGCTTGTCCCCATTTTATTGTTGCGCCTCTCTCCCTCTCTCTGGCTTCTTGCCCCTGTTTTGAAAATTCCTCCCTCTCTTCTCTCTTCCCTGTTGGCCGTGTGATCTTCAGCCTTTCTCCATCTCTTTCTGCCCAGCTCTCTGTGTCTATTCATTAATTCTTCCCTCTCTGCCCTGTAGCCTGTAGCTTTTGTCCTTTCTCCATCTTGCTGTCTCTGGCTTCCCCATGACCCTGTTTTAGAATTGTTTCTCTCTCCTTTCTGTACGCATTGCGATTCCTTTTGCTCCCCATCTCCCTTTGTTTTGGGTGGTTTTTTTTTGTTGTTGTTTCTCTGGCTCCCTGTCCCTAATTCTTAATTCTCTGCCTTCTCGTGCTCTGTACCACGTAGCCCCATGGTTTGTTTTGTGGTGTTCCCTCCCCGGCCCCTTCCCTCCGTTGTTGGCTGTCTCGGCTCCCTGTCCCCGTGGCTTCATTCTTCCCTCTCTGCCCTGTTCTTGTCGCTTGTCTTGTCTGTCTCCATCGCGCTCGGTCCAGCTTCCTGCCCCTATTCTTCTTTCCTCCCTCGCTGTCGTGCTGCCTGCCCCAGGTTCTTTGTGCGTCTCCAGCCTGCTCCTCTTCCTTCTTTGTTGGTCTGTGTCCTGCTCTTCCCTCTTTCTGCTGCCTCTCTTCCCCTCTCTCTGCTGCTTGTATCTCCACCTCCGTCAGGCTCCCTGTCCTTCTCTGGCCGTCCTGTTCCCTGCCTCGTGCCTTCTCACTACACGCACACACGCCCCCCCGCCCCCGTCCAGCTGGCTGCCGCTCTTCTCTTCTCTCTTCCTACTGTCCTGTGCCCTGCTCCTCACCTTTGGTGGCCTCCCCCTCTGCCCAGCAGCCCGTCGCTCCAGGAGCCAGGCGACGGACGGTCCCTTTCCTGCCAAACGCGGACAAGCGCGTGCCGTGGTTTAGCCCCAGCTGGCAACTCTGCACCAGGGAGCTGCTTGCTCGCTCCACCCTCAGTGGGCTGGGGGAGAGAGCTGGAAGGGTAAAAGTGAGAAAAATCATGGGCTGAGATCAAGACTGTTTAATAGGTAAAGCAAAAGCTGTGCGTGGAAGCAAAGCAAGGAATTAATTCACTCCTCCTTTTCGGCGGGCAGGTGTTGAGCCACCTCTGGGAAAGCAGGGCTCTGTCATGTGTCATGGTTACTTAGGGAGAGAAATGCCGTAGCCCCCCCCCCCCCCCCCCCCAAGGACTCCCCCTTCTTCCCCCAGCTGCGTGTGCTGAGCATGATGTCAAATGGTATGGAATATCCCTTTGGTCAGTTAGCTGGGAAAGCTTTCCCAGCTGTCCCAGCCTACTTGCTGGTGGGGCACTGAGAGAACCAGAAGAGGCCCTGACTGTGGAAGCAGTGCTCAGCAAGAACCAAAACATCTCTACATTATTAACGGTGTTTTGAGCATAAATCCAAAACGTATCCCTTCCTAGCTACTGTGGAGAAAATGAGCACTATCCCAGCCACCACCAGCTCCGTGCGGCTGCGGCAACGGCGGCCGAGGTGGCCTTGGGGCAGGGGGAGCGTTGGGGACCCTGAGCCACGAATCGCTCCTGGGACTTGTTACGTGCGCGCCTGCACCAACACCTGCCCTCTCCTTTGGCCTGAGGGCTGCGTTTGCGCTCCCTTGGCGTGGGGCAAGGGGCTGTGATGGAGCCCGGGGGAGGAGGTGGTGCACTGTGGGGGTGAGGGGAGGGGGCCCCCCGTTGCTGCTGCGCCTCAGCTGTGGGCGGGGTCTGGCTGGAGGAGCCCCAGGTGCGGGCAGTGGGGCTGGCGGTGCCGGCTCCTCCCTGGAAAAGGGGTGGTGCCCTGCTCCGGGGGGCCAGTGTGAGCCGAGGGCGGAGCGGAGCGGAGCTGTGGCCGAGCGTCAGCGGGCTGCGAGTGTAGCGAGGGAGGAGGTGAGCGGGGGCTGGGTGGGGGGCCGCTGCGTGCCGGGTCAAGCCCCGAGGAGGGCTGCGGCGGGTCGGAGCGGGCGGTGGGGAGAGCGAGGCTGTGCTGAGGGCTCGGTGGGGCTTCCGGGGGCAGCGGCGGGAGGGACGGTGCCCCGCAGGGTGAGAGAGCGGGGAGGGCGGGCTCGCGGCGTGGCGGGAGCTGTGGTGGTGCGTGTGGCGGCTGGGCGGGCGGCCGTGTTGTGGCGCAGAGCGTGCCGGGAGCTGTAGTCCTTGTGGCGGGGGGCTGCCGGGCGGCCGCGTTGTGGCGCAGAGCGTGCCGGGAGCTGTAGTCCTTGCGGCGCGCGGCTGCCGGGCGGCCGCGTTGTGGCGCAGAGCGTGCCGGGAGCTGTAGTCCTTGCGGCGCGCGGCTGCCGGGCGGCCGTGTTGTGGCGCAGAGCATGGCGGGAGCTGTAGTCCTTGTGGCGGGGGGCTGCCGGGCGGCCATGTTGTGGCGCAGAGCATGGCGGGAGCTGTAGTCCTGGCGCAGTGGCTGCCGGCCCTGTCACGTGGCTCGCCGGGGCGCGGCGGGAGGCGCGGTGTTCCGGCGCTCGGGTGCCGGGCGGCCGTGCCGCGTACGGTAGGCGCGGTGTATTTTTGGGGTTGGATTCGTGTTGATTTCTGGGGGCTTCCAGGTGCGGCCGCTCCCCGAGAAGCGGTGAGTTCCCCGGGAGCTGACAGAAGGGAAGAGGGAAAGGAGGAGGACCTTTTCCCCCTGCCCAGGGCGCAGATGATGGCCGCCGCCTCCCCGGCTCACCGGAGCTCCCGCTCAGCCTCCCCTGGCCCCCCCCTTGCCCCGTGCGCCTGCCCCCAGCCCCGGCACCTCCCCGGAAGCGTGCTGCGTAGCCCTTGGCCGCCCCCAGGCCCTGTCGTGAAGGCAGCGAGCCGGCCCTCGAGCGCACTGGATTCCCCCTCGGCGCAGGGGCCCTTAGCAGTAGCGCGGGGAAGGGGCGGTGTGTCCAGAAGCCCCTGCGCAAGGAGGGGCTTTGGCCAGGGTCGATCGACGGTAATGACGGTCGCTGTTTCTTCTTTCCCTCTCCCAGAGACCGTGCTGAGGACGTGGTTGTCTGTCCTTCCCCCGGGGATGCCGTTGACTGCGGCCGTCTCAGGCTTGCGTGGCTTCTCTCTGCCCGGTGTTGCCATCCTCGCAGCGCGGGGGCGAAAAGGGACACACAGAGCCCTTCCCGGCTGTGGACAGGAGCTGCCTCGGCTGAAGCTGGAGACGCCAACGAAAGGTAAAGCAGAAGAAACTGAAGGCGCTCTGGCTGCCAGCTGCCTTCCTGCCGCAGGCAAGAGAGAGCCTGTCCCTGCAGGTGAGGGAGGGAGGATCCCCCTTCGTAGCCCGCAGCGGGCCAGGCCACCAACGTGCACCGCAGGGTCTGTACGCGTAACCGGGAGTTGGGTACGGGCGTGTAGTGCACGAGAGAGCTAGGCTACGTGCCTAGGAAGCCTCATCTCGTAAGAGCGGTAAGACACCCATGTATCCTCTTTAGGTGGAGAACGGCCTAGAGTCTGGAGCTGCAGAAGAGGCAGGGCGGAGAGGAGGGGAAAGAAGCATCTGAACGGCTAAATTGTGCCAGCAGCGCTGAGAGCGAGAGTCGCGGTGAGTCCTGGGCCACTGGGGCCCCGTTGCCTCTCTTGTGCGTCCTGGGCCCTCCCTGTCTCTCCCCCCTGGCCCCCTCTCTTTCCTTACCTGCTGCAAAATTTTTTTTTTTTTTTTTTTTGGCGCCCCCCCGCCCCTTCTTTCTCCATCTCGCTCTGAGTGGCTCCCTGCCTCCCCGTCTTTTCAGGCCTCCCTCTCTCTGTCCTGTAGCCTGTGGCTACTTGTTCTTTCTCCGCCTCTCTCTGCCTGGCTCTGGCTCCGTTTTTATTTTTTTATTCCTCCTGCTCTGTTCTGTAGCCTGTCGGTATTTTGTCTTTCTCTGGCCCTCTTGGTCTGACTCCGTGTGTTACCGAAAAACGCGGTAAAATCGGAAACAACTCCTCAACGCCGATTTAGTATTAAAGAGCAGGCGTTCTTTATTCACGGCGCCAGATGCACGGGGGATCGCTTCTCCTGGCGTGCGTACCTCACACACCTTTCCCGTAGAATTTGTAGATCAAAATTTTACGTATTCATACATATTCATTATCGTCCTGTCTACTGATCGGTACAAACTGGCTCGTTCCGTATGTAAATCACTGCGCAGGCTCGGTGGTGGTCCGTGAGTCGGTGGTCGCGATCTCCCCCTGCCAGAATTGCCTTTTACCTTCTTGGCTCTTAATCTTGGCAGTCTTGGCTAGTTTTCTCAGTGCGCTACACGAAACCGCGTTTTGTCATCCTTTTCTGACAGAAGCACGTTGTCTGTTGTTCTGCTGACATTAACGATCGCCTAGGGACTAAAATGCAGATCGACAGATGCGCTGATTCGTACGCTCCGTGTTCCCGTAATGGAACACCGTCTCTGGTTGGTTGATTTCATCGCTTTGGTTACACCTGTTCCTGTTGTTCAGTTTCTTCTTTTTTGGCTTTGTGTGATTCTCTCTGTGATTCTGTTTTTCTCTGCCTCGCTTTTCCCAGCTCCCCGTCCCTCACTTTGAATACCCGTTATCCTTCACCAGCTCACTCTCCCTTGGTTGCCATCCCCGTTTCTGAGTTCCTCCTGCTTTGCCACGTAGCCCGTGACTTTTTTCTTAATCTCTCTCTGTCTGCCTCAACGCTCCCGCCGCGCTTTTTAGTTCGTCTGCTCTGCTCTGTACCCTGCTACTGTTACTTGCCTGCCTGAGTTCTTCTCTGTCCAGCTCCCTTTCCCTATTCTTGAATTCCTGTTCTTCCTGCACCCGCCGCTGTTCCCTGTGATCTCTGTCTCTCTCTGTCCAGCTCCCTGTCCCTAGGTTTTAATTCCTGCCTCTGCCCGCCGTAGCCCGTCTAGATTTTTCTCTCGGCCTCTCTCTCTGTCCAGCTCCCCCTCTCTGTGTTCTAATTCCACGTTCTCTGTCACGTAGACCCGTGCTATTTGTTTGTCCTCATCTCTCTCTGTCCAGCTCCTTGCTGCTATGTTTTATTTCTTCCCTCTCTGTCTGTCTTTGTAGCCCATTGCCGTTGTGTGGTTTGTTTTTTTTTTTTCCTACTTGTTTCTTCATGTGTCTCTGTCTGCCTCCCAGTGCCTGATCTTTAATTCCTCCTTCCCTGTAGGCCGCTGTTCCTTTTTTCCATTCTACATTGTGTTCTCTTTGGTCTCCTGTTCTTATTCATCGATTCCCTCCTCGCCGCCCTGTGGCTTGTCCCCATTTTATTGTTGCGCCTCTCTCCCTCTCTCTGGCTTCTTGCCCCTGTTTTGAAAATTCCTCCCTCTCTTCTCTCTTCCCTGTTGGCCGTGTGATCTTCAGCCTTTCTCCATCTCTTTCTGCCCAGCTCTCTGTGTCTATTCATTAATTCTTCCCTCTCTGCCCTGTAGCCTGTAGCTTTTGTCCTTTCTCCATCTTGCTGTCTCTGGCTTCCCCATGACCCTGTTTTAGAATTGTTTCTCTCTCCTTTCTGTACGCATTGCGATTCCTTTTGCTCCCCATCTCCCTTTGTTTTGGGTGTTTTTTTTTTGTTGTTGTTTCTCTGGCTCCCTGTCCCTAATTCTTAATTCTCTGCCTTCTCGTGCTCTGTACCACGTAGCCCCATGGTTTGTTTTGTGGTGTTCCCTCCCCGGCCCCTTCCCTCCGTTGTTGGCTGTCTCGGCTCCCTGTCCCCGTGGCTTCATTCTTCCCTTTCTGCCCTGTTCTTGTCGCTTGTCTTGTCTGTCTCCATCGCGCTCGGTCCAGCTTCCTGCCCCTATTCTTCTTTCCTCCCTCGCTGTCGTGCTGCCTGCCCCAGGTTCTTTGTGCGTCTCCAGCCTGCTCCTCTTCCTTCTTTGTTGGTCTGTGTCCTGCTCTTCCCTCTTTCTGCTGCCTCTCTTCCCCTCTCTCTGCTGCTTGTATCTCCACCTCCGTCAGGCTCCCTGTCCTCCTCTGGCCGTCCTGTTCCCTGCCTCGTGCCTTCTCACTACACGCACACACGCCCCCCCCGCCCCGTTCAGCTGGATGCTGCTTTTCTCTCCTCCTACTGTCCTGTGCTCGCCCTGGGCCCTGCTGTCTTCCTCCTTTTCTTGCTTCTCGTCCTCATGTGCCCACCCTTGGGCTCCTCCTTGTCCTCATCGGCCCACCCTCTGGCCCCTCCCCCTCCTCCTCAGCCCACCCTCAGGCCTGCTCTTGGGCCCTCTATCTTCCTCCTCGGGCCCCTCCTCCTCTTCCTCTGCCTGCCCTTGTGCACCTGCTCGTTGTCCTCCTCCTCCTCCTCCTCTGGCCCTCCCTTTGGTCTGACCTGTGCAGTGTGATAGAGGAGAGCTGAGTAGAGCACACTAAGGCAGCAGGTCCCTATGCAGGATTAAAGGGAAGATGCAAGTGAAGGGTATTTGAGGAGCATTTCAGGTGAGCTGGGTTGCAGTGAGGAGGAGCATGGGGCTGGTGACTTCTTGCAGGGAGAGCGGTGATTTTGTGTCTTACGGTATCTCTAGGGGCTGCAAGCGATGACAACTGTCTAAGTCTGGAAGGGGCATAGAGCAGCTGAGCGGAACCCCGGGCTATATGTGAGGTGGGGATGATATGGGAAAGGTCCGTGTTGACTGATGTGTTGCTGACTGACAGCACTGTTTGTTGTCTGTGGGTTGGGAGTTTGGTTTTTTTTTTTTCTGAGAGTGAAGAGGCACCTGGCAACTGCAGGATTGATCTAGTGGGCTGCTGGTGTTTTTCTTGTTGAGGATGGATTGAGTGTCCAGGCCCTCTAAAAGCAGTGGTGGCCTTTTCTGGACTTGCTGTAGAGTAAGGAGGGGAATGCTGTGGGAAGTGTCTGTGATGTGATGCTGATCGACAGCACTCTCCAGCCTTTTTTTTGGTTGTGTGTGGGGTTTTTTTTTTGGATGATGAGGAGGCATCTGGGAACTGCAGGACAAATCCAGTGGTCTGACTGTGCTCTTCCTTCTTGAGGATGGATTGAGCTTCCTGGCCCTCTGAAAGCTAAGTTGAGGCAGGGGTGCTGGGGAAGGGGTCGGGGTAGGGTGGGGACAGGGTTGGCCACGGCAGGAAGGGGTTTTAAAGGTACCCTAGGGGCGAGGGCTGTCCAGGAAGCAGTCCCCTTTGGGCAGGTAAGGGGAGCGAGTTCCTCTTCAGCATGGTGCTAGTTTGTGCTGGGCAGGGCTGTTCTGGGCTGCATGTGTTGTGTAGTTTGTGTGGTGTGTGTTCGGCGTCTTAGACCTTTCTCAGGTCACGATGTTCTCTTTACTCTCAGGAGCACAGCACTATCCCGAGGGGCTGGCAAGGTTCTAATTGTGGGGCTGGCGCCCTTTGGGTGCTTCTTTTTTTGCGTGTTACAGTTTAAAGTGTGGATCGCTCTGTTGTTTGAGGAGTTTCTGGGCAGTTGTTGTCTGCGACATCGTTCCCAGATGCGTGAACAGCTCTGCTCTGTCGCTGTCCATTTTCAAGGAGTGTAATTTCTTCCCTGCATCCTTACATTCTTAGGTCTTGTAGCCGGGCTTCTTGTGCACCCTTCGTCTCAGTTTTGAGAGGAACTTCTTGTCACGGGCCCTGACGCTCTTCTAATCTTTTTGGATCGCGTTAGGGCCTCCTTGCGTCACTGTCAGGGTTCCGCAGGTCTTGTTGCTGGACGAGCTCTTCCGTCCAGTTGTCTCTCTGTTTGCCGAGAGCGTTCTCTCGTCTCGGAGGCGCGCAGTTTGTAGCGTTTCTCATAGCGTTGGTGTGTGCGTTTGAGTTTGTCTCGGACCGCCTTGCTGGCCCTGTAGAGTCGGGTAGGTGGCACAGCGATGAGAGCTTAGGGTTCATCTGTTGCTGTGCCAAGGCTGTTGGGGGAAAGGTTGTACCGTCATCTCGGATTGAGTGGCCCTCCTCAGCGGGCAAGGACCGTAATCACCGTGACATTTTGTGGGCTCGGAGGCCGTGACCGTAGCTATCTGGGAGAGGCAGCTAGAGTTCAGCTGAGCAGATTACCTCTGCAGGGTGTTCAAGCTTGTACGTGCGTAGGGCTTCATGTTTGATGTCATATGTTTGTTTTAATGGCAGGTTATAGTCGGTCTTCAGGAACCGTTAAGGTACTGCTGTGCAACCAGGCGACTTGTTTGGTATTGGTTTTGGAGATGCCGAGGGACGAGTCGTGCAGGGCGACGGAGGGGAACTGAGGGGACCGATGTAAGCGGGTGAGGTGGTGCGTGGTGTATATAGAGGGAAGATGTGACCGATGGCTCTATGACTCCGTTGCTCCTTGCGTTTGTCTTTTGTTTTGGGTTTGAAGTAGCGTAGCAATGAGCAAAGGAGGCAAGTCGAGCAAGGCGAGTGGTGATTGGTGGGCTGAAGTAGCAGCTCTTTTCTGAGGTGTTGTGTTGCTGGGGAAGTTATAAGCAATGCGTGTTGTTTGGGTGTTACGGACGGCGGGCGAGCTGGACACGGCACCTGGAAGTGGCGTAGGCTGGGAGGGAGGCTGTCGAGGGAAAGGGGTGCGAGACGGGGATCGGTGCGGGCAGGCTGTGGCATCGGGCAGCATCTCGGGAGGTGCCTTTTCGCTTGGCTTTTTGCAGGTGCCGCTGGCAGGCTCGGAGTGGTGCTGCCGCGTGCCTATGAGAGGTCTGAGAAGGTGGGGCAGCGGCCAGCATCTGAGACCAGAGAATGCTGTGGTCCGTCGTCGAGCTCTTCAGTTCTGTAGGTAACACGTGGGCTGTCTTTGGAACGGTGTATGAGCATTAGAAGCGAGCTGGGTAGTAACGAGGAAGTCACGGGGCGGTGATTTCTCACGAGCGTAACGGTAGTTTACTGTGTGTTGATACATTTGGTGCCACAAGCGATGACGGAAACGGGGTGTGATGCTGGAACCTGTGCAGAGCAGGTGAGCCGATGGGCATGTTCGTTTTGATGAGGGGGGTGCTCTGGAAGAGATCTGTGTTGACCCGTGTGATACTTATTGCTGGCTCTGGGTTTTTTTCTTTTTTACATGATGAAGAGGCACCTGGCCACTGCAAGAATATCCTGGTTAGCTGGTGTGTTTCTTGTTGTGAAAGGATTCATAATCTGGCCCATCTGAAAGCCCCACAGTGTGACTTTTGTTAGGAAGAGATCTTGAAAAATTGAGATATTTCTTATTCAGTGAGGTTGCATTCTATGAACTTGCCATCAGAGTGCATCTTAGAGACAATGTCTTTGTCAGTAGAACTCATCAGCACAAGACTTGCGAAGTACTGCTTTTTTTTTTTTTAAGATAAAAAAATCAATGGTCCTTGCGGAGATCCAAGCACAGCACATACTCCAAATGTTGATGGCATTGGTAGTGCTTGGGTTCTCAGTTGTAACAGTCGAGATACCATAAAAATATGGTTCCCCTATGTATTGCAACACTGGGGATTTGATTTGTGTGGTTTTTTGTTGTAGTATTATTTTTTTCCGCAAAAAAGTAAAACTGTATTGGGGATCTCTTCACTCACCGATTCCTCTGTCATAAATGAAAGTTTAAAAAAAGCTAACATCGTCTGATTAACAATGTGACTTGCGCTGTTTCAGCTGTAACTGCCAAGCAGATGTAGCGTACGATTTATTAGGTGTAATTAAGCAGGTAGGTATTTGTTGTAAATATTTAGTGAGGGGCGACTGAATGTTGGGGTGGGGGCGGTTTTTTCCCACCAGTATTTTGAGGGAGCGCTCTTAAGTATTTTATTTCAGTCTCGCTTTCGATGCGCGTTTCCCTGGCAGTTCAGCAGCATCTCTTGGGCGGGGCAGCTGGGCGGACGTCCCTCCCGACTCCATAACACGCCAAAACCCCCCAGTCACGTTGCTGCTGTGTATTTTGGAGATAGATAATCTTATGGCGGGTGTGAACGGCTGTGTGAGTTAAATGAACGCAGAAGGAAAATGGAAAGCTTTCAGAGCCTAGACGCTCATATTGGATGTGCGTAAACACGCGCCCGCCTTCTCAGCACAAAGTGCATTACTGAGATTTATTCTTAATTTTTTACGTTACTCTTTCAAGTTTGACACGCTTCGCTTCAGGCTTCATGGAGCCAGGCAGCAAGACGTGCGGCGGCAGGGCGAGGGCTGTAGCTGCTGCGGTGGATCTGTAAGCGGAGGTTCCGGTTCCGGTACAACTTTGCCCCGCAGCCTCACGGGGTTATCTCCCCGCAGTGGTGCCGTAAGGAAGGGATGAGACGTTTTCCAGCACCAGCCAGAGCGTTCAGTGTTACGCAAAGAATCTGTTCAAAATGGTATCGGTTAGTCTTAATACCGTTTTCAAGTGTTCCAGTCCCTCTAGCTTTTAAAGGAGGTGTTGTGTTTTGACATGACCCGTTTGCCCAGAATCTTGCTGCGGCTCAATTTCCTTCCTATCCCTTGTGCTGACTGAGTTCCTCCATTTTCTTCTGTGCTATTTTATTCACGTGCTGAAATATAGTTTGGGATTTCTGTTTTTCAGATGTCTTCTCAGTGTCTCGTGATGCTCAAGAGATGCCCCCCGGCCCGGGTTTGCCTGCTGGTCGTTAAGCGTGGTGAAGGTAAGGGGCCATCCCTCTGCCTGGGGGCTCCCGGCTCTGTCTCCAGCGGGTGCCCCGCAGGTGCGGCCGCGAGGGCTGCCTGGTGGGGAGAGTTGGGGCTGTTTGTCGCCCCGGGGAGCCCGTCCCAGAGGGGGAGCATGGCCGAGCAGAGCCCGAGAGAGACATGACACTGTCCTCTGGCACGCTCCTGCTTTGCCGTGGGATGGCCGCTAGCCTGCGGACAGGGGCTGGGGGGGCTGCCCCACCTTTTAGATTTTAGCAGAGCTCCCCTTTTTTTGGGGAGTGGGTGTGTGTACCTTTGCAAATGACACTCTTAATGAGCTGCAGGTTGGAGCAGATTCCCTTGTTTAGTGCCCTTCTTGGGGGTGAATCACAGAATCTCAGGTTGGAGGGGACCTCAGGGATCACCTAGTCCAACCTTACTATAATAAAATAGGGGGAGTCCTGGGGGGGTGATGATGTCATGCAGGGCACCCCAGTGTCACTGGGGGAGCTGATAATGCATCAGAGGAGCAGGTCAGTGTGTGTGTGGGTCATCTAGGGGTTCCCCCCCTCAAAAAGGGGGGTTGCAGCCCAAAAACGCCTGAAAATTCAGGGGTGTATTAAGAAAAATATTTTAAGCCAACGTGGGTGTGAGGCACTGAATTAGAGAAAACCTCTTATTTTATATATATTGAAAAGTATTATTACTTTATAGATGTATAAATGGATTTTAGGATAGAAAGAATTCTACATTGAGATACAGGATTTTAAAATACAAAAGTAACTCGCCTGTCTACATATATTTAAAATAAAAAATAAAGGAGTTTAAAATGAAGAAAAAGGATTTATGAAGGAATTAAAAATAGAAGGAAGTCTGACTAGAGTGAGCATCTACACTTACTGTGTGTTACATAGTCTAAGTAGATGTCTAATCTAAATATAGATTATATATATAGTGAAATAAATAAGTCTAAATACATGTAATTGTAAGTAGATGTCTAAATAGAGAAGTTGAAAAAGATGAAAGTGTCAGAAAAGTATAAGTAAGCAGATAGCTAGTCTAAATAGGTGTTCTATATATGTATTGATATGTAAGCCTAAACAGGTATGTGTAAATAGCTATTCTGTGTAAGTGTAAATATAGCCAAGAGTAAACATATCTAAATAGATATGTGTAAAATATATGTATTCCATAAGCATATGGATGTGTAAGTAGACACATAAGTGTAAATGTCTATGCTATTTAAGTTTTTTAAAATGCAAAGAAACCCTATTTATACACAGGATTTATAAATTTGACAACCCCCCTCAACTCCCCCCATCAAGTGAAGATACAAATGCGCTTTCAAATGCTGCCCCTCTCGCCTTCTCCTTTTCCTATCCCAGTGTGGGCCTGATTCCCCCAAATGGGGATTTTCCCCTATGGGGCCGCATATGCGGAGTGGGAGCTGCTGCCAGGGCACAAAAGAACCCCAAACCTTTCGAGTCTGGGTCTGCAGTGGTGGGGGGTGGTGGAACCAAAGCAAAGAGAAAAACACTAAACAAAAACCCAAACAGTTTTGGGGAAAAGAAAACTGGAAGAGTCAACTCCAGGTGGATTTGTGCAGCTGGAAAGCAAGAAAATGGCTGGGGGGTATGAAAGGGGGAAGGGGCTCTTAAGATGCAAAACCAGAAGTTAACTGTTCTATCTCTGAATGCTTATCCAGCTGAAAGTTAATTGTTGCGGAACGCTTATCTAGCCGCTGTGTAAAATAATTAGCAAGGAGGCCTGGAATCCACCTGCGAAGGACAAATTCCTGACAAGGATAGAAAATTGTCTAAAGAACCAGGTAAAACAGTAGTTTGGACAAGTGTCAAGAGATAACTGAGTCTGCGCAAAACCAAAAGGTTACTAGCGGTGATGAAGAGGAGCCAGCAGCCTTCATCTTTACTACCCCCGATCACCACCACGAGGAGGCACTGTGCAAGCTCAGTTGGGAAAGATTTATGGAAACTACTTTTTTGGCTAATTTTAATACGACGTGGGGAAAGGTCATGCATATCTATAGGCGTATTGGGAAATTGTATGTATCTGTAATGCTTTACTATATAAATGGAAGACAAACTATCACACAGGCATGCATGATTTGGTGGGACTACCCCCCGTGCTGAATAAACATACCTACTTCACAATCTTACAGATTGTGGAGTCCGCTTTCCGCACATCAGGTAGGTGGGCTGGGGAGTGACAAAACACACACCACAAAAAAAAACCTACAAAAAACTCCAAATGAAGAAACCCACAGAACAAACTGAAAATCACCAATTTTTGTGGTTCAAAAACACCCCCCCCCCCCCCCACTTTATACAGTATTTTTGAAGAACAACCCCAAGTTTTATATTATGGGGAAAAAAAAAAAGGACCCAACCCACAAATCCCCAAGAAACCCAGCAAAATGGAAAACAACACAACCCAAAGATAACATAAAAACCCAACACCCCAAAGCAATAATTGACCAACCCAACCCTATAAAGAAAAAAACACCATGAAAATCCTAATTTGGAGATTACTAGGTGTGAAACACCTGCATTTGGAAGGGCATTTCTGGGGCTTGTCTGGAACGGGTTTTCTGCAGTGCGTCAGTTATCTGGAGCAGATCATCATCTGCAGGTTATCCCAGGTGAGTTGCCTGTTGTGGATTATCCTGGGGGGACCCCCTGGTGTCAGTCATCCCCATGCACGTTCCCCATGGCATGTCTGCCCAGACATGCCCCTGTCCGGCAGTGTCCGCCTCCTCCCCCGCCCTCCCTCTGCGTGTGTCTGTGACCTCCCTTCCACTGAAATGGGCCTCCTGCATGAGGTTTTCTCCTGTGTGGGTTTTTTCTTGGTGACATGCCCTCACTTACCCTGCTCTCCTGTTGCGTGCTCGCTGAAGCCTTGTGCTTATATGCTGGATGAGCAGAGCAGGGTCCTGGCAGTGCAGAGGCGAGGTGCTGCCAAGCCAACGAAGCCCAAGGCTCAGCAGCGCACAACTCCTTTGCAGGTCAGCCGCTGGCATCTGGTCTGCCTGGCTGCCCTGTGCCCCGACGCACAGCTGCCCCCCTCACCCCGGGCAGCCTGCCTTCAGAGGGGCAGCTGTGTTCCCCTGATTTTATTCCTTTAGGTTTGACACTTTGGGCTTCATTGCGTAAGCATGATGTGCAGCAGCAGCGAAAGGGCTGTAGCTGTGGTGGTGAATCGGTAAGCATAGATTCTTGTTACGCTATAGCATTGCCCTGCAGTCTCATAGGGTTATCTCCCTGCAGCAGTGCCGTAAGGAAGGGATGAGGCTTTTTCTAACACCAGCAAGAATGTTTAGTGTGGTACCATTTTGATCAGATTTTTAGTATCAATAGCTGTTAATAGTGTTTAAGTGTTCTACTCACTTAAGCTGTAAAGGATGTGTTGTGTTTCAAGCTGATCCATTTACTTAGAAACCTCCTTTGACTGAACTGATATACTATGCCTTAGGCTGACAACAGTTCTGATACAAGGCAGGACCCCATCGGCCTCCCTGCCACCCCAGGCAGACCACCGCCTCATGTTCAGCCGGCTGTCAACCAGCACCCCCGGGTCCTTCTCTGCCGCACAGTTTTCCAGCCGCTCTTCCCCAAGCCTGTAGCATTGCATGGCGTCGTTGTGACCCGAGCACAGGACCCGGCACTCAGCCTTGTTAATTCTCATAGAGTTGACGTCAGGCCATGGGTCCAGCCTGTCCAGATCCCTCTGCAGAGCCTTCCTACCCTCAAGCAGATGAACACTCCCGCCCAACTTGGTATCATCTGCAAACTTACTGAAGGCACACTGTCCCCTCATTCAGGTCATTGATAAAGACATGGAACAAGGCTAGCCCTAAAGCTGCCCCCTGGGGAACAGCGCTCATGACCAGCCACAAATTTGGTTTAACCTCTGTCACCACTACTCTTTGGGCTCAGCTATCCAGCTAGTTTTGTACTCAAGGAGTACACCTGTCCAAGCTAGGAACCACCAGCTTCTCCAGGATAATGCTGTGGGAGACAGTGTCAAAGGCTTTACTGAAGTACAGGTAGCTAACATCCACGGCCCTTCCCTCATCCACTAGGTGGGTCACCTGGTCATAGAAGGAGACTGGGTTGGTCAGGCAGAACCTGCAGTGTCTGGGCCTGATCCCCTGCTCATCCTGTATATGCCTGGTGAGCACACTGAAGGTGAACCATTACTACCCTGGTGATAAACAGCCAGTCTACTAGAGACTGAGGCCAAGAAGGCATCAAGTACCTCAGTCTAGTCCTCAGTGGCAGCATTCCCCACCCCGGCCCCAGTAGAGGCTGGAGATTCTCTTTGGCTCTCTTTCTGTTAGCATATATGTAAAAGCATGTTTTGTCATCTCTAATAACAGTGGCCAGTTGAGTTCTAGCTGGGCTTTTGCCTTCCTGGTTTGCTCTCCGATTGGCATAACAAGCTCTGTGTTCTGTTCTTGACTTGCCTACCCATTCTTCAAAAGCAGTAAACTCTCCTTTCGCCCCCGAGCCACCGCAAAAGCTCTCTGTTCAGCCAGGCCTGTCATCTTCCTGCCCGTTTGTCTTACTGCACACAGGGACAACCTGGTTCTGCACCTTCCAGATTTCCTTCTTGAACGTCCAGCCTTCCAGGACCCCTTAGCCCTTCAGGACTTCTTCCCAAGGAACCCTTTCAACCAGCATCCTGAAGAGTCCAAAGCCTGCCCTCCACAAGTCCACGGTATAGATTTTGCCAGCCCCCCTTCCTTATTTTGCCAGGCATCAGGAATTCCATCAGGGTGCAGTCGCTAGGCGCAAAATGGCTTCCAACCCCCCCATCTCCCACCAGTCCTTCTGTTTCTAAAGAGCAGGTCAGTCGAGGCACCTCCCCAGTAGGCTCATTTACCAGCTGCATCAGGAAGTTACCTTCCACGTGCTCCACGAACCTCCTAGACAGTTTCCTCTGCTGCGTTTTCTTTCCAGCAGACATCTGGTAAGTTCAAGTGCCCCATGAGAATAAGGGGTAGCAACTGGGAGAGTTCTGCCAGCTGCCTGTAGAATTCTTCAGCTACTTCTTCATTGCAGTCAGGTGGTCTACAGCAGACCCCCAGCTGGATACCTGCCTCGTTGGCCTTTCCCCTCATCCTTACACATAAGCCATCAACCTCATCCTCCCAATCATTGAGCTCTCTACAGCCAAAACACTACCTAACATACAGAGCCACCCCACCACATCTCCTTCCTTGCCTAACCCTTCGTAAGAGATTAGAGCCATCCATCGCAGCACTCGAATTGTACGAGGCATCCCACCGCATCTGGTGAGAAACCGTACTAGGAGCAGCTAAAGTCACTTGGTTTATTAAGCCTAGAGACAGGGAGACCTCATCTCCCTCTGCAGCTTCCTCACAAGGGGTGGAGGAGGCGCAGGTGCCGATCATTTTTCTCCGGTGACCAACAATAGGACCTGAGGGAACGGCAGGAGGATGGTCCAGGGGAGGTTTAGGGTGGGTATTAGGAAAAGGTTTTTCACTCAGAGGGCCACGGAACAGGCTCCCCAGGGAAGCAGGCACAGCGCCAAGCCTGACAATAATCAAGTAGCACTAGGGCAACACCATCAGAGGCATGGGGTGAATTTGGGGTTGTCCTGTGCAGGGAAAGGAGTTGGACTCTAATCCTCGTGGGTCCCTTCTGACCCAGAACGTTCTATGATTCTGCGATGTCTGCGACGGCAAGAAAACCAAAGCTATCCCGCTGCACAACAGCTTCTATCTCCCGCCTTACGGCATCTATGCTGCGTGCATCGGGGTAGACCTGCTCAAGGTGGGATATTGATTTCACCCTCGAGCTCGGCACGCCGCCCCTAGGCTCTTCTTTAGTGAGCCTGGCTATATCCCTTCCCCTCCAAGTCTCCCTTAAAGCCGCCTCCCCGAGCCCTGCAAATTCCCAAGGAAGAATGCTTTTCCCCCTTTGAGATAGCTGAACTCCTTATTCAATCCCTTTTAATTTTTTTCCAGTGGTACCCTAACCACCCTTTTTGTTCTTTTTGTTCTTTTTGTGTACTATTATCACCTTTACTGTGGTCATTTGTTCATTTTCAGCTCTTTCCTTAGCACCATCGCTTTTAAAATTTTATGTCTGTCTTTTATTTCTATTACTATTTTTTAGTTGTTATTGTCTCTTAATCCCTCGGCTTTTAAACTTTCCTACTTTTGTCTCGTTCGCCGGTGTTACTTCTCAATTGTTTTCCATAGCGCTCTCGCTTTTTACATTTCCTTTGCACGTCTGTTTCGGGTCACTGTCCTTATTGCATAAGATTGTCTTTATTTCCTAATACGCACTGCTGGCTAGGCTTTCTTTCTACAGCAACCTCAGTTCTCTTTGCTGTCTTTGCAAAATTATTTCTCATCTCTCTTTAGTGCCCTCGCTTTTTCCATTTCCTTTCTACCTCCCTTCTAGGTTACCGTCTCTGTTTTAATTTTAATTTTTTCTTGTATTTTCCTATAAGTCCTTCCTTTTTAAATGTTATTTATAAGTTAACTCTCATTCCTTTGGAAGTTTAAAAAAAGTTATTTCTTCTATTTCACTAATGACCTTGCTTTTTCCACTTACTTTCTACATTTCCATTTTACTTGACCGTTGCTGCTATTAATTTTTTCCCTCATTTCTTGAATCGTATTTTCCTCTAAAATTTTGTACAATTTTATCTGGTGTCTTTATGTTTTAGTTATTTCTTGTCCTTAGTAGCAGTACCTTTGCTTTTATAATATTTTTCTATTTTCCATCCCTATTATTAATAGTTTGCTCTAGGTTTCCCTAATCCCTGTCACTTTTTAGATTCCTTCTTTAGCCAGTTTCCTGTGCTTATTTTGCTGTTTTCTTTCAAGTATATGTCTTCCCTTAACACCATCACTTCACCAGTTTTCTTCATCCGTTTGCTGTCCCTATGTTTTAAATTTTATCTTTATTTCCATAATCCCCCTTGCTTTTTAAACCTTTTCTATGCCAATTTTTCTCCCTTTGCTGTCTTTTTAAAATTATTTCTTCTCTTCCCTTAGCATCACAGCTTTTAAAATTTGCTGTCTCTTTTAGATGGCTGTCCCTATCTATTTTTGCCCTTCCTTTTCCTAATCTCTTGCTTCCTAAATATTCTGTCTACTTTTATTCCCTTTGCTGTTTCTCAGAATTATTTCTTGTCTTTCATTAGTACTGCTGCATTTTAACTTTCTTTCCGCTCCCGTTTCAGTTTCCTGTCCGTCTTTTCATTTTTCTTTGTTTTTCTAACATCCCACACTTGATTTTTTTTTTCCCCTACATCTCCAAGTCACTTGGCCTTTGGTGTTTTATGTTTTTCCCTATTTCTTTACTATCAGTTTTTAACTCCTCTGCCTAATGTTATCCATTGGCTGTATTAACACTTGAATAATTTATTGTCTTTTGTTAGTGTCGCAGCTTTTAAAATGTCTTCTTCTACCTCATAGGCCTTTTACCTCACCGTCTTAGACGTTCCCCAGCAGCACATTGTTGTCGCAATCGCACCTCTCCAAGACATCTGTTCCCAAAAAAGAGCAATCTTTTTCTTTTCTATGCCATCTAGGATGCCTCCCGAGACCTTCCCTGTGCTCCACAGCATTTTGGTAGCATTTACTCTCCTTTTCAATCTCTTACCCCGCAAGCCTTTCGTGACCCTTCTGCTCCCAGTCACCGTGCGTCCAGAGAGCCCCTTTGCGTCCCACAACCCTGTTTTAGCTCAGTAGCGGACTTTGGTCTTCCCTTGTTATCTCTGAACCCAGTCGTCGGGTTTGCTTGTGCCTCGGAGCACTCTTAGCATACCGTCTGCTGACTACGGTACCTCCAGCCGGTCCCCGGCTCCTGAGGAGATCTGTAATTTGGTCACACCCCTCCAGACCGTATCCTCATTTCCCAGAGCATTCTTTTGTCTCTGCGCCTCATCCGGGACCCCTCAGGGTGCCGCCACACCTATCGGTCCCTTTGAGGTCGCATTCTGCGCACTTTTAGCTTTGCCGCGGCACTCGCGCCCCTCTCTCACCATCTGAAGATTTCCCGAGTCTGTATATGCTGCGCACAGCAGTCATTCTGTCCTTTCTTCCTTCTGTTTGTGCCTCCATTTGTTCCCTGGCTTTCTCACGTTGCGTTTACTGAGCTCAGATGCCCTCTGGATGTAATTGTCACATCCCCAAATACTTTTCTGTCTCTCTGCCTTCCTCAGGACATCTTCTATCCTAGTCACAGTCCTTTCCTAGACTCTCCTCAGGCTCCAGCTCCAAGGCTGCTTTGGTGTCTTGGGCTCCCTCGGGACTCCTCTGCTCCGTTTGCTGAGTTCCCACGAGACATCCCCTCATAGAGATAGCCCAGGACCCTGTTCTAGCTCAGAAGGGCACTTTTCACCCCTCTTTACCCTCCAGCTCTATTCCTGAGTCGGTATCTGTTACCCCGATCACTTTTTTCTTAATTCTTTGCCGCCCCCCTGTTCCGGCTCCCCCGAGAATATCTGTTAGTTTGGTCAATTCCCTTTTGAGCTTCCTGCATTCTCACCACTGCTTTAGTTTCTCTGGTCCATTAGAAACTATTCCTATCCCTGTGACAACGCCTCTTGTTCTGCCAGGACCTTTCCTAAAGCCATCTTTGTACTCCACAGTAATTAATTTGTTTTCTGTCTTATAGTATGTTTCTCTTTGGTATCTGGTACCCCAAAAACGTCTACGGGTGGCTCTGACCTTCTCTCGAGGTTCTTGGAGAATCAATAGCCTGGATCTATTTTTAGCAACACACGTCTCAATGAGTTTTTATTGCACTTCCCCATTTATTCTTTATTTAGCTGCTTATATGCTCATTAGGACACTTCATATAACTTTTGATACCATTCCTGTATTTCCCTTTTGTAATTTTTGTCCTTTGAGACTGCTATCAGTGTCTTAAGGAAATCAGAGTGTCAAAATTACTCTGAATTATCAGTGATTTATAGAAAATAATCTCATTTGAGCCAGAGATTTAATTCACTTTGCCATTCAGTCATATCTAGACTATAGCTCTGCTAGTATATAGATAGTATGTGTGGTTTTGCTAGAAATGAACCATAATTGTATAACTCTTCTGTTTTACAGAAAAGTAAAACATACAACTAATGGTCATAATAGTGCTGTTATAATCCAGGAGCTGCTCTTCTATATAAATTATTAAGACAGACATGGTTTTTCCCTGTATACATCCCAGGAAAATGAAGTTTAATTTCTTACCTGGCCACATTGCTGATGCAATACACGTAGGTGAAGAAAAACAAATAGTAGTACAATTACAGTAAGAACCACTCTTTTTGTCTTCTTCCATGCTGTTAACATAAAGCACTCGAGAAAACTCCCTGCTGTTCCTTCAGCTGCCTTTATACCCTGTGGTGGTTCACCCCTCCCCTTTCCCAGGTGATTGTGGGAAGGGTGGTGGGCAGGGCCCGGGGTATATGAGCCACAGCCTCTGGTGAGGGAGCTCACTTTCCTCCTGGGTTTCTCCAGTGTGGGTGCTTTGGTGTTCCTGCACTTAATTGTAAGTTTTGAGCTGTTTAAATATTTTTGGATAGGTATGTTTTGATATTTAAAGAAATGCAGATGCTTGTGAGAGGTAAGGCTTTTAGAACTCAATAAGGGTTGGTGGCATTTAAATTTGAAAGATCATTTGTGTCTAAACTTATATGTTTTTCCTTATCTAATACTGCATTGGAGGTTCAGGTGTGGTAAGATGGCTTGATAGTATGTTGTTCTGTTATTTTTTTCTTTTTAGTTTTGAGTATGTTTCTTTTTATTATTGGAATTCTCAACTTTATTGAATCTTAAAATTATTTTCATTAACGCTCTTGTGTAATCTAGAAGGTGTTGACATTAACTGTTAAGGGTATTGATAAGATGCGGTAGGGGTTAGGGTGAGTGTTCTGTATGCATTTATGTATGGGAATTTATATATGCTGTTTCTTTAAGAAAAGAAGAGCGATACAAGTGGATAGTTAATATCCATAGACTTCTGTAAAACCCTGCGTAGCCTTGTGCAGAGCCGAGAGCCAAAAGCAATGGGAAAGGTCAGTAACTTTAGTAGTATTTTGTAGATGTTAAGGGGATGAATGTAGCTGGCAGCTAGAGTGCTAGCTGAGAGTACATCCTAACGGTCTTCAGGTTTGTACGTGTATAGGGTGTAATGCTTGAGTTAACGTATGTCTTTTAACGGCAGGTGGTAGTTGGGCTCTACATGGTATTCCTACATGGGAGCAAGACCTATGGATCAGTTAAGCTATTGCTGTGCATCCAGGTGACTTCCACCATGTCCTTTTTTTCCAGAGGCGGCGGAGGAGTTCTTCAGGGTGACAGAGGAAAGCTGGGGAAATGCTGTAAGAAGGTAGGACGGTGTGTGGTATATAGAAGGAAGATGTGACTGACGGCTGAATGAGTCTGCAGTGTGTTTTGGGGGGTTAGAAGGCAGTAAGGAATGAGCCAAGTGTGAGCTGGACACAGGAGGGGAGTGGATCAAGGTGAGAGGTGATTGGTGTGCTGAAGTAGCGGTTCTTTCTGAGGTGTTGTGTTGATAGCGAAGGTAAAAGTGACCTGTGTTACTTGTGTGTTACAGGTGATGGGTGAGCCTCAAAGTGGCAGCTGGAACTGACAGAGGCTGGGCAGGCAAGCTGTCAAAGAAAAGATGTGTGAGAACGGGATTCGGCGTGGGTAGGTTGCTGTTGTGGGTAATATCGTAGCATGTATCTTCTTCCTTAAGTTCTTGCACATGCTCCATGTAGGCTTTGTGGGAGAGACACAGTGTGGTGATGAGACCTCAGCGAAGGCTACGGTGAGCGGTGACGGGTGGGCTGAAGCGTAGCGATTCGTCCCGAGGGGTCGCGTTGCAGGTGGTTGTGAGCAACGTGCGTTTGGCTCTTGCAGGTGGTGGGCGAGCCTCAAGGTGGCGACCGTATCTGATGGAGGCCAGGCAGGTGAGCTGTCGAGGGAAAGGTGCGTGTCTGAGATGGGGGGGGTTGGTGCGGGTATCCTGAGACTCCCGCAGCACCTGAGTGGGTCCTTTTTTGCTTGGGTTCTTGCAGGTGCCGCCCGCAGGCTTCGGAGGGGAGACGCCGCATGCCGACAAGAGGTCCGAGAGGTGAGGGGGTTGAAGGCCAGGCTGTTGTTTGAGAGCAAGGTGTCTGTCGTACGGCCACTCAATGGAAGCGTTTGTCTCTGGTTCTGCAGGTTGTGCGGCGGCTGCCCTTGGGCCTGGATGCGCGTTTGAGGTGAGCTGGGTCGCAGAGGGGAGGGGCGCGGGGCTGGTGTGGTTCGTTCTTCCTTTTTTGGCAGAGCGACGGCAACTTTGTGTGTCCTGTGGTATCTCTAGGGGCCGCAGGGGATGGCGTTCGTCCTCGTCCGGAATGGGCACGGATCAGCCGGGTGCGCGTGAGGTGGGGGACGTTGCGGGGTAGGTCCTTGTTGAGTGACGGGATGCTGACTGATGGGGCGGTGTGTGTATTTTTGTTGTTTTTGTTTAGATGATGAAAAGGCACCTGGGACTTGGAGGACCGATGCAGTGGGCTGCCTGTGCGCTTGTTCTTCTGAAGGATGGGTGGACTGAGACTCTGGGCCCCTTGAAAGCTAAGTTGAGGCAACGGTGCTGAGGAAGGGGTTGGGGGAGGGAGGGGTTTTAAGGATGGTGCAGCGGAGCGGGCTGTCTGGGAAGCGGTCCCCTTTGGGAGCAGGGAAAAGGAGCAGGTTCCTCTTCAACGTGACGGGAACGTGTGGCGGGCAGGGCGGTTCCAGGCTGTGTGCGTTATTGTGCAGCGTGTGTGTTTTGTGTTGGGTGTCTCCGACCTTCCTCGGGTCTCGGTTGCTCTCTTTGTTCTTTAGGAGCCGGGCAGGTGCCTCGGCAGCGTTTCTAGGGCCCGGCGAGGCCCTAGTCGTGGGCTCGGCGCCCATCGGGCGCTTCTCTTTTGGCGTCGCAAGCTTCAGGCGTGGATCGTTTTGGCGTCTCGGACGGTCGTCTTGGGCGTCGTCGTTCCCGGCCGCGTGAGCGGCGCCGCTCTGTGGCTGTGAGTTTTTTGGGGACTGGCGTTTCTTCCTTGCATCCGTAGGCGGTTAGGTCTTGAAGCTGGGCTGGTTGCGCGTCTGTCGTCTCGGTTGTGAGAGGAAGCTCTTGTCACGGGCCGCGAAGCTGTTGGCGTTCTCTGGTGTTGCCGTAGGGCCTGCCGACGTCACCGTCGGGGTCCCGCAGGCGGTCTTGCCGGACGGGGGTTTCCGTCTGGGTGTCGCCGTTCTCTCCGAGAGCTGCCTCTCATCCTTCGGGGTGCATTGCTTGTAGCGTTCTGTGTAGCGTTGTTCTGTGTTTGTCTTGGAGCCGCCCTGCCCGGGGATGTAGAGTCAGGGCAAGGTGGGTGGTGCTGGCATCTAGGGATGCGCCCAGGCTTTGAGCGGGGAGGAGTTTTGCAGCCGTCTTGGATCAAGTGGCTGTTGTCGGTGGGTGAGGGAAGTAATTCCTGTTGGGTTTTGTGGGCTGGGCCCCCAGGGAAGAACCGTAGGTGTCTGGGAGAGGGAGCTGGAGTCTTAGCTGAGCAGGTAGCATGTCAAGGGTGTTGTGGTTTGTCTGTGTGCTGGGCTTAATGTTTGATGTATTGTGCTTATGTTTAGGAGCCGCCCTAGTTGGGCTCTCAAGGGGGTGTTCCTACATGCGATTGAGACCCGTGTCATGGTTCAGCTGTGGCCGTGCATGCAGGTGACTTGTGTGACATCGGTTTGGCAGGTGCCGAGGGAGGAGTCGTGCAGGGTGATGGAGGGCGGCGCTGTCAGCAGGTGAGTTGGTGTGCGGTGTAGCTAGAGGGAAGATGTGGCTGTTGGCTCTACGAGCCCATTGTGGTAATTTTTCTTTGGGCGCATGCGAGGAGCCGAGCGGGATCTGGGCACCGGAGGGGAATCGCACAGGGTGAGCGGTGACGGGTGGGCTGAAGCGTAGCGATTCGTCCTGAGGTGCCGCGTTGCAGGTGGTTGTGAGCAACGTGCGTTTGGCTCTTGCAGGTGGTGGGCGAGCCTCAAGGTGGCGACCGTATCTGATGGAGGCCAGGCAGGTGAGCTGTCGAGGGAAAGGTGCGTGTCTGAGATGGGGAGGGTTGGTGCGGGTGTCCTGAGAGTCCCGCAGCACCTGAGCGGGTCCTTTTTTGCTTGGGTTCTTGCAGGTGCCGCCCGCAGGCTTCGGAGGGGAGACGCCGCGTGCCGACGAGAGGTCCGAGAGGTGAGGGGGTTGAAGGCCAGGCTGTTGTTTGAGAGCAAGGTGTCTGTCGTACGGCCACTCAATGGAAGCGTTTGTCTCTGGTTCTGCAGGTTGTGCGCCGGCTGCCCTTGGGCCTGGGTGCGCGTTTGAGGTGAGCTGGGTCGCAGAGGGGAGGGGCGCGGGGCTGGTGTGGTTCGTTCTTCCTTTTTTGGCAGAGCGACGGTAACTTTGTGTATCCTGTGGTATCTCTAGGGGCCGCAGGGGGTGGCGTTCGTCCTCGTCCGGAATGGGCACGGATCAGCCGGGTGCGCGTGAGGTGGGGGACGTTGCGGGGGTAGGTCCTTGTTGAGTGACGGGATGCTGACTGACGGGGCGGTGTGTGTATTTTTGTTGTTTTTGTTTAGATGATGAAAAGGCACCTGGGACTTGGAGGACCGATGCAGTGGGCTGCCTGTGCGCTTGTTCTTCTGAAGGATGGGTGGACCGGGACTCTGGGCCCCTTGAAAGCTAAGTTGAGGCAACGGTGCTGAGGAAGGGGTTGGGGGAGGGAGGGGTTTTAAGGATGGTGCAGCGGAGCGGGCTGTCTGGGAAGCGGTCCCCTTTGGGAGCAGGGAAAAGGAGCAGGTTCCTCTTCAACGTGACGGGAACGTGTGGCGGGCAGGGCGGTTCCAGGCTGTGTGCGTTATTGTGCAGCGTGTGTGTTTTGTGTTGGGTGTCTCCGACCTTCCTCGGGTCTCGGTTGCTCTCTTTGTTCCTTAGGAGCCGGGCAGGTGCCTCGGCAGCGTTGGTAGTGCCCGGCGAGGCCCTAGTCGTGGGCTCGGCGCCCATCGGGCGCTTCTCTTTTGGCGTCGCAAACTTCAGGCGTGGATCGTTTTGGCGTCTCGGACGGTCGTCTTGGGCGGCGTCGTTCCCGGCCGCGTGAGCGGCACTGCTCTGTGGCTGTGAGTTTTTTGGGGACTGGCGTTTCTTCCTTGCATCCGTAGGCGGTTAGGTCTTGAAGCTGGGCTGGTTGCGCGTCTGTCGTCTCGGTTGTGAGAGGAAGCTCTTGTCACGGGCCGCGAAGCTGTTGGCGTTCTCTGGTGTTGCCGTAGGGCCTGCCGACGTCACCGTCGGGGTCCCGCAGGCGGTCTTGCCGGACGGGGGTTTCCGTCTGGGTGTCGCCGTTCTCTCCGAGAGCTGCCTCTCATCCTTCGGGGTGCATTGCTTGTAGCGTTGTTCTGTGTTTGTCTTGGAGCCGCCCTGCCCGGGGATGTAGAGTCAGGGCAAGGTGGGTGGTGCTGGCATCTAGGGATGCGCCCAGGCTTTGAGCGGGGAGGAGTTTTGCAGCCGTCTTGGATCAAGTGGCTGTTGTCGGTGGGTGAGGGAAGTAATTCCTGTTGGGTTTTGTGGGCTGGGCCCCCAGGGAAGAACCGTAGGTGTCTGGGAGAGGGAGCTGGAGTCTTAGCTGAGCAGGTAGCATGTCAAGGGTGTTGTGGTTTGTCTGTGTGCTGGGCTTAATGTTTGATGTATTGTGCTTATGTTTAGGAGCCGCCCTAGTTGGGCTCTCAAGGGGGTGTTCCTACATGCGATCGAGACCCGTGTCGTGGTTCAGCTGTGGCCGTGCGTGCAGGTGACTTGTTTGACATCGGTTTGGCAGGTGCCGAGGGAGGAGTCGTGCAGGGTGATGGAGGGCGGCGCTGTCAGCAGGTGAGTTGGTGTGTGGTGTAGCTAGAGGGAAGATGTGGCTGTTGGCTCTACGAGCCCATTGTGGTAATTTTTCTTTGGGCGCGTGCGAGGAGCCGAGCGGGATCTGGGCACCGGAGGGGAATCGCACAGGGTGAGCGGTGACGGGTGGGCTGAAGCGTAGCGATTCGTCCTGAGGTGCCGCGTTGCAGGTGGTTGTGAGCAACGTGCGTTTGGCTCTTGCAGGTGGTGGGCGAGCCTCAAGATGGCAACCGTATCTGCTGGAGGCCAGGCAGGTGAGCTGTCGAGGGAAAGGTGCGTGTCTGAGATGGGGGGGGTTGGTGCGGGTGTCCTGAGAGTCCCGCAGCACCTGAGCGGGTCCTTTTTTGCTTGGGTTCTTGCAGGTGCCGCCCGCAGGCTTCGGAGGGGAGACGCCGCGTGCCGACGAGAGGTCCGAGAGGTGAGGGGGTTGAAGGCCAGGCTGTTGTTTGAGAGCAAGGTGTCTGTCGTACGGCCACTCAATGGAAGCGTTTGTCTCTGGTTCTGCAGGTTGTGCGGCGGCTGCCCTTGGGCCTGGATGCGCGTTTGAGGTGAGCTGGGTCGCAGAGGGGAGGGGCGCGGGGCTGGTGTGGTTCGTTCTTCCTTTTTTGGCAGAGTGACGGTAACTTTGTGTATCCTGTGGTATCTCTAGGGGCCGCAGGGGGTGGCGTTCGTCCTCGTCCGGAATGGGCACGGATCAGCCGGGTGCGCGTGAGGTGGGGGACGTTGCGGGGTAGGTCCTTGTTGAGTGATGGGATGCTGACTGACGGGGCGGTGTGTGTATTTTTGTTGTTTTTGTTTAGATGATGAAAAGGCACCTGGGACTTGGAGGACCGATGCAGTGGGCTGCCTGTGCGCTTGTTCTTCTGAAGGATGGGTGGACCGGGACTCTGGGCCCCTTGAAAGCTAAGTTGAGGCAACGGTGCTGAGGAAGGGGTTGGGGGAGGGAGGGGTTTTAAGGATGGTGCAGCGGAGCGGGCTGTCTGGGAAGCGGTCCCCTTTGGGAGCAGGGAAAAGGAGCAGGTTCCTCTTCAACGTGACGGGAACGTGTGGCGGGCAGGGCGGTTCCAGGCTGTGCGCGTTATTCTGCAGCGTGTGTGTTTTGTGTTGGGTGTCTCCGACCTTCCTCGGGTCTCGGTTGTTCTCTTTGTTCTTTAGGAGCCGGGCAGGTGCCTCGGCAGCGTTGGTAGTGCCCGGCGAGGCCCTAGTCATGGGCTCGGCGCCCATCGGGCGCTTCTCTTTTGGCGTCGCAAGCTTCAGGCGTGGATCGTTTTGGCGTCTCGGACGGTCGTCTTGGGCGTCGTCGTTCCCGGCCGCGTGAGCGGCGCCGCTCTGTGGCTGTGAGTTTTTTGGGGACTGGCGTTTCTTCCTTGCATCCGTAGGCGGTTAGGTCTTGAAGCTGGGCTGGTTGCGCGTCTGTCGTCTCGGTTGTGAGAGGAAGCTCTTGTCACGGGCCGCGAAGCTGTTGGCGTTCTCTGGTGTTGCCGTAGGGCCTTCCGACGTCACCGTCGGGGTCCCGCAGGCGGTCTTGCCGGACGGGGGGTTCCATCTGGGTGTCGTCGTTCTCTCCGAGAGCTGCCTCTCATCCTTCGGGGTGCATTGCTTGTAGCGTTCTGTGTAGCGTTGTTCTGTGTTTGTCTTGGAGCCGCCCTGCCCGGGGATGTAGAGTCAGGGCAAGGTGGGTGGTGCTGGCATCTAGGGATGCGCCCAGGCTTTTGGGGGGGGTGGAGGGGGGGAAGGAATTTTGCAGCCGTCTTGGATCGACTGGCTGTTGTCGGTGGGTGAGGGGAGGAAATCCTGTTGGGTTTTGTGGGCCCCCAGGGAAGAACCGTAGGTGTCTGGGGGAGGGAGCTGGAGTCTTAGCTGAGCAGGTAGCATGTCAAGGGTGTTCTGGCTTGTCTGTGTGCTGGGCTTAATGTTTGATGTATTGTGCTTATGTTTAGGAGCTGCCCTAGTTGGGCTCTCAAGGGGGTGTTCCTACATGCGATCGAGACCTGTGTCGTGGTTCAGCTGTGGCCGTGCGTGCAGGTGACTTGTTTGACATCGGTTTGGCAGGTGCCGAGGGAGGAGTCGTGCAGGGTGATGGAGGGCGGCGCTGTCAGCAGGTGAGTTGGTGTGTGGTGTAGCTAGAGGGAAGATGTGGCTGTTGGCTCTACGAGCCCATTGTGGTAATTTTTCTTTGGGCGCATGCGAGGAGCCGAGCGGGATCTGGGCACCGGAGGGGAATCGCACAGGGTGAGCGGTGACGGGTGGGCTGAAGCGTAGCGATTCGTCCTGAGGTGCCGCGTTGCAGGTGGTTGTGAGCAACATGCGTTTGGCTCTTGCAGGTGGTGGGCGAGCCTCAAGGTGGCGACCGTATCTGCTGGAGGCCAGGCAGGTGAGCTGTCGAGGGAAAGGTGTGTGTCTGAGATGGGGGCGGTTGGTGCGGGTGTCCTGAGACTCCCGCAGCACCTGAGCGGGTCCTTTTTTGCTTGGGTTCTTGCAGGTGCCGCCCGCAGGCTTCGGAGGGGAGACGCCGCATGCCGACGAGAGGTCCGAGAGGTGAGGGGGTTGAAGGCCAGGCTGTTGTTTGAGAGCAAGGTGTCTGTCGTACGGCCACTCAATGGAAGCGTTTGTCTCTGGTTCTGCAGGTTGTGCGCCGGCTGCCTTTGGGCCTGGATGCGCGTTTGAGGTGAGCTGGGTCGCAGAGGGGAGGGGCGCGGGGCTGGTGTGGTTCGTTCTTCCTTTTTTGGCAGAGTGACGGTAACTTTGTGTGTCCTGTGGTATCTCTAGGGGCCGCAGGGGGTGGCGTTCGTCCTCGTCTGGAATGGGCACGGATCAGCCGGGTGCGCGTGAGGTGGGGGACGTTGCGGGGGTAGGTCCTTGTTGAGTGATGGGATGCTGACTGACAGGGCGGTGTGTGTATTTTTGTTGTTTTTGTTTAGATGATGAAAAGGCACCTGGGACTTGGAGGACCGATGCAGTGGGCTGCCTGTGCGCTTGTTCTTCTGAAGGATGGGTGGACCGGGACTCTGGGCCCCTTGAAAGCTAAGTTGAGGCAACGGTGCTGAGGAAGGGGTTGGGGGAGGGAGGGGTTTTAAGGATGGTGCAGCGGAGCGGGCTGTCTGGGAAGCGGTCCCCTTTGGGAGCAGGGAAAAGGAGCAGGTTCCTCTTCAACGTGACGGGAACGTGTGGCGGGCAGGGGGGTTCCAGGCTGTGTGCGTTATTGTGCAGCGTGTGTGTTTTGTGTTGGGTGTCTCCGACCTTCCTCGGGTCTCGGTTGCTCTGTTTGTTCTTTAGGAGCCGGGCAGGTGCCTCGGCAGCGTTGGTAGTGCCCGGCGAGGCCCTAGTCGTGGGCTCGGCGCCCATCGGGCGCCTCTCTTTTGGCGTCGCAAGCTTCAGGCGTGGATCGTTTTGGCGTCTCGGACGGTCGTCTTGGGCGGCGTCGTTCCCGGCCGCGTGAGCGGCACTGCTCTGTGGCTGTGAGTTTTTTGGGGACTGGCGTTTCTTCCTTGCATCCGTAGGCGGTTAGGTCTTGAAGCTGGGCTGGTTGCGCGTCTGTCGTCTCGGTTGTGAGAGGAAGCCCTTGTCACGGGCCGCGAAGCTGTTGGCGTTCTCTGGTGTTGCCGTAGGGCCTTCCGACGTCACCGTCGGGGTCCCGCAGGCGGTCTTGCCGGACGGGGGGTTCCGTCTGGGTGTCGCCGTTCTCTCCGAGAGCTGCCTCTCATCCTTCGGGGTGCATTGCTTGTAGCGTTCTGCGTAGCGTTGTTCTGTGTGTGTCTTGGAGCCGCCCTGCCCGGGGATGTAGAGTCAGGGCAAGGTGGGTGGTGCTGGCATCTAGGGATGCGCCCAGGCTTTGAGCGGGGAGGAGTTTTGCAGCCGTCTTGGATCAAGTGGCTGTTGTCGGTGGGTGAGGGAAGTAATTCCTGTTGGGTTTTGTGGGCTGGGCCCCCAGGGAAGAACCGTAGGTGTCTGGGAGAGGGAGCTGGAGTCTTAGCTGAGCAGGTAGCATGTCAAGGGTGTTGTGGTTTGTCTGTGTGCTGGGCTTAATGTTTGATGTATTGTGCTTATGTTTAGGAGCCGCCCTAGTTGGGCTCTCAAGGGGGTGTTCCTACATGCGATCGAGACCTGTGTCGTGGTTCAGCTGTGGCCGTGCATGCAGGTGACTTGTTTGACATCGGTTTGGCAGGTGCCGAGGGAGGAGTCGTGCAGGGTGATGGAGGGCGGCGCTGTCAGCAGGTGAGTTGGTGTGCGGTGTAGCTAGAGGGAAGATGTGGCTGTTGGCTCTACGAGCCCATTGTGGTAATTTTTCTTTGGGCGCATGCGAGGAGCCGAGCGGGATCTGGGCACCGGAGGGGAATCGCACAGGGTGAGCGGTGATGGGTGGGCTGAAGCGTAGCGATTCGTCCTGAGGTGCCGCGTTGCAGGTGGTTGTGAGCAACGTGCGTTTGGCTCTTGCAGGTGGTGGGCGAGCCTCAAGATGGCAACCGTATCTGCTGGAGGCCAGGCAGGTGAGCTGTCGAGGGAAAGGTGCGTGTCTGAGATGGGGGGGGTTGGTGCGGGTGTCCTGAGAGTCCCGCAGCACCTGAGCGGGTCCTTTTTTGCTTGGGTTCTTGCAGGTGCCGCCCGCAGGCTTCAGAGGGGAGACGCCGCGTGCCGACGAGAGGTCCGAGAGGTGAGGGGGTTGAAGGCCAGGCTGTTGTTTGAGAGCAAGGTGTCTGTCGTACGGCCACTCAATGGAAGCGTTTGTCTCTGGTTCTGCAGGTTGTGCGCCGGCTGCCCTTGGGCCTGGATGCGCGTTTGAGGTGAGCTGGGTCGCAGAGGGGAGGGGCGCGGGGCTGGTGTGGTTCGTTCTTCCTTTTTTGGCAGAGTGACGGTAACTTTGTGTATCCTGTGGTATCTCTAGGGGCCGCAGGGGATGGCGTTCGTCCTCGTCCGGAATGGGCACGGATCAGCCGGGTGCGCGTGAGGTGGGGGACGTTGCGGGGGTAGGTCCTTGTTGAGTGACGGGATGCTGACTGACGGGGCGGTGTGTGTATTTTTGTTGTTTTTGTTTAGATGATGAAAAGGCACCTGGGACTTGGAGGACCGATGCAGTGGGCTGCCTGTGCGCTTGTTCTTCTGAAGGATGGGTGGACCGGGACTCTGGGCCCCTTGAAAGCTAAGCTGAGGCAACGGTGCTGAGGAAGGGGTTGGGGGAGGGAGGGGTTTTAAGGATGGTGCAGCGGAGCGGGCTGTCTGGGAAGCGGTCCCCTTTGGGAGCAGGGAAAAGGAGCAGGTTCCTCTTCAACGTGACGGGAACGTGTGGCGGGCAGGGCGGTTCCAGGCTGTGTGCGTTATTGTGCAGCGTGTCTGTGTTTTGTGTTGGGTGTCTCCGACCTTCCTCGGGTCTCGGTTGCTCTCTTTGTTCTTTAGGAGCCGGGCAGGTGCCTCGGCAGCGTTGGTAGTGCCCGGCGAGGCCCTAGTCGTGGGCTCGGCGCCCATCGGGCGCTTCTCTTTTGGCGTCGCAAGCTTCAGGCGTGGATCGTTTTGGCGTCTCGGACGGTCGTCTTGGGCGTCGTCGTTCCCGGCCGCGTGAGCGGCGCCGCTCTGTCGCTGTGGGTTTTTTGGGGACTGGCGTTTCTTCCTTGCATCCGTAGGCGGTTAGGTCTTGAAGCTGGGCTGGTTGCGCGTCTGTCGTCTCGGTTGTGAGAGGAAGCTCTTGTCACGGGCCACGAAGCTGTTGGCGTTCTCTGGTGTTGCCGTAGGGCCTGCCGACGTCACTGTCGGGGTCCCGCAGGCGGTCTTGCCGGACGGGGGTTTCCGTCTGGGTGTCGCCGTTCTCTCCGAGAGCTGCCTCTCATCCTTCGGGGTGCGTTGCCTGTAGCGTTCTGCATAGCGTTGTTCTGTGTGTGTCTTGGAGCCGCCCTGCCCGGGGATGGAGAGTCAGGGCAAGGTGGGTGGTGCTGGCATCTAGGGATGCGCCCAGGCTTTTGGGGGGGGTGGAGGGGGGGAAGGAATTTTGCAGCCGTCTTGGATCGACTGGCTGTTGTCGGTGGGTGAGGGGAGGAAATCCTGTTGGGTTTTGTGGGCTGGGCCCCCAGGGAAGAACCGTAGGTGTCTGGGGGAGGGAGCTGGAGTCTTAGCTGAGCAGGTAGCATGTCAAGGGTGTTCTGGCTTGTCTGTGTGCTGGGCTTAATGTTTGATGTATTGTGCTTATGTTTAGGAGCCGCCCTAGTTGGGCTCTCAAGGGGGTGTTCCTACATGCGATCGAGACCTGTGTCGTGGTTCAGCTGTGGCCGTGCGTGCAGGTGACTTGTTTGGTATCGGTTTGGCAGGTGCCGAGGGAGGAGTCGTGCAGGGTGATGGAGGGCGGCGCTGTCAGCAGGTGAGTTGGTGTGCGGTGTAGCTAGAGGGAAGATGTGGCTGTTGGCTCTACGAGCCCATTGTGGTAATTTTTCTTTGGGCGCATGCGAGGAGCCGAGCGGGATCTGGGCACCGGAGGGGAATCGCACAGGGTGAGCGGTGACGGGTGGGCTGAAGCGTAGCGATTCGTCCTGAGGTGCCGCGTTGCAGGTGGTTGTGAGCAACGTGCGTTTGGCTCTTGCAGGTGGTGGGCGAGCCTCAAGATGGCGACCGTATCTGCTGGAGGCCAGGCAGGTGAGCTGTCGAGGGAAAGGTGCGTGTCTGAGATGGGGGCGGTTGGTGCGGGTGTCCTGAGAGTCCCGCAGCACCTGAGCGGGTCCTTTTTTGCTTGGGTTCTTGCAGGTGCTGCCCGCAGGCTTCGGAGGGGAGACGCCGCGTGCCGACGAGAGGTCCGAGAGGTGAGGGGGTTGAAGGCCAGGCTGTTGTTTGAGAGCAAGGTGTCTGTCGTACGGCCACTCAATGGAAGCGTTTGTCTCTGGTTCTGCAGGTTGTGCGCCGGCTGCCCTTGGGCCTGGATGCGCGTTTGAGGTGAGCTGGGTCGCAGAGGGGAGGGGCGCGGGGCTGGTGTGGTTCGTTCTTCCTTTTTTGGCAGAGTGACGGTAACTTTGTGTATCCTGTGGTATCTCTAGGGGCCGCAGGGGATGGCGTTCGTCCTCGTCCGGAATGGGCACGGATCAGCCGGGTGCGCGTGAGGTGGGGGACGTTGCGGGGGTAGGTCCTTGTTGAGTGACGGGATGCTGACTGACGGGGCGGTGTGTGTATTTTTGTTGTTTTTGTTTAGATGATGAAAAGGCACCTGGGACTTGGAGGACCGATGCAGTGGGCTGCCTGTGCGCTTGTTCTTCTGAAGGATGGGTGGACCGGGACTCTGGGCCCCTTGAAAGCTAAGTTGAGGCAACGGTGCTGAGGAAGGGGTTGGGGGAGGGAGGGGTTTTAAGGATGGTGCAGCGGAGCGGGCTGTCTGGGAAGCGGTCCCCTTTGGGAGCAGGGAAAAGGAGCAGGTTCCTCTTCAACGTGACGGGAACGTGTGGCGGGCAGGGGGGTTCCAGGCTGTGTGCGTTATTGTGCAGTGTGTGTGTTTTGTGTTGGGTGTCTCCGACCTTCCTCGGGTCTCGGTTGCTCTCTTTGTTCTTTAGGAGCCGGGCAGGTGCCTCGGCAGCGTTACTAGGGCTCGGCGAGGCCCTAGTCGTGGGCTCGGCGCCCATCGGGCGCTTCTCTTTTGGCGTCGCAAGCTTCAGGCGTGGATCGTTTTGGCGTCTCGGACGGTCGTCTTGGGCGTCGTCGTTCCCGGCCGCGTGAGCGGCGCCGCTCTGTGGCTGTGAGTTTTTTGGGGACTGGCGTTTCTTCCTTGCATCCGTAGGCGGTTAGGTCTTGAAGCTGGGCTGGTTGCGCGTCTGTCGTCTCGGTTGTGAGAGGAAGCTCTTGTCACGGGCCGCGAAGCTGTTGGCGTTCTCTGGTGTTGCCGTAGGGCCTGCCGACGTCACCGTCAGGGTCCCGCAGGCGGTCTTGCCGGACGGGGGGTTCCATCTGGGTGTCGCCGTTCTCTCCGAGAGCTGCCTCTCATCCTTCGGGGTGCATTGCTTGTAGCGTTCTGCGTAGCGTTGTTCTGTGTTTGTCTTGGAGCCGCCCTGCCCGGGGATGGAGAGTCAGGGCAAGGTGGGTGGTGCTGGCATCTAGGGATGCGCCCAGGCTTTTGGGGGGGGTGGAGGGGGGGAAGGAATTTTGCAGCCGTCTTGGATCGACTGGCTGTTGTCTGTGGGTGAGGGGAGGAAATCCTGTTGGGTTTTGTGGGCTGGGCCCCCAGGGAAGAACCGTAGGTGTCTGGGGGAGGGAGCTGGAGTCTTAGCTGAGCAGGTAGCATGTCAAGGGTGTTCTGGCTTGTCTGTGTGCTGGGCTTAATGTTTGATGTATTGTGCTTATGTTTAGGAGCCGCCCTAGTTGGGCTCTCAAGGGGGTGTTCCTACATGCGATCGAGACCTGTGTCGTGGTTCAGCTGTGGCCGTGCGTGCAGGTGACTTGTTTGACATCGGTTTGGCAGGTGCCGAGGGAGGAGTCGTGCAGGGTGATGGAGGGCGGCGCTGTCAGCAGGTGAGTTGGTGTGTGGTGTAGCTAGAGGGAAGATGTGGCTGTTGGCTCTACGAGCCCATTGTGGTAATTTTTCTTTGGGCGCATGCGAGGAGCCGAGTGGGATCTGGGCACCGGAGGGGAATCGCACAGGGTGAGCGGTGACGGGTGGGCTGAAGCGTAGCGATTCGTCCTGAGGTGTCGCGTTGCAGGTGGTTGTGAGCAACGTGCGTTTGGCTCTTGCAGGTGGTGGGCGAGCCTCAAGATGGCAACCGTATCTGCTGGAGGCCAGGCAGGTGAGCTGTCGAGGGAAAGGTGCGTGTCTGAGATGGGGGCGGTTGGTGCGGGTGTCCTGAGAGTCCCGCAGCACCTGAGCGGGTCCTTTTTTGCTTGGGTTCTTGCAGGTGCCGCCCGCAGGCTTCGGAGGGGAGACGCCGCGTGCCGACGAGAGGTCCGAGAGGTGAGGGGGTTGAAGGCCAGGCTGTTGTTTGAGAGCAAGGTGTCTGTCGTACGGCCACTCAATGGAAGCGTTTGTCTCTGGTTCTGCAGGTTGTGCGGCGGCTGCCCTTGGGCCTGGATGCGCGTTTGAGGTGAGCTGGGTCGCAGAGGGGAGGGGCGCGGGGCTGGTGTGGTTCGTTCTTCCTTTTTTGGCAGAGCGACGGTAACTTTGTGTGTCCTGTGGTATCTCTAGGGGCCGCAGGGGGTGGCGTTCGTCCTCGTCCGGAATGGGCACGGATCAGCCGGGTGCGCGTGAGGTGGGGGACGTTGCGGGGGTAGGTCCTTGTTGAGTGACGGGATGCTGACTGACGGGGCGGTGTGTGTATTTTTGTTGTTTTTGTTTAGATGATGAAAAGGCACCTGGGACTTGGAGGACCGATGCAGTGGGCTGCCTGTGCGCTTGTTCTTCTGAAGGATGGGTGGACCGGGACTCTGGGCCCCTTGAAAGCTAAGTTGAGGCAACGGTGCTGAGGAAGGGGTTGGGGGAGGGAGGGGTTTTAAGGATGGTGCAGCGGAGCGGGCTGTCTGGGAAGCGGTCCCCTTTGGGAGCAGGGAAAAGGAGCAGGTTCCTCTTCAACGTGACGGGAACGTGTGGCGGGCAGGGGGGTTCCAGGCTGTGCGTGTTATTGTGCAGTGTGTGTGTTTTGTGTTGGGTGTCTCCGACCTTCCTCGGGTCTCGGTTGCTCTCTTTGTTCTTTAGGAGCCGGGCAGGTGCCTCGGCAGCGTTACTAGGGCTCGGCGAGGCCCTAGTCGTGGGCTCGGCGCCCATCGGGCGCCTCTCTTTTGGCGTCGCAAGCTTCAGGCGTGGATCGTTTTGGCGTCTCGGACGGTCGTCTTGGGCGGCGTCGTTCCCGGCCGCGTGAGCGGCACTGCTCTGTGGCTGTGAGTTTTTTGGGGACTGGCGTTTCTTCCTTGCATCCGTAGGCGGTTAGGTCTTGAAGCTGGGCTGGTTGCGCGTCTGTCGTCTCGGTTGTGAGAGGAAGCCCTTGTCACGGGCCGCGAAGCTGTTGGCGTTCTCTGGTGTTGCCGTAGGGCCTTCCGACGTCACCGTCGGGGTCCCGCAGGCGGTCTTGCCGGACGGGGGTTTCCGTCTGGGTGTCGTCGTTCTCTCCGAGAGCTGCCTCTCATCCTTCGGGGTGCATTGCTTGTAGCGTTCTGTGTAGCGTTGTTCTGTGTGTGTCTTGGAGCCGCCCTGCCCGGGGATGTAGAGTCAGGGCAAGGTGGGTGGTGCTGGCATCTAGGGATGCGCCCAGGCTTTGAGCGGGGAGGAGTTTTGCAGCCGTCTTGGATCAAGTGGCTGTTGTCGGTGGGTGAGGGAAGTAATTCCTGTTGGGTTTTGTGGGCTGGGCCCCCAGGGAAGAACCGTAGGTGTCTGGGAGAGGGAGCTGGAGTCTTAGCTGAGCAGGTAGCATGTCAAGGGTGTTGTGGTTTGTCTGTGTGCTGGGCTTAATGTTTGATGTATTGTGCTTATGTTTAGGAGCCGCCCTAGTTGGGCTCTCAAGGGGGTGTTCCTACATGCGATCGAGACCTGTGTCGTGGTTCAGCTGTGGCCGTGCATGCAGGTGACTTGTTTGACATCGGTTTGGCAGGTGCCGAGGGAGGAGTCGTGCAGGGTGATGGAGGGCGGCGCTGTCAGCAGGTGAGTTGGTGTGTGGTGTAGCTAGAGGGAAGATGTGGCTGTTGGCTCTACGAGCCCATTGTGGTAATTTTTCTTTGGGCGCATGCGAGGAGCCGAGCGGGATCTGGGCACCGGAGGGGAATCGCACAGGGTGAGCGGTGACGGGTGGGCTGAAGCGTAGCGATTCGTCCTGAGGTGCCGCGTTGCAGGTGGTTGTGAGCAACGTGCGTTTGGCTCTTGCAGGTGGTGGGCGAGCCTCAAGATGGCGACCGTATCTGATGGGGGCCAGGCAGGTGAGCTGTCGAGGGAAAGGTGCGTGTCTGAGATGGGGGCGGTTGGTGCGGGTGTCCTGAGAGTCCCGCAGCACCTGAGCGGGTCCTTTTTTGCTTGGGTTCTTGCAGGTGCTGCCCGCAGGCTTCGGAGGGGAGACGCCGCGTGCCGACGAGAGGTCCGAGAGGTGAGGGGGTTGAAGGCCAGGCTGTTGTTTGAGAGCAAGGTGTCTGTCGTACGGCCACTCAATGGAAGCGTTTGTCTCTGGTTCTGCAGGTTGTGCGGCGGCTGCCCTTGGGCCTGGATGCGCGTTTGAGGTGAGCTGGGTCGCAGAGGGGAGGGGCGCGGGGCTGGTGTGGTTCGTTCTTCCTTTTTTGGCAGAGTGACGGTAACTTTGTGTATCCTGTGGTATCTCTAGGGGCCGCAGGGGATGGCGTTCGTCCTCGTCCGGAATGGGCACGGATCAGCCGGGTGCGCGTGAGGTGGGGGACGTTGCGGGGGTAGGTCCTTGTTGAGTGACGGGATGCTGACTGACGGGGCGGTGTGTGTATTTTTGTTGTTTTTGTTTAGATGATGAAAAGGCACCTGGGACTTGGAGGACCGATGCAGTGGGCTGCCTGTGCGCTTGTTCTTCTGAAGGATGGGTGGACCGGGACTCTGGGCCCCTTGAAAGCTAAGTTGAGGCAACGGTGCTGAGGAAGGGGTTGGGGGAGGGAGGGGTTTTAAGGATGGTGCAGCGGAGCGGGCTGTCTGGGAAGCGGTCCCCTTTGGGAGCAGGGAAAAGGAGCAGGTTCCTCTTCAACGTGACGGGAACGTGTGGCGGGCAGGGGGGTTCCAGGCTGTGCGTGTTATTGTGCAGTGTGTGTGTTTTGTGTTGGGTGTCTCCGACCTTCCTCGGGTCTCGGTTGCTCTCTTTGTTCTTTAGGAGCCGGGCAGGTGCCTCGGCAGCGTTACTAGGGCTCGGCGAGGCCCTAGTCGTGGGCTCGGCGCCCATCGGGCGCCTCTCTTTTGGCGTCGCAAGCTTCAGGCGTGGATCGTTTTGGCGTCTCGGACGGTCGTCTTGGGCGGCGTCGTTCCCGGCCGCGTGAGCGGCACTGCTCTGTGGCTGTGAGTTTTTTGGGGACTGGCGTTTCTTCCTTGCATCCGTAGGCGGTTAGGTCTTGAAGCTGGGCTGGTTGCGCGTCTGTCGTCTCGGTTGTGAGAGGAAGCCCTTGTCACGGGCCGCGAAGCTGTTGGCGTTCTCTGGTGTTGCCGTAGGGCCTTCCGACGTCACCGTCGGGGTCCCGCAGGCGGTCTTGCCGGACGGGGGGTTCCATCTGGGTGTCGTCGTTCTCTCCGAGAGCTGCCTCTCATCCTTCGGGGTGCATTGCTTGTAGCGTTCTGTGTAGCGTTGTTCTGTGTGTGTCTTGGAGCCGCCCTGCCCGGGGATGTAGAGTCAGGGCAAGGTGGGTGGTGCTGGCATCTAGGGATGCGCCCAGGCTTTGAGCGGGGAGGAGTTTTGCAGCCGTCTTGGATCAAGTGGCTGTTGTCGGTGGGTGAGGGAAGTAATTCCTGTTGGGTTTTGTGGGCTGGGCCCCCAGGGAAGAACCGTAGGTGTCTGGGAGAGGGAGCTGGAGTCTTAGCTGAGCAGGTAGCATGTCAAGGGTGTTGTGGTTTGTCTGTGTGCTGGGCCTAATGTTTGATGTATTGTGCTTATGTTTAGGAGCCGCCCTAGTTGGGCTCTCAAGGGGGTGTTCCTACATGCGATCGAGACCTGTGTCGTGGTTCAGCTGTGGCCGTGCATGCAGGTGACTTGTTTGACATCGGTTTGGCAGGTGCCGAGGGAGGAGTCGTGCAGGGTGATGGAGGGCGGCGCTGTCAGCAGGTGAGTTGGTGTGCGGTGTAGCTAGAGGGAAGATGTGGCTGTTGGCTCTACGAGCCCATTGTGGTAATTTTTCTTTGGGCGCATGCGAGGAGCCGAGCGGGATCTGGGCACCGGAGGGGAATCGCACAGGGTGAGCGGTGACGGGTGGGCTGAAGCGTAGCGATTCGTCCTGAGGTGCCGCGTTGCAGGTGGTTGTGAGCAACGTGCGTTTGGCTCTTGCAGGTGGTGGGCGAGCCTCAAGATGGCGACCGTATCTGATGGGGGCCAGGCAGGTGAGCTGTCGAGGGAAAGGTGCGTGTCTGAGATGGGGGCGGTTGGTGCGGGTGTCCTGAGAGTCCCGCAGCACCTGAGCGGGTCCTTTTTTGCTTGGGTTCTTGCAGGTGCTGCCCGCAGGCTTCGGAGGGGAGACGCCGCGTGCCGACGAGAGGTCCGAGAGGTGAGGGGGTTGAAGGCCAGGCTGTTGTTTGAGAGCAAGGTGTCTGTCGTACGGCCACTCAATGGAAGCGTTTGTCTCTGGTTCTGCAGGTTGTGCGGCGGCTGCCCTTGGGCCTGGATGCGCGTTTGAGGTGAGCTGGGTCGCAGAGGGGAGGGGCGCGGGGCTGGTGTGGTTCGTTCTTCCTTTTTTGGCAGAGTGACGGTAACTTTGTGTATCCTGTGGTATCTCTAGGGGCCGCAGGGGATGGCGTTCGTCCTCGTCCGGAATGGGCACGGATCAGCCGGGTGCGCGTGAGGTGGGGGACGTTGCGGGGGTAGGTCCTTGTTGAGTGACGGGATGCTGACTGACGGGGCGGTGTGTGTATTTTTGTTGTTTTTGTTTAGATGATGAAAAGGCACCTGGGACTTGGAGGACCGATGCAGTGGGCTGCCTGTGCGCTTGTTCTTCTGAAGGATGGGTGGACCGGGACTCTGGGCCCCTTGAAAGCTAAGCTGAGGCAACGGTGCTGAGGAAGGGGTTGGGGGAGGGAGGGGTTTTAAGGATGGTGCAGCGGAGCGGGCTGTCTGGGAAGCGGTCCCCTTTGGGAGCAGGGAAAAGGAGCAGGTTCCTCTTCAACGTGACGGGAACGTGTGGCGGGCAGGGCGGTTCCAGGCTGTGTGCGTTATTGTGCAGCGTGTCTGTGTTTTGTGTTGGGTGTCTCCGACCTTCCTCGGGTCTCGGTTGCTCTCTTTGTTCTTTAGGAGCCGGGCAGGTGCCTCGGCAGCGTTGGTAGTGCCCGGCGAGGCCCTAGTCGTGGGCTCGGCGCCCATCGGGCGCCTCTCTTTTGGCGTCGCAAGCTTCAGGCGTGGATCGTTTTGGCGTCTCGGACGGTCGTCTTGGGCGGCGTCGTTCCCGGCCGCGTGAGCGGCGCCGCTCTGTCGCTGTGGGTTTTTTGGGGACTGGCGTTTCTTCCTTGCATCCGTAGGCGGTTAGGTCTTGAAGCTGGGCTGGTTGCGCGTCTGTCGTCTCGGTTGTGAGAGGAAGCTCTTGTCACGGGCCACGAAGCTGTTGGCGTTCTCTGGTGTTGCCGTAGGGCCTGCCGACGTCACCGTCGGGGTCCCGCAGGCGGTCTTGCCGGACGGGGGGTTCCATCTGGGTGTCGCCGTTCTCTCCGAGAGCTGCCTCTCATCCTTCGGGGTGCGTTGCCTGTAGCGTTCTGCGTAGCGTTGTTCTGTGTTTGTCTTGGAGCCGCCCTGCCCGGGGATGGAGAGTCAGGGCAAGGTGGGTGGTGCTGGCATCTAGGGATGCGCCCAGGCTTTTGGGGGGGGTGGAGGGGGGGAAGGAATTTTGCAGCCGTCTTGGATCGACTGGCTGTTGTCGGTGGGTGAGGGGAGGAAATCCTGTTGGGTTTTGTGGGCTGGGCCCCCAGGGAAGAACCGTAGGTGTCTGGGGGAGGGAGCTGGAGTCTTAGCTGAGCAGGTAGCATGTCAAGGGTGTTCTGGCTTGTCTGTGTGCTGGGCTTAATGTTTGATGTATTGTGCTTATGTTTAGGAGCCGCCCTAGTTGGGCTCTCAAGGGGGTGTTCCTACATGCGATCGAGACCTGTGTCGTGGTTCAGCTGTGGCCGTGCGTGCAGGTGACTTGTTTGACATCGGTTTGGCAGGTGCCGAGGGAGGAGTCGTGCAGGGTGATGGAGGGCGGCGCTGTCAGCAGGTGAGTTGGTGTGTGGTGTAGCTAGAGGGAAGATGTGGCTGTTGGCTCTACGAGCCCATTGTGGTAATTTTTCTTTGGGCGCATGCGAGGAGCCGAGTGGGATCTGGGCACCGGAGGGGAATCGCACAGGGTGAGCGGTGACGGGTGGGCTGAAGCGTAGCGATTCGTCCTGAGGTGCCGCGTTGCAGGTGGTTGTGAGCAACGTGCGTTTGGCTCTTGCAGGTGGTGGGCGAGCCTCAAGGTGGCGACCGTATCTGCTGGAGGCCAGGCAGGTGAGCTGTCGAGGGAAAGGTGCGTGTCTGAGATGGGGGCGGTTGGTGCGGGTGTCCTGAGAGTCCCGCAGCACCTGAGCGGGTCCTTTCTTGCTTGGGTTCTTGCAGGTGCCGCCCGCAGGCTTCAGAGGGGAGACGTCGCGTGCCGACGAGAGGTCCGAGAGGTGAGGGGGTTGAAGGCCAAGCTGTTGTTTGAGAGCAAGGTGTCTGTCGTACGGCCACTCAATGGAAGCGTTTGTCTCTGGTTCTGCAGGTTGTGCGCCGGCTGCCTTTGGGCCTGGATGCGCGTTTGAGGTGAGCTGGGTCGCAGAGGGGAGGGGCGCGGGGCTGGTGTGGTTCGTTCTTCCTTTTTTGGCAGAGCGACGGTAACTTTGTGTATCCTGTGGTATCTCTAGGGGCCGCAGGGGATGGCGTTCGTCCTCGTCCGGAATGGGCACGGATCAGCCGGGTGCGCGTGAGGTGGGGGACGTTGCGGGGGTAGGTCCTTGTTGAGTGACGGGATGCTGACTGACGGGGCGGTGTGTGTATTTTTGTTGTTTTTGTTTAGATGATGAAAAGGCACCTGGGACTTGGAGGACCGATGCAGTGGGCTGCCTGTGCGCTTGTTCTTCTGAAGGATGGGTGGACCGGGACTCTGGGCCCCTTGAAAGCTAAGTTGAGGCAACGGTGCTGAGGAAGGGGTTGCGGGAGGGAGGGGTTTTAAGGATGGTGCAGCGGAGCGGGCTGTCTGGGAAGCGGTCCCCTTTGGGAGCAGGGAAAAGGAGCAGGTTCCTCTTCAACGTGACGGGAACGTGTGGCGGGCAGGGGGGTTCCAGGCTGTGCGTGTTATTGTGCAGCGTGTGTGTTTTGTGTTGGGTGTCTCCGACCTTCCTCGGGTCTCAGTTGCTCTCTTTGTTCTTTAGGAGCCGGGCAGGTGCCTCGGCAGCGTTGGTAGTGCCCGGCGAGGCCCTAGTCGTGGGCTCGGCGCCCATCGGGCGCCTCTCTTTTGGCGTCGCAAGCTTCAGGCGTGGATCGTTTTGGCGTCTCGGACGGTCGTCTTGGGCGGCGTCGTTCCCGGCCGCGTGAGCGGCACTGCTCTGTGGCTGTGAGTTTTTTGGGGACTGGCGTTTCTTCCTTGCATCCGTAGGCGGTTAGGTCTTGAAGCTGGGCTGGTTGCGCGTCTGTCGTCTCGGTTGTGAGAGGAAGCCCTTGTCACGGGCCGCGAAGCTGTTGGCGTTCTCTGGTGTTGCCGTAGGGCCTGCCGACGTCACCGTCGGGGTCCCGCAGGCGGTCTTGCCGGACGGGGGGTTCCATCTGGGTGTCGTCGTTCTCTCCGAGAGCTGCCTCTCATCCTTCGGGGTGCATTGCTTGTAGCGTTCTGTGTAGCGTTGTTCTGTGTGTGTCTTGGAGCCGCCCTGCCCGGGGATGTAGAGTCAGGGCAAGGTGGGTGGTGCTGGCATCTAGGGATGCGCCCAGGCTTTGAGCGGGGAGGAGTTTTGCAGCCGTCTTGGATCAAGTGGCTGTTGTCGGTGGGTGAGGGAAGTAATTCCTGTTGGGTTTTGTGGGCTGGGCCCCCAGGGAAGAACCGTAGGTGTCTGGGAGAGGGAGCTGGAGTCTTAGCTGAGCAGGTAGCATGTCAAGGGTGTTGTGGTTTGTCTGTGTGCTGGGCTTAATGTTTGATGTATTGTGCTTATGTTTAGGAGCCGCCCTAGTTGGGCTCTCAAGGGGGTGTTCCTACATGCGATCGAGACCCGTGTCGTGGTTCAGCTGTGGCCGTGCGTGCAGGTGACTTGTTTGGTATCGGTTTGGCAGGTGCCGAGGGAGGAGTCGTGCAGGGTGATGGAGGGCGGCGCTGTCAGCAGGTGAGTTGGTGTGCGGTGTAGCTAGAGGGAAGATGTGGCTGTTGGCTCTACGAGCCCATTGTGGTAATTTTTCTTTGGGCGCGTGCGAGGAGCCGAGCGGGATCTGGGCACCGGAGGGGAATCGCACAGGGCGAGCGGTGACGGGTGGGCTGAAGCGTAGCGATTCGTCCTGAGGGGTCGCGTTGCAGGTGGTTGTGAGCAACGTGCGTTTGGCTCTTGCAGGTGGTGGGCGAGCCTCAAGATGGCGACCGCATCTGATGGAGGCCAGGCAGGTGAGCTGTCGAGGGAAAGGTGCGTGTCTGAGATGGGGGGGGTTGGTGCGGGTATCCTGAGAGTCCCGCAGCACCTGAGCGGGTCCTTTTTTGCTTGGGTTCTTGCAGGTGCCGCCCGCAGGCTTCGGAGGGGAGACGCCGCATGCCGACGAGAGGTCCGAGAGGTGAGGGGGTTGAAGGCCAGGCTGTTGTTTGAGAGCAAGGTGTCTGTCGTACGGCCACTCAATGGAAGCGTTTGTCTCTGGTTCTGCAGGTTGTGCGCCGGCTGCCCTTGGGCCTGGGTGCGCGTTTGAGGTGAGCTGGGTCGCAGAGGGGAGGGGCGCGGGGCTGGTGTGGTTCGTTCTTCCTTTTTTGGCAGAGTGACGGTAACTTTGTGTATCCTGTGGTATCTCTAGGGGCCGCAGGGGGTGGCGTTCGTCCTCGTCCGGAATGGGCACGGATCAGCCGGGTGCGCGTGAGGTGGGGGACGTTGCGGGGGTAGGTCCTTGTTGAGTGACGGGATGCTGACTGACGGGGCGGTGTGTGTATTTTTGTTGTTTTTGTTTAGATGATGAAAAGGCACCTGGGACTTGGAGGACCGATGCAGTGGGCTGCCTGTGCGCTTGTTCTTCTGAAGGATGGGTGGACCGGGACTCTGGGCCCCTTGAAAGCTAAGTTGAGGCAACGGTGCTGAGGAAGGGGTTGGGGGAGGGAGGGGTTTTAAGGATGGTGCAGCGGAGCGGGCTGTCTGGGAAGCGGTCCCCTTTGGGAGCAGGGAAAAGGAGCAGGTTCCTCTTCAACGTGACGGGAACGTGTGGCGGGCAGGGCGGTTCCAGGCTGTGTGCGTTATTGTGCAGCGTGTGTGTTTTGTGTTGGGTGTCTCCGACCTTCCTCGGGTCTCGGTTGCTCTCTTTGTTCCTTAGGAGCCGGGCAGGTGCCTCGGCAGCGTTGGTAGTGCCCGGCGAGGCCCTAGTCGTGGGCTCGGCGCCCATCGGGCGCTTCTCTTTTGGCGTCGCAAGCTTCAGGCGTGGATCGTTTTGGCGTCTCGGACGGTCGTCTTGGGCGGCGTCGTTCCCGGCCGCGTGAGCGGCACTGCTCTGTGGCTGTGAGTTTTTTGGGGACTGGCGTTTCTTCCTTGCATCCGTAGGCGGTTAGGTCTTGAAGCTGGGCTGGTTGCGCGTCTGTCGTCTCGGTTGTGAGAGGAAGCTCTTGTCACGGGCCACGAAGCTGTTGGCGTTCTCTGGTGTTGCCGTAGGGCCTGCCGACGTCACCGTCGGGGTCCCGCAGGCGGTCTTGCCGGACGGGGGTTTCCGTCTGGGTGTCGCCGTTCTCTCCGAGAGCTGCCTCTCATCCTTCGGGGTGCATTGCTTGTAGCGTTGTTCTGTGTGTGTCTTGGAGCCGCCCTGCCCGGGGATGTAGAGTCAGGGCAAGGTGGGTGGTGCTGGCATCTAGGGATGCGCCCAGGCTTTGAGCGGGGAGGAGTTTTGCAGCCGTCTTGGATCAAGTGGCTGTTGTCGGTGGGTGAGGGAAGTAATTCCTGTTGGGTTTTGTGGGCTGGGCCCCCAGGGAAGAACCGTAGGTGTCTGGGAGAGGGAGCTGGAGTCTTAGCTGAGCAGGTAGCATGTCAAGGGTGTTGTGGTTTGTCTGTGTGCTGGGCTTAATGTTTGATGTATTGTGCTTATGTTTAGGAGCCGCCCTAGTTGGGCTCTCAAGGGGGTGTTCCTACATGCGATCGAGACCCGTGTCGTGGTTCAGCTGTGGCCGTGCGTGCAGGTGACTTGTTTGACATCGGTTTGGCAGGTGCCGAGGGAGGAGTCGTGCAGGGTGATGGAGGGCGGCGCTGTCAGCAGGTGAGTTGGTGTGTGGTGTAGCTAGAGGGAAGATGTGGCTGTTGGCTCTACGAGCCCATTGTGGTAATTTTTCTTTGGGCGCGTGCGAGGAGCCGAGCGGGATCTGGGCACCGGAGGGGAATCGCACAGGGTGAGCGGTGACGGGTGGGCTGAAGCGTAGCGATTCGTCCTGAGGTGCCGCGTTGCAGGTGGTTGTGAGCAACGTGCGTTTGGCTCTTGCAGGTGGTGGGCGAGCCTCAAGATGGCAACCGTATCTGATGGGGGCCAGGCAGGTGAGCTGTCGAGGGAAAGGTGCGTGTCTGAGATGGGGGGGGTTGGTGCGGGTGTCCTGAGAGTCCCGCAGCACCTGAGCGGGTCCTTTTTTGCTTGGGTTCTTGCAGGTGCCGCCCGCAGGCTTCGGAGGGGAGACGCCGCGTGCCGACGAGAGGTCCGAGAGGTGAGGGGGTTGAAGGCCAGGCTGTTGTTTGAGAGCAAGGTGTCTGTCGTACGGCCACTCAATGGAAGCGTTTGTCTCTGGTTCTGCAGGTTGTGCGGCGGCTGCCCTTGGGCCTGGATGCGCGTTTGAGGTGAGCTGGGTCGCAGAGGGGAGGGGCGCGGGGCTGGTGTGGTTCGTTCTTCCTTTTTTGGCAGAGTGACGGTAACTTTGTGTATCCTGTGGTATCTCTAGGGGCCGCAGGGGGTGGCGTTCGTCCTCGTCCGGAATGGGCACGGATCAGCCGGGTGCGCGTGAGGTGGGGGACGTTGCGGGGGTAGGTCCTTGTTGAGTGATGGGATGCTGACTGACAGGGCGGTGTGTGTATTTTTGTTGTTTTTGTTTAGATGATGAAAAGGCACCTGGGACTTGGAGGACCGATGCAGTGGGCTGCCTGTGCGCTTGTTCTTCTGAAGGATGGGTGGACCGGGACTCTGGGCCCCTTGAAAGCTAAGTTGAGGCAACGGTGCTGAGGAAGGGGTTGGGGGAGGGAGGGGTTTTAAGGATGGTGCAGCGGAGCGGGCTGTCTGGGAAGCGGTCCCCTTTGGGAGCAGGGAAAAGGAGCAGGTTCCTCTTCAACGTGACGGGAACGTGTGGCGGGCAGGGCGGTTCCAGGCTGTGTGCGTTATTGTGCAGCGTGTGTGTTTTGTGTTGGGTGTCTCCGACCTTCCTCGGGTCTCGGTTGCTCTCTTTGTTCTTTAGGAGCCGGGCAGGTGCCTCGGCAGCGTTACTAGGGCTCGGCGAGGCCCTAGTCGTGGGCTCGGCGCCCATCGGGCGCTTCTCTTTTGGCGTCGCAAGCTTCAGGCGTGGATCGTTTTGGCGTCTCGGACGGTCGTCTTGGGCGTCGTCGTTCCCGGCCGCGTGAGCGGCGCCGCTCTGTGGCTGTGAGTTTTTTGGGGACTGGCGTTTCTTCCTTGCATCCGTAGGCGGTTAGGTCTTGAAGCTGGGCTGGTTGCGCGTCTGTCGTCTCGGTTGTGAGAGGAAGCTCTTGTCACGGGCCACGAAGCTGTTGGCGTTCTCTGGTGTTGCCGTAGGGCCTGCCGACGTCACCGTCGGGGTCCCGCAGGCGGTCTTGCCGGACGGGGGTTTCCGTCTGGGTGTCGCCGTTCTCTCCGAGAGCTGCCTCTCATCCTTCGGGGTGCATTGCTTGTAGCGTTGTTCTGTGTTTGTCTTGGAGCCGCCCTGCCCGGGGATGTAGAGTCAGGGCAAGGTGGGTGGTGCTGGCATCTAGGGATGCGCCCAGGCTTTGAGCGGGGAGGAGTTTTGCAGCCGTCTTGGATCAAGTGGCTGTTGTCGGTGGGTGAGGGAAGTAATTCCTGTTGGGTTTTGTGGGCTGGGCCCCCAGGGAAGAACCGTAGGTGTCTGGGAGAGGGAGCTGGAGTCTTAGCTGAGCAGGTAGCATGTCAAGGGTGTTGTGGTTTGTCTGTGTGCTGGGCTTAATGTTTGATGTATTGTGCTTATGTTTAGGAGCCGCCCTAGTTGGGCTCTCAAGGGGGTGTTCCTACATGCGATCGAGACCCGTGTCGTGGTTCAGCTGTGGCCGTGCGTGCAGGTGACTTGTTTGACATCGGTTTGGCAGGTGCCGAGGGAGGAGTCGTGCAGGGTGATGGAGGGCGGCGCTGTCAGCAGGTGAGTGGGTGTGTGGTGTAGCTAGAGGGAAGATGTGGCTGTTGGCTCTACGAGCCCATTGTGGTAATTTTTCTTTGGGCGCGTGCGAGGAGCCGAGCGGGATCTGGGCACCGGAGGGGAATCGCACAGGGTGAGCGGTGACGGGTGGGCTGAAGCGTAGCGATTCGTCCTGAGGTGCCGCGTTGCAGGTGGTTGTGAGCAACGTGCGTTTGGCTCTTGCAGGTGGTGGGCGAGCCTCAAGATGGCAACCGTATCTGATGGGGGCCAGGCAGGTGAGCTGTCGAGGGAAAGGTGCGTGTCTGAGATGGGGGGGGTTGGTGCGGGTGTCCTGAGAGTCCCGCAGCACCTGAGCGGGTCCTTTTTTGCTTGGGTTCTTGCAGGTGCCGCCCGCAGGCTTCGGAGGGGAGACGCCACGTGCCGACGAGAGGTCCGAGAGGTGAGGGGGTTGAAGGCCAGGCTGTTGTTTGAGAGCAAGGTGTCTGTCGTACGGCCACTCAATGGAAGCGTTTGTCTCTGGTTCTGCAGGTTGTGCGGCGGCTGCCCTTGGGCCTGGATGCGCGTTTGAGGTGAGCTGGGTCGCAGAGGGGAGGGGCGCGGGGCTGGTGTGGTTCGTTCTTCCTTTTTTGGCAGAGTGACGGTAACTTTGTGTATCCTGTGGTATCTCTAGGGGCCGCAGGGGGTGGCGTTCGTCCTCGTCCGGAATGGGCACGGATCAGCCGGGTGCGCGTGAGGTGGGGGACGTTGCGGGGGTAGGTCCTTGTTGAGTGATGGGATGCTGACTGACGGGGCGGTGTGTGTATTTTTGTTGTTTTTGTTTAGATGATGAAAAGGCACCTGGGACTTGGAGGACCGATGCAGTGGGCTGCCTGTGCGCTTGTTCTTCTGAAGGATGGGTGGACCGGGACTCTGGGCCCCTTGAAAGCTAAGTTGAGGCAACGGTGCTGAGGAAGGGGTTGGGGGAGGGAGGGGTTTTAAGGATGGTGCAGCGGAGCGGGCTGTCTGGGAAGCGGTCCCCTTTGGGAGCAGGGAAAAGGAGCAGGTTCCTCTTCAACGTGACGGGAACGTGTGGCGGGCAGGGGGGTTCCAGGCTGTGTGCGTTATTGTGCAGCGTGTGTGTGTTTTGTGTTGGGTGTCTCCGACCTTCCTCGGGTCTCGGTTGTTCTCTTTGTTCTTTAGGAGCCGGGTAGGTGCCTCGGCAGCGTTGGTAGTGCCCGGCGAGGCCCTAGTCATGGGCTCGGCGCCCATCGGGCGCTTCTCTTTTGGCGTCGCAAGCTTCAGGCGTGGATCGTTTTGGCGTCTTGGGCGTCGTCGTTCCCGGCCGCGTGAGCGGCGCCGCTCTGTGGCTGTGAGTTTTTTGGGGACTGGCGTTTCTTCCTTGCATCCGTAGGCGGTTAGGTCTTGAAGCTGGGCTGGTTGTGCGTCTGTCGTCTCGGTTGTGAGAGGAAGCTCTTGTAACGGGCCGCGAAGCTGTTGGCGTTCTCTGGTGTTGCCGTAGGGCCTGCCGACGTCACCGTCGGGGTCCCGCAGGCGGTCTTGCCGGACGGGGGGTTCCATCTGGGTGTCGTCGTTCTCTCCGAGAGCTGCCTCTCATCCTTCGGGGTGCATTGCTTGTAGCGTTCTGTGTAGCGTTGTTCTGTGTTTGTCTTGGAGCCGCCCTGCCCGGGGATGGAGAGTCAGGGCAAGGTGGGTGGTGCTGGCATCTAGGGATGCGCCCAGGCTTTTGGGGGGGGTGGAGGGGGGGAAGGAATTTTGCAGCCGTCTTGGATCGACTGGCTGTTGTCGGTGGGTGAGGGGAGGAAATCCTGTTGGGTTTTGTGGGCCCCCAGGGAAGAACCGTAGGTGTCTGGGGGAGGGAGCTGGAGTCTTAGCTGAGCAGGTAGCATGTCAAGGGTGTTCTGGCTTGTCTGTGTGCTGGGCTTAATGTTTGATGTATTGTGCTTATGTTTAGGAGCTGCCCTAGTTGGGCTCTCAAGGGGGTGTTCCTACATGCGATCGAGACCTGTGTCGTGGTTCAGCTGTGGCCGTGCGTGCAGGTGACTTGTTTGACATCGGTTTGGCAGGTGCCGAGGGAGGAGTCGTGCAGGGTGATGGAGGGCGGCGCTGTCAGCAGGTGAGTTGGTGTGTGGTGTAGCTAGAGGGAAGATGTGGCTGTTGGCTCTATGAGCCCATTGTGGTAATTTTTCTTTGGGCGCATGCGAGGAGCCGAGCGGGATCTGGGCACCGGAGGGGAATCGCACAGGGTGAGCGGTGACGGGTGGGCTGAAGCGTAGCGATTCGTCCTGAGGTGCCGCGTTGCAGGTGGTTGTGAGCAACATGCGTTTGGCTCTTGCAGGTGGTGGGCGAGCCTCAAGGTGGCGACCGTATCTGCTGGAGGCCAGGCAGGTGAGCTGTCGAGGGAAAGGTGCGTGTCTGAGATGGGGAGGGTTGGTGCGGGTGTCCTGAGAGTCCCGCAGCACCTGAGCGGGTCCTTTTTTGCTTGGGTTCTTGCAGGTGCCGCCCGCAGGCTTCGGAGGGGAGACGCCGCGTGCCGACGAGAGGTCCGAGAGGTGAGGGGGTTGAAGGCCAGGCTGTTGTTTGAGAGCAAGGTGTCTGTCGTACGGCCACTCAATGGAAGCGTTTGTCTCTGGTTCTGCAGGTTGTGCGCCGGCTGCCCTTGGGCCTGGGTGCGCGTTTGAGGTGAGCTGGGTCGCAGAGGGGAGGGGCGCGGGGCTGGTGTGGTTCGTTCTTCCTTTTTTGGCAGAGCGACGGTAACTTTGTGTATCCTGTGGTATCTCTAGGGGCCGCAGGGGGTGGCGTTCGTCCTCGTCCGGAATGGGCACGGATCAGCCGGGTGCGCGTGAGGTGGGGGACGTTGCGGGGGTAGGTCCTTGTTGAGTGACGGGATGCTGACTGACGGGGCGGTGTGTGTATTTTTGTTGTTTTTGTTTAGATGATGAAAAGGCACCTGGGACTTGGAGGACCGATGCAGTGGGCTGCCTGTGCGCTTGTTCTTCTGAAGGATGGGTGGACCGGGACTCTGGGCCCCTTGAAAGCTAAGTTGAGGCAACGGTGCTGAGGAAGGGGTTGGGGGAGGGAGGGGTTTTAAGGATGGTGCAGCGGAGCGGGCTGTCTGGGAAGCGGTCCCCTTTGGGAGCAGGGAAAAGGAGCAGGTTCCTCTTCAACGTGACGGGAACGTGTGGCGGGCAGGGCGGTTCCAGGCTGTGTGCGTTATTGTGCAGCGTGTGTGTTTTGTGTTGGGTGTCTCCGACCTTCCTCGGGTCTCGGTTGCTCTCTTTGTTCCTTAGGAGCCGGGCAGGTGCCTCGGCAGCGTTGGTAGTGCCCGGCGAGGCCCTAGTCGTGGGCTCGGCGCCCATCGGGCGCTTCTCTTTTGGCGTCGCAAACTTCAGGCGTGGATCGTTTTGGCGTCTCGGACGGTCGTCTTGGGCGGCGTCGTTCCCGGCCGCGTGAGCGGCACTGCTCTGTGGCTGTGAGTTTTTTGGGGACTGGCGTTTCTTCCTTGCATCCGTAGGCGGTTAGGTCTTGAAGCTGGGCTGGTTGCGCGTCTGTCGTCTCGGTTGTGAGAGGAAGCTCTTGTCACGGGCCGCGAAGCTGTTGGCGTTCTCTGGTGTTGCCGTAGGGCCTGCCGACGTCACCGTCGGGGTCCCGCAGGCGGTCTTGCCGGACGGGGGTTTCCGTCTGGGTGTCGCCGTTCTCTCCGAGAGCTGCCTCTCATCCTTCGGGGTGCATTGCTTGTAGCGTTGTTCTGTGTTTGTCTTGGAGCCGCCCTGCCCGGGGATGTAGAGTCAGGGCAAGGTGGGTGGTGCTGGCATCTAGGGATGCGCCCAGGCTTTGAGCGGGGAGGAGTTTTGCAGCCGTCTTGGATCAAGTGGCTGTTGTCGGTGGGTGAGGGAAGTAATTCCTGTTGGGTTTTGTGGGCTGGGCCCCCAGGGAAGAACCGTAGGTGTCTGGGAGAGGGAGCTGGAGTCTTAGCTGAGCAGGTAGCATGTCAAGGGTGTTGTGGTTTGTCTGTGTGCTGGGCTTAATGTTTGATGTATTGTGCTTATGTTTAGGAGCCGCCCTAGTTGGGCTCTCAAGGGGGTGTTCCTACATGCGATCGAGACCCGTGTCGTGGTTCAGCTGTGGCCGTGCGTGCAGGTGACTTGTTTGACATCGGTTTGGCAGGTGCCGAGGGAGGAGTCGTGCAGGGTGATGGAGGGCGGCGCTGTCAGCAGGTGAGTTGGTGTGTGGTGTAGCTAGAGGGAAGATGTGGCTGTTGGCTCTACGAGCCCATTGTGGTAATTTTTCTTTGGGCGCGTGCGAGGAGCCGAGCGGGATCTGGGCACCGGAGGGGAATCGCACAGGGTGAGCGGTGACGGGTGGGCTGAAGCGTAGCGATTCGTCCTGAGGTGCCGCGTTGCAGGTGGTTGTGAGCAACGTGCGTTTGGCTCTTGCAGGTGGTGGGCGAGCCTCAAGATGGCAACCGTATCTGCTGGAGGCCAGGCAGGTGAGCTGTCGAGGGAAAGGTGCGTGTCTGAGATGGGGGGGGTTGGTGCGGGTGTCCTGAGAGTCCCGCAGCACCTGAGCGGGTCCTTTTTTGCTTGGGTTCTTGCAGGTGCCGCCCGCAGGCTTCGGAGGGGAGACGCCGCGTGCCGACGAGAGGTCCGAGAGGTGAGGGGGTTGAAGGCCAGGCTGTTGTTTGAGAGCAAGGTGTCTGTCGTACGGCCACTCAATGGAAGCGTTTGTCTCTGGTTCTGCAGGTTGTGCGGCGGCTGCCCTTGGGCCTGGATGCGCGTTTGAGGTGAGCTGGGTCGCAGAGGGGAGGGGCGCGGGGCTGGTGTGGTTCGTTCTTCCTTTTTTGGCAGAGTGACGGTAACTTTGTGTATCCTGTGGTATCTCTAGGGGCCGCAGGGGGTGGCGTTCGTCCTCGTCCGGAATGGGCACGGATCAGCCGGGTGCGCGTGAGGTGGGGGACGTTGCGGGGTAGGTCCTTGTTGAGTGATGGGATGCTGACTGACGGGGCGGTGTGTGTATTTTTGTTGTTTTTGTTTAGATGATGAAAAGGCACCTGGGACTTGGAGGACCGATGCAGTGGGCTGCCTGTGCGCTTGTTCTTCTGAAGGATGGGTGGACCGGGACTCTGGGCCCCTTGAAAGCTAAGTTGAGGCAACGGTGCTGAGGAAGGGGTTGGGGGAGGGAGGGGTTTTAAGGATGGTGCAGCGGAGCGGGCTGTCTGGGAAGCGGTCCCCTTTGGGAGCAGGGAAAAGGAGCAGGTTCCTCTTCAACGTGACGGGAACGTGTGGCGGGCAGGGCGGTTCCAGGCTGTGCGCGTTATTCTGCAGCGTGTGTGTTTTGTGTTGGGTGTCTCCGACCTTCCTCGGGTCTCGGTTGTTCTCTTTGTTCTTTAGGAGCCGGGCAGGTGCCTCGGCAGCGTTGGTAGTGCCCGGCGAGGCCCTAGTCATGGGCTCGGCGCCCATCGGGCGCTTCTCTTTTGGCGTCGCAAGCTTCAGGCGTGGATCGTTTTGGCGTCTCGGACGGTCGTCTTGGGCGTCGTCGTTCCCGGCCGCGTGAGCGGCGCCGCTCTGTGGCTGTGAGTTTTTTGGGGACTGGCGTTTCTTCCTTGCATCCGTAGGCGGTTAGGTCTTGAAGCTGGGCTGGTTGCGCGTCTGTCGTCTCGGTTGTGAGAGGAAGCTCTTGTCACGGGCCGCGAAGCTGTTGGCGTTCTCTGGTGTTGCCGTAGGGCCTTCCGACGTCACCGTCGGGGTCCCGCAGGCGGTCTTGCCGGACGGGGGGTTCCATCTGGGTGTCGTCGTTCTCTCCGAGAGCTGCCTCTCATCCTTCGGGGTGCATTGCTTGTAGCGTTCTGTGTAGCGTTGTTCTGTGTTTGTCTTGGAGCCGCCCTGCCCGGGGATGTAGAGTCAGGGCAAGGTGGGTGGTGCTGGCATCTAGGGATGCGCCCAGGCTTTTGGGGGGGGTGGAGGGGGGGAAGGAATTTTGCAGCCGTCTTGGATCGACTGGCTGTTGTCGGTGGGTGAGGGGAGGAAATCCTGTTGGGTTTTGTGGGCCCCCAGGGAAGAACCGTAGGTGTCTGGGGGAGGGAGCTGGAGTCTTAGCTGAGCAGGTAGCATGTCAAGGGTGTTCTGGCTTGTCTGTGTGCTGGGCTTAATGTTTGATGTATTGTGCTTATGTTTAGGAGCTGCCCTAGTTGGGCTCTCAAGGGGGTGTTCCTACATGCGATCGAGACCTGTGTCGTGGTTCAGCTGTGGCCGTGCGTGCAGGTGACTTGTTTGACATCGGTTTGGCAGGTGCCGAGGGAGGAGTCGTGCAGGGTGATGGAGGGCGGCGCTGTCAGCAGGTGAGTTGGTGTGTGGTGTAGCTAGAGGGAAGATGTGGCTGTTGGCTCTACGAGCCCATTGTGGTAATTTTTCTTTGGGCGCATGCGAGGAGCCGAGCGGGATCTGGGCACCGGAGGGGAATCGCACAGGGTGAGCGGTGACGGGTGGGCTGAAGCGTAGCGATTCGTCCTGAGGTGCCGCGTTGCAGGTGGTTGTGAGCAACATGCGTTTGGCTCTTGCAGGTGGTGGGCGAGCCTCAAGGTGGCGACCGTATCTGCTGGAGGCCAGGCAGGTGAGCTGTCGAGGGAAAGGTGTGTGTCTGAGATGGGGGCGGTTGGTGCGGGTGTCCTGAGACTCCCGCAGCACCTGAGCGGGTCCTTTTTTGCTTGGGTTCTTGCAGGTGCCGCCCGCAGGCTTCGGAGGGGAGACGCCGCATGCCGACGAGAGGTCCGAGAGGTGAGGGGGTTGAAGGCCAGGCTGTTGTTTGAGAGCAAGGTGTCTGTCGTACGGCCACTCAATGGAAGCGTTTGTCTCTGGTTCTGCAGGTTGTGCGCCGGCTGCCTTTGGGCCTGGATGCGCGTTTGAGGTGAGCTGGGTCGCAGAGGGGAGGGGCGCGGGGCTGGTGTGGTTCGTTCTTCCTTTTTTGGCAGAGTGACGGTAACTTTGTGTGTCCTGTGGTATCTCTAGGGGCCGCAGGGGGTGGCGTTCGTCCTCGTCTGGAATGGGCACGGATCAGCCGGGTGCGCGTGAGGTGGGGGACGTTGCGGGGGTAGGTCCTTGTTGAGTGATGGGATGCTGACTGACAGGGCGGTGTGTGTATTTTTGTTGTTTTTGTTTAGATGATGAAAAGGCACCTGGGACTTGGAGGACCGATGCAGTGGGCTGCCTGTGCGCTTGTTCTTCTGAAGGATGGGTGGACCGGGACTCTGGGCCCCTTGAAAGCTAAGTTGAGGCAACGGTGCTGAGGAAGGGGTTGGGGGAGGGAGGGGTTTTAAGGATGGTGCAGCGGAGCGGGCTGTCTGGGAAGCGGTCCCCTTTGGGAGCAGGGAAAAGGAGCAGGTTCCTCTTCAACGTGACGGGAACGTGTGGCGGGCAGGGGGGTTCCAGGCTGTGTGCGTTATTGTGCAGCGTGTGTGTTTTGTGTTGGGTGTCTCCGACCTTCCTCGGGTCTCGGTTGCTCTGTTTGTTCTTTAGGAGCCGGGCAGGTGCCTCGGCAGCGTTGGTAGTGCCCGGCGAGGCCCTAGTCGTGGGCTCGGCGCCCATCGGGCGCCTCTCTTTTGGCGTCGCAAGCTTCAGGCGTGGATCGTTTTGGCGTCTCGGACGGTCGTCTTGGGCGGCGTCGTTCCCGGCCGCGTGAGCGGCACTGCTCTGTGGCTGTGAGTTTTTTGGGGACTGGCGTTTCTTCCTTGCATCCGTAGGCGGTTAGGTCTTGAAGCTGGGCTGGTTGCGCGTCTGTCGTCTCGGTTGTGAGAGGAAGCCCTTGTCACGGGCCGCGAAGCTGTTGGCGTTCTCTGGTGTTGCCGTAGGGCCTTCCGACGTCACCGTCGGGGTCCCGCAGGCGGTCTTGCCGGACGGGGGGTTCCGTCTGGGTGTCGCCGTTCTCTCCGAGAGCTGCCTCTCATCCTTCGGGGTGCATTGCTTGTAGCGTTCTGCGTAGCGTTGTTCTGTGTGTGTCTTGGAGCCGCCCTGCCCGGGGATGTAGAGTCAGGGCAAGGTGGGTGGTGCTGGCATCTAGGGATGCGCCCAGGCTTTGAGCGGGGAGGAGTTTTGCAGCCGTCTTGGATCAAGTGGCTGTTGTCGGTGGGTGAGGGAAGTAATTCCTGTTGGGTTTTGTGGGCTGGGCCCCCAGGGAAGAACCGTAGGTGTCTGGGAGAGGGAGCTGGAGTCTTAGCTGAGCAGGTAGCATGTCAAGGGTGTTGTGGTTTGTCTGTGTGCTGGGCTTAATGTTTGATGTATTGTGCTTATGTTTAGGAGCCGCCCTAGTTGGGCTCTCAAGGGGGTGTTCCTACATGCGATCGAGACCTGTGTCGTGGTTCAGCTGTGGCCGTGCATGCAGGTGACTTGTTTGACATCGGTTTGGCAGGTGCCGAGGGAGGAGTCGTGCAGGGTGATGGAGGGCGGCGCTGTCAGCAGGTGAGTTGGTGTGCGGTGTAGCTAGAGGGAAGATGTGGCTGTTGGCTCTACGAGCCCATTGTGGTAATTTTTCTTTGGGCGCATGCGAGGAGCCGAGCGGGATCTGGGCACCGGAGGGGAATCGCACAGGGTGAGCGGTGATGGGTGGGCTGAAGCGTAGCGATTCGTCCTGAGGTGCCGCGTTGCAGGTGGTTGTGAGCAACGTGCGTTTGGCTCTTGCAGGTGGTGGGCGAGCCTCAAGATGGCAACCGTATCTGCTGGAGGCCAGGCAGGTGAGCTGTCGAGGGAAAGGTGCGTGTCTGAGATGGGGGGGGTTGGTGCGGGTGTCCTGAGAGTCCCGCAGCACCTGAGCGGGTCCTTTTTTGCTTGGGTTCTTGCAGGTGCCGCCCGCAGGCTTCAGAGGGGAGACGCCGCGTGCCGACGAGAGGTCCGAGAGGTGAGGGGGTTGAAGGCCAGGCTGTTGTTTGAGAGCAAGGTGTCTGTCGTACGGCCACTCAATGGAAGCGTTTGTCTCTGGTTCTGCAGGTTGTGCGCCGGCTGCCCTTGGGCCTGGATGCGCGTTTGAGGTGAGCTGGGTCGCAGAGGGGAGGGGCGCGGGGCTGGTGTGGTTCGTTCTTCCTTTTTTGGCAGAGTGACGGTAACTTTGTGTATCCTGTGGTATCTCTAGGGGCCGCAGGGGATGGCGTTCGTCCTCGTCCGGAATGGGCACGGATCAGCCGGGTGCGCGTGAGGTGGGGGACGTTGCGGGGGTAGGTCCTTGTTGAGTGACGGGATGCTGACTGACGGGGCGGTGTGTGTATTTTTGTTGTTTTTGTTTAGATGATGAAAAGGCACCTGGGACTTGGAGGACCGATGCAGTGGGCTGCCTGTGCGCTTGTTCTTCTGAAGGATGGGTGGACCGGGACTCTGGGCCCCTTGAAAGCTAAGCTGAGGCAACGGTGCTGAGGAAGGGGTTGGGGGAGGGAGGGGTTTTAAGGATGGTGCAGCGGAGCGGGCTGTCTGGGAAGCGGTCCCCTTTGGGAGCAGGGAAAAGGAGCAGGTTCCTCTTCAACGTGACGGGAACGTGTGGCGGGCAGGGCGGTTCCAGGCTGTGTGCGTTATTGTGCAGCGTGTCTGTGTTTTGTGTTGGGTGTCTCCGACCTTCCTCGGGTCTCGGTTGCTCTCTTTGTTCTTTAGGAGCCGGGCAGGTGCCTCGGCAGCGTTGGTAGTGCCCGGCGAGGCCCTAGTCGTGGGCTCGGCGCCCATCGGGCGCTTCTCTTTTGGCGTCGCAAGCTTCAGGCGTGGATCGTTTTGGCGTCTCGGACGGTCGTCTTGGGCGTCGTCGTTCCCGGCCGCGTGAGCGGCGCCGCTCTGTCGCTGTGGGTTTTTTGGGGACTGGCGTTTCTTCCTTGCATCCGTAGGCGGTTAGGTCTTGAAGCTGGGCTGGTTGCGCGTCTGTCGTCTCGGTTGTGAGAGGAAGCTCTTGTCACGGGCCACGAAGCTGTTGGCGTTCTCTGGTGTTGCCGTAGGGCCTGCCGACGTCACTGTCGGGGTCCCGCAGGCGGTCTTGCCGGACGGGGGTTTCCGTCTGGGTGTCGCCGTTCTCTCCGAGAGCTGCCTCTCATCCTTCGGGGTGCGTTGCCTGTAGCGTTCTGCATAGCGTTGTTCTGTGTGTGTCTTGGAGCCGCCCTGCCCGGGGATGGAGAGTCAGGGCAAGGTGGGTGGTGCTGGCATCTAGGGATGCGCCCAGGCTTTTGGGGGGGGTGGAGGGGGGGAAGGAATTTTGCAGCCGTCTTGGATCGACTGGCTGTTGTCGGTGGGTGAGGGGAGGAAATCCTGTTGGGTTTTGTGGGCTGGGCCCCCAGGGAAGAACCGTAGGTGTCTGGGGGAGGGAGCTGGAGTCTTAGCTGAGCAGGTAGCATGTCAAGGGTGTTCTGGCTTGTCTGTGTGCTGGGCTTAATGTTTGATGTATTGTGCTTATGTTTAGGAGCCGCCCTAGTTGGGCTCTCAAGGGGGTGTTCCTACATGCGATCGAGACCTGTGTCGTGGTTCAGCTGTGGCCGTGCGTGCAGGTGACTTGTTTGGTATCGGTTTGGCAGGTGCCGAGGGAGGAGTCGTGCAGGGTGATGGAGGGCGGCGCTGTCAGCAGGTGAGTTGGTGTGCGGTGTAGCTAGAGGGAAGATGTGGCTGTTGGCTCTACGAGCCCATTGTGGTAATTTTTCTTTGGGCGCATGCGAGGAGCCGAGCGGGATCTGGGCACCGGAGGGGAATCGCACAGGGTGAGCGGTGACGGGTGGGCTGAAGCGTAGCGATTCGTCCTGAGGTGCCGCGTTGCAGGTGGTTGTGAGCAACGTGCGTTTGGCTCTTGCAGGTGGTGGGCGAGCCTCAAGATGGCGACCGTATCTGCTGGAGGCCAGGCAGGTGAGCTGTCGAGGGAAAGGTGCGTGTCTGAGATGGGGGCGGTTGGTGCGGGTGTCCTGAGAGTCCCGCAGCACCTGAGCGGGTCCTTTTTTGCTTGGGTTCTTGCAGGTGCTGCCCGCAGGCTTCGGAGGGGAGACGCCGCGTGCCGACGAGAGGTCCGAGAGGTGAGGGGGTTGAAGGCCAGGCTGTTGTTTGAGAGCAAGGTGTCTGTCGTACGGCCACTCAATGGAAGCGTTTGTCTCTGGTTCTGCAGGTTGTGCGCCGGCTGCCCTTGGGCCTGGATGCGCGTTTGAGGTGAGCTGGGTCGCAGAGGGGAGGGGCGCGGGGCTGGTGTGGTTCGTTCTTCCTTTTTTGGCAGAGTGACGGTAACTTTGTGTATCCTGTGGTATCTCTAGGGGCCGCAGGGGATGGCGTTCGTCCTCGTCCGGAATGGGCACGGATCAGCCGGGTGCGCGTGAGGTGGGGGACGTTGCGGGGGTAGGTCCTTGTTGAGTGACGGGATGCTGACTGACGGGGCGGTGTGTGTATTTTTGTTGTTTTTGTTTAGATGATGAAAAGGCACCTGGGACTTGGAGGACCGATGCAGTGGGCTGCCTGTGCGCTTGTTCTTCTGAAGGATGGGTGGACCGGGACTCTGGGCCCCTTGAAAGCTAAGTTGAGGCAACGGTGCTGAGGAAGGGGTTGGGGGAGGGAGGGGTTTTAAGGATGGTGCAGCGGAGCGGGCTGTCTGGGAAGCGGTCCCCTTTGGGAGCAGGGAAAAGGAGCAGGTTCCTCTTCAACGTGACGGGAACGTGTGGCGGGCAGGGGGGTTCCAGGCTGTGTGCGTTATTGTGCAGTGTGTGTGTTTTGTGTTGGGTGTCTCCGACCTTCCTCGGGTCTCGGTTGCTCTCTTTGTTCTTTAGGAGCCGGGCAGGTGCCTCGGCAGCGTTACTAGGGCTCGGCGAGGCCCTAGTCGTGGGCTCGGCGCCCATCGGGCGCTTCTCTTTTGGCGTCGCAAGCTTCAGGCGTGGATCGTTTTGGCGTCTCGGACGGTCGTCTTGGGCGTCGTCGTTCCCGGCCGCGTGAGCGGCGCCGCTCTGTGGCTGTGAGTTTTTTGGGGACTGGCGTTTCTTCCTTGCATCCGTAGGCGGTTAGGTCTTGAAGCTGGGCTGGTTGCGCGTCTGTCGTCTCGGTTGTGAGAGGAAGCTCTTGTCACGGGCCGCGAAGCTGTTGGCGTTCTCTGGTGTTGCCGTAGGGCCTGCCGACGTCACCGTCAGGGTCCCGCAGGCGGTCTTGCCGGACGGGGGGTTCCATCTGGGTGTCGCCGTTCTCTCCGAGAGCTGCCTCTCATCCTTCGGGGTGCATTGCTTGTAGCGTTCTGCGTAGCGTTGTTCTGTGTTTGTCTTGGAGCCGCCCTGCCCGGGGATGGAGAGTCAGGGCAAGGTGGGTGGTGCTGGCATCTAGGGATGCGCCCAGGCTTTTGGGGGGGGTGGAGGGGGGGAAGGAATTTTGCAGCCGTCTTGGATCGACTGGCTGTTGTCTGTGGGTGAGGGGAGGAAATCCTGTTGGGTTTTGTGGGCTGGGCCCCCAGGGAAGAACCGTAGGTGTCTGGGGGAGGGAGCTGGAGTCTTAGCTGAGCAGGTAGCATGTCAAGGGTGTTCTGGCTTGTCTGTGTGCTGGGCTTAATGTTTGATGTATTGTGCTTATGTTTAGGAGCCGCCCTAGTTGGGCTCTCAAGGGGGTGTTCCTACATGCGATCGAGACCTGTGTCGTGGTTCAGCTGTGGCCGTGCGTGCAGGTGACTTGTTTGACATCGGTTTGGCAGGTGCCGAGGGAGGAGTCGTGCAGGGTGATGGAGGGCGGCGCTGTCAGCAGGTGAGTTGGTGTGTGGTGTAGCTAGAGGGAAGATGTGGCTGTTGGCTCTACGAGCCCATTGTGGTAATTTTTCTTTGGGCGCATGCGAGGAGCCGAGTGGGATCTGGGCACCGGAGGGGAATCGCACAGGGTGAGCGGTGACGGGTGGGCTGAAGCGTAGCGATTCGTCCTGAGGTGTCGCGTTGCAGGTGGTTGTGAGCAACGTGCGTTTGGCTCTTGCAGGTGGTGGGCGAGCCTCAAGATGGCAACCGTATCTGCTGGAGGCCAGGCAGGTGAGCTGTCGAGGGAAAGGTGCGTGTCTGAGATGGGGGCGGTTGGTGCGGGTGTCCTGAGAGTCCCGCAGCACCTGAGCGGGTCCTTTTTTGCTTGGGTTCTTGCAGGTGCCGCCCGCAGGCTTCGGAGGGGAGACGCCGCGTGCCGACGAGAGGTCCGAGAGGTGAGGGGGTTGAAGGCCAGGCTGTTGTTTGAGAGCAAGGTGTCTGTCGTACGGCCACTCAATGGAAGCGTTTGTCTCTGGTTCTGCAGGTTGTGCGGCGGCTGCCCTTGGGCCTGGATGCGCGTTTGAGGTGAGCTGGGTCGCAGAGGGGAGGGGCGCGGGGCTGGTGTGGTTCGTTCTTCCTTTTTTGGCAGAGCGACGGTAACTTTGTGTGTCCTGTGGTATCTCTAGGGGCCGCAGGGGGTGGCGTTCGTCCTCGTCCGGAATGGGCACGGATCAGCCGGGTGCGCGTGAGGTGGGGGACGTTGCGGGGGTAGGTCCTTGTTGAGTGACGGGATGCTGACTGACGGGGCGGTGTGTGTATTTTTGTTGTTTTTGTTTAGATGATGAAAAGGCACCTGGGACTTGGAGGACCGATGCAGTGGGCTGCCTGTGCGCTTGTTCTTCTGAAGGATGGGTGGACCGGGACTCTGGGCCCCTTGAAAGCTAAGTTGAGGCAACGGTGCTGAGGAAGGGGTTGGGGGAGGGAGGGGTTTTAAGGATGGTGCAGCGGAGCGGGCTGTCTGGGAAGCGGTCCCCTTTGGGAGCAGGGAAAAGGAGCAGGTTCCTCTTCAACGTGACGGGAACGTGTGGCGGGCAGGGGGGTTCCAGGCTGTGCGTGTTATTGTGCAGTGTGTGTGTTTTGTGTTGGGTGTCTCCGACCTTCCTCGGGTCTCGGTTGCTCTCTTTGTTCTTTAGGAGCCGGGCAGGTGCCTCGGCAGCGTTACTAGGGCTCGGCGAGGCCCTAGTCGTGGGCTCGGCGCCCATCGGGCGCCTCTCTTTTGGCGTCGCAAGCTTCAGGCGTGGATCGTTTTGGCGTCTCGGACGGTCGTCTTGGGCGGCGTCGTTCCCGGCCGCGTGAGCGGCACTGCTCTGTGGCTGTGAGTTTTTTGGGGACTGGCGTTTCTTCCTTGCATCCGTAGGCGGTTAGGTCTTGAAGCTGGGCTGGTTGCGCGTCTGTCGTCTCGGTTGTGAGAGGAAGCCCTTGTCACGGGCCGCGAAGCTGTTGGCGTTCTCTGGTGTTGCCGTAGGGCCTTCCGACGTCACCGTCGGGGTCCCGCAGGCGGTCTTGCCGGACGGGGGTTTCCGTCTGGGTGTCGTCGTTCTCTCCGAGAGCTGCCTCTCATCCTTCGGGGTGCATTGCTTGTAGCGTTCTGTGTAGCGTTGTTCTGTGTGTGTCTTGGAGCCGCCCTGCCCGGGGATGTAGAGTCAGGGCAAGGTGGGTGGTGCTGGCATCTAGGGATGCGCCCAGGCTTTGAGCGGGGAGGAGTTTTGCAGCCGTCTTGGATCAAGTGGCTGTTGTCGGTGGGTGAGGGAAGTAATTCCTGTTGGGTTTTGTGGGCTGGGCCCCCAGGGAAGAACCGTAGGTGTCTGGGAGAGGGAGCTGGAGTCTTAGCTGAGCAGGTAGCATGTCAAGGGTGTTGTGGTTTGTCTGTGTGCTGGGCTTAATGTTTGATGTATTGTGCTTATGTTTAGGAGCCGCCCTAGTTGGGCTCTCAAGGGGGTGTTCCTACATGCGATCGAGACCTGTGTCGTGGTTCAGCTGTGGCCGTGCATGCAGGTGACTTGTTTGACATCGGTTTGGCAGGTGCCGAGGGAGGAGTCGTGCAGGGTGATGGAGGGCGGCGCTGTCAGCAGGTGAGTTGGTGTGTGGTGTAGCTAGAGGGAAGATGTGGCTGTTGGCTCTACGAGCCCATTGTGGTAATTTTTCTTTGGGCGCATGCGAGGAGCCGAGCGGGATCTGGGCACCGGAGGGGAATCGCACAGGGTGAGCGGTGACGGGTGGGCTGAAGCGTAGCGATTCGTCCTGAGGTGCCGCGTTGCAGGTGGTTGTGAGCAACGTGCGTTTGGCTCTTGCAGGTGGTGGGCGAGCCTCAAGATGGCGACCGTATCTGATGGGGGCCAGGCAGGTGAGCTGTCGAGGGAAAGGTGCGTGTCTGAGATGGGGGCGGTTGGTGCGGGTGTCCTGAGAGTCCCGCAGCACCTGAGCGGGTCCTTTTTTGCTTGGGTTCTTGCAGGTGCTGCCCGCAGGCTTCGGAGGGGAGACGCCGCGTGCCGACGAGAGGTCCGAGAGGTGAGGGGGTTGAAGGCCAGGCTGTTGTTTGAGAGCAAGGTGTCTGTCGTACGGCCACTCAATGGAAGCGTTTGTCTCTGGTTCTGCAGGTTGTGCGGCGGCTGCCCTTGGGCCTGGATGCGCGTTTGAGGTGAGCTGGGTCGCAGAGGGGAGGGGCGCGGGGCTGGTGTGGTTCGTTCTTCCTTTTTTGGCAGAGTGACGGTAACTTTGTGTATCCTGTGGTATCTCTAGGGGCCGCAGGGGATGGCGTTCGTCCTCGTCCGGAATGGGCACGGATCAGCCGGGTGCGCGTGAGGTGGGGGACGTTGCGGGGGTAGGTCCTTGTTGAGTGACGGGATGCTGACTGACGGGGCGGTGTGTGTATTTTTGTTGTTTTTGTTTAGATGATGAAAAGGCACCTGGGACTTGGAGGACCGATGCAGTGGGCTGCCTGTGCGCTTGTTCTTCTGAAGGATGGGTGGACCGGGACTCTGGGCCCCTTGAAAGCTAAGTTGAGGCAACGGTGCTGAGGAAGGGGTTGGGGGAGGGAGGGGTTTTAAGGATGGTGCAGCGGAGCGGGCTGTCTGGGAAGCGGTCCCCTTTGGGAGCAGGGAAAAGGAGCAGGTTCCTCTTCAACGTGACGGGAACGTGTGGCGGGCAGGGGGGTTCCAGGCTGTGCGTGTTATTGTGCAGTGTGTGTGTTTTGTGTTGGGTGTCTCCGACCTTCCTCGGGTCTCGGTTGCTCTCTTTGTTCTTTAGGAGCCGGGCAGGTGCCTCGGCAGCGTTACTAGGGCTCGGCGAGGCCCTAGTCGTGGGCTCGGCGCCCATCGGGCGCCTCTCTTTTGGCGTCGCAAGCTTCAGGCGTGGATCGTTTTGGCGTCTCGGACGGTCGTCTTGGGCGGCGTCGTTCCCGGCCGCGTGAGCGGCACTGCTCTGTGGCTGTGAGTTTTTTGGGGACTGGCGTTTCTTCCTTGCATCCGTAGGCGGTTAGGTCTTGAAGCTGGGCTGGTTGCGCGTCTGTCGTCTCGGTTGTGAGAGGAAGCCCTTGTCACGGGCCGCGAAGCTGTTGGCGTTCTCTGGTGTTGCCGTAGGGCCTTCCGACGTCACCGTCGGGGTCCCGCAGGCGGTCTTGCCGGACGGGGGGTTCCATCTGGGTGTCGTCGTTCTCTCCGAGAGCTGCCTCTCATCCTTCGGGGTGCATTGCTTGTAGCGTTCTGTGTAGCGTTGTTCTGTGTGTGTCTTGGAGCCGCCCTGCCCGGGGATGTAGAGTCAGGGCAAGGTGGGTGGTGCTGGCATCTAGGGATGCGCCCAGGCTTTGAGCGGGGAGGAGTTTTGCAGCCGTCTTGGATCAAGTGGCTGTTGTCGGTGGGTGAGGGAAGTAATTCCTGTTGGGTTTTGTGGGCTGGGCCCCCAGGGAAGAACCGTAGGTGTCTGGGAGAGGGAGCTGGAGTCTTAGCTGAGCAGGTAGCATGTCAAGGGTGTTGTGGTTTGTCTGTGTGCTGGGCCTAATGTTTGATGTATTGTGCTTATGTTTAGGAGCCGCCCTAGTTGGGCTCTCAAGGGGGTGTTCCTACATGCGATCGAGACCTGTGTCGTGGTTCAGCTGTGGCCGTGCATGCAGGTGACTTGTTTGACATCGGTTTGGCAGGTGCCGAGGGAGGAGTCGTGCAGGGTGATGGAGGGCGGCGCTGTCAGCAGGTGAGTTGGTGTGCGGTGTAGCTAGAGGGAAGATGTGGCTGTTGGCTCTACGAGCCCATTGTGGTAATTTTTCTTTGGGCGCATGCGAGGAGCCGAGCGGGATCTGGGCACCGGAGGGGAATCGCACAGGGTGAGCGGTGACGGGTGGGCTGAAGCGTAGCGATTCGTCCTGAGGTGCCGCGTTGCAGGTGGTTGTGAGCAACGTGCGTTTGGCTCTTGCAGGTGGTGGGCGAGCCTCAAGATGGCGACCGTATCTGATGGGGGCCAGGCAGGTGAGCTGTCGAGGGAAAGGTGCGTGTCTGAGATGGGGGCGGTTGGTGCGGGTGTCCTGAGAGTCCCGCAGCACCTGAGCGGGTCCTTTTTTGCTTGGGTTCTTGCAGGTGCTGCCCGCAGGCTTCGGAGGGGAGACGCCGCGTGCCGACGAGAGGTCCGAGAGGTGAGGGGGTTGAAGGCCAGGCTGTTGTTTGAGAGCAAGGTGTCTGTCGTACGGCCACTCAATGGAAGCGTTTGTCTCTGGTTCTGCAGGTTGTGCGGCGGCTGCCCTTGGGCCTGGATGCGCGTTTGAGGTGAGCTGGGTCGCAGAGGGGAGGGGCGCGGGGCTGGTGTGGTTCGTTCTTCCTTTTTTGGCAGAGTGACGGTAACTTTGTGTATCCTGTGGTATCTCTAGGGGCCGCAGGGGATGGCGTTCGTCCTCGTCCGGAATGGGCACGGATCAGCCGGGTGCGCGTGAGGTGGGGGACGTTGCGGGGGTAGGTCCTTGTTGAGTGACGGGATGCTGACTGACGGGGCGGTGTGTGTATTTTTGTTGTTTTTGTTTAGATGATGAAAAGGCACCTGGGACTTGGAGGACCGATGCAGTGGGCTGCCTGTGCGCTTGTTCTTCTGAAGGATGGGTGGACCGGGACTCTGGGCCCCTTGAAAGCTAAGCTGAGGCAACGGTGCTGAGGAAGGGGTTGGGGGAGGGAGGGGTTTTAAGGATGGTGCAGCGGAGCGGGCTGTCTGGGAAGCGGTCCCCTTTGGGAGCAGGGAAAAGGAGCAGGTTCCTCTTCAACGTGACGGGAACGTGTGGCGGGCAGGGCGGTTCCAGGCTGTGTGCGTTATTGTGCAGCGTGTCTGTGTTTTGTGTTGGGTGTCTCCGACCTTCCTCGGGTCTCGGTTGCTCTCTTTGTTCTTTAGGAGCCGGGCAGGTGCCTCGGCAGCGTTGGTAGTGCCCGGCGAGGCCCTAGTCGTGGGCTCGGCGCCCATCGGGCGCCTCTCTTTTGGCGTCGCAAGCTTCAGGCGTGGATCGTTTTGGCGTCTCGGACGGTCGTCTTGGGCGGCGTCGTTCCCGGCCGCGTGAGCGGCGCCGCTCTGTCGCTGTGGGTTTTTTGGGGACTGGCGTTTCTTCCTTGCATCCGTAGGCGGTTAGGTCTTGAAGCTGGGCTGGTTGCGCGTCTGTCGTCTCGGTTGTGAGAGGAAGCTCTTGTCACGGGCCACGAAGCTGTTGGCGTTCTCTGGTGTTGCCGTAGGGCCTGCCGACGTCACCGTCGGGGTCCCGCAGGCGGTCTTGCCGGACGGGGGGTTCCATCTGGGTGTCGCCGTTCTCTCCGAGAGCTGCCTCTCATCCTTCGGGGTGCGTTGCCTGTAGCGTTCTGCGTAGCGTTGTTCTGTGTTTGTCTTGGAGCCGCCCTGCCCGGGGATGGAGAGTCAGGGCAAGGTGGGTGGTGCTGGCATCTAGGGATGCGCCCAGGCTTTTGGGGGGGGTGGAGGGGGGGAAGGAATTTTGCAGCCGTCTTGGATCGACTGGCTGTTGTCGGTGGGTGAGGGGAGGAAATCCTGTTGGGTTTTGTGGGCTGGGCCCCCAGGGAAGAACCGTAGGTGTCTGGGGGAGGGAGCTGGAGTCTTAGCTGAGCAGGTAGCATGTCAAGGGTGTTCTGGCTTGTCTGTGTGCTGGGCTTAATGTTTGATGTATTGTGCTTATGTTTAGGAGCCGCCCTAGTTGGGCTCTCAAGGGGGTGTTCCTACATGCGATCGAGACCTGTGTCGTGGTTCAGCTGTGGCCGTGCGTGCAGGTGACTTGTTTGACATCGGTTTGGCAGGTGCCGAGGGAGGAGTCGTGCAGGGTGATGGAGGGCGGCGCTGTCAGCAGGTGAGTTGGTGTGTGGTGTAGCTAGAGGGAAGATGTGGCTGTTGGCTCTACGAGCCCATTGTGGTAATTTTTCTTTGGGCGCATGCGAGGAGCCGAGTGGGATCTGGGCACCGGAGGGGAATCGCACAGGGTGAGCGGTGACGGGTGGGCTGAAGCGTAGCGATTCGTCCTGAGGTGCCGCGTTGCAGGTGGTTGTGAGCAACGTGCGTTTGGCTCTTGCAGGTGGTGGGCGAGCCTCAAGGTGGCGACCGTATCTGCTGGAGGCCAGGCAGGTGAGCTGTCGAGGGAAAGGTGCGTGTCTGAGATGGGGGCGGTTGGTGCGGGTGTCCTGAGAGTCCCGCAGCACCTGAGCGGGTCCTTTCTTGCTTGGGTTCTTGCAGGTGCCGCCCGCAGGCTTCAGAGGGGAGACGTCGCGTGCCGACGAGAGGTCCGAGAGGTGAGGGGGTTGAAGGCCAAGCTGTTGTTTGAGAGCAAGGTGTCTGTCGTACGGCCACTCAATGGAAGCGTTTGTCTCTGGTTCTGCAGGTTGTGCGCCGGCTGCCTTTGGGCCTGGATGCGCGTTTGAGGTGAGCTGGGTCGCAGAGGGGAGGGGCGCGGGGCTGGTGTGGTTCGTTCTTCCTTTTTTGGCAGAGCGACGGTAACTTTGTGTATCCTGTGGTATCTCTAGGGGCCGCAGGGGATGGCGTTCGTCCTCGTCCGGAATGGGCACGGATCAGCCGGGTGCGCGTGAGGTGGGGGACGTTGCGGGGGTAGGTCCTTGTTGAGTGACGGGATGCTGACTGACGGGGCGGTGTGTGTATTTTTGTTGTTTTTGTTTAGATGATGAAAAGGCACCTGGGACTTGGAGGACCGATGCAGTGGGCTGCCTGTGCGCTTGTTCTTCTGAAGGATGGGTGGACCGGGACTCTGGGCCCCTTGAAAGCTAAGTTGAGGCAACGGTGCTGAGGAAGGGGTTGCGGGAGGGAGGGGTTTTAAGGATGGTGCAGCGGAGCGGGCTGTCTGGGAAGCGGTCCCCTTTGGGAGCAGGGAAAAGGAGCAGGTTCCTCTTCAACGTGACGGGAACGTGTGGCGGGCAGGGGGGTTCCAGGCTGTGCGTGTTATTGTGCAGCGTGTGTGTTTTGTGTTGGGTGTCTCCGACCTTCCTCGGGTCTCAGTTGCTCTCTTTGTTCTTTAGGAGCCGGGCAGGTGCCTCGGCAGCGTTGGTAGTGCCCGGCGAGGCCCTAGTCGTGGGCTCGGCGCCCATCGGGCGCCTCTCTTTTGGCGTCGCAAGCTTCAGGCGTGGATCGTTTTGGCGTCTCGGACGGTCGTCTTGGGCGGCGTCGTTCCCGGCCGCGTGAGCGGCACTGCTCTGTGGCTGTGAGTTTTTTGGGGACTGGCGTTTCTTCCTTGCATCCGTAGGCGGTTAGGTCTTGAAGCTGGGCTGGTTGCGCGTCTGTCGTCTCGGTTGTGAGAGGAAGCCCTTGTCACGGGCCGCGAAGCTGTTGGCGTTCTCTGGTGTTGCCGTAGGGCCTGCCGACGTCACCGTCGGGGTCCCGCAGGCGGTCTTGCCGGACGGGGGGTTCCATCTGGGTGTCGTCGTTCTCTCCGAGAGCTGCCTCTCATCCTTCGGGGTGCATTGCTTGTAGCGTTCTGTGTAGCGTTGTTCTGTGTGTGTCTTGGAGCCGCCCTGCCCGGGGATGTAGAGTCAGGGCAAGGTGGGTGGTGCTGGCATCTAGGGATGCGCCCAGGCTTTGAGCGGGGAGGAGTTTTGCAGCCGTCTTGGATCAAGTGGCTGTTGTCGGTGGGTGAGGGAAGTAATTCCTGTTGGGTTTTGTGGGCTGGGCCCCCAGGGAAGAACCGTAGGTGTCTGGGAGAGGGAGCTGGAGTCTTAGCTGAGCAGGTAGCATGTCAAGGGTGTTGTGGTTTGTCTGTGTGCTGGGCTTAATGTTTGATGTATTGTGCTTATGTTTAGGAGCCGCCCTAGTTGGGCTCTCAAGGGGGTGTTCCTACATGCGATCGAGACCCGTGTCGTGGTTCAGCTGTGGCCGTGCGTGCAGGTGACTTGTTTGGTATCGGTTTGGCAGGTGCCGAGGGAGGAGTCGTGCAGGGTGATGGAGGGCGGCGCTGTCAGCAGGTGAGTTGGTGTGCGGTGTAGCTAGAGGGAAGATGTGGCTGTTGGCTCTACGAGCCCATTGTGGTAATTTTTCTTTGGGCGCGTGCGAGGAGCCGAGCGGGATCTGGGCACCGGAGGGGAATCGCACAGGGCGAGCGGTGACGGGTGGGCTGAAGCGTAGCGATTCGTCCTGAGGGGTCGCGTTGCAGGTGGTTGTGAGCAACGTGCGTTTGGCTCTTGCAGGTGGTGGGCGAGCCTCAAGATGGCGACCGCATCTGATGGAGGCCAGGCAGGTGAGCTGTCGAGGGAAAGGTGCGTGTCTGAGATGGGGGGGGTTGGTGCGGGTATCCTGAGAGTCCCGCAGCACCTGAGCGGGTCCTTTTTTGCTTGGGTTCTTGCAGGTGCCGCCCGCAGGCTTCGGAGGGGAGACGCCGCATGCCGACGAGAGGTCCGAGAGGTGAGGGGGTTGAAGGCCAGGCTGTTGTTTGAGAGCAAGGTGTCTGTCGTACGGCCACTCAATGGAAGCGTTTGTCTCTGGTTCTGCAGGTTGTGCGCCGGCTGCCCTTGGGCCTGGGTGCGCGTTTGAGGTGAGCTGGGTCGCAGAGGGGAGGGGCGCGGGGCTGGTGTGGTTCGTTCTTCCTTTTTTGGCAGAGTGACGGTAACTTTGTGTATCCTGTGGTATCTCTAGGGGCCGCAGGGGGTGGCGTTCGTCCTCGTCCGGAATGGGCACGGATCAGCCGGGTGCGCGTGAGGTGGGGGACGTTGCGGGGGTAGGTCCTTGTTGAGTGACGGGATGCTGACTGACGGGGCGGTGTGTGTATTTTTGTTGTTTTTGTTTAGATGATGAAAAGGCACCTGGGACTTGGAGGACCGATGCAGTGGGCTGCCTGTGCGCTTGTTCTTCTGAAGGATGGGTGGACCGGGACTCTGGGCCCCTTGAAAGCTAAGTTGAGGCAACGGTGCTGAGGAAGGGGTTGGGGGAGGGAGGGGTTTTAAGGATGGTGCAGCGGAGCGGGCTGTCTGGGAAGCGGTCCCCTTTGGGAGCAGGGAAAAGGAGCAGGTTCCTCTTCAACGTGACGGGAACGTGTGGCGGGCAGGGCGGTTCCAGGCTGTGTGCGTTATTGTGCAGCGTGTGTGTTTTGTGTTGGGTGTCTCCGACCTTCCTCGGGTCTCGGTTGCTCTCTTTGTTCCTTAGGAGCCGGGCAGGTGCCTCGGCAGCGTTGGTAGTGCCCGGCGAGGCCCTAGTCGTGGGCTCGGCGCCCATCGGGCGCTTCTCTTTTGGCGTCGCAAGCTTCAGGCGTGGATCGTTTTGGCGTCTCGGACGGTCGTCTTGGGCGGCGTCGTTCCCGGCCGCGTGAGCGGCACTGCTCTGTGGCTGTGAGTTTTTTGGGGACTGGCGTTTCTTCCTTGCATCCGTAGGCGGTTAGGTCTTGAAGCTGGGCTGGTTGCGCGTCTGTCGTCTCGGTTGTGAGAGGAAGCTCTTGTCACGGGCCACGAAGCTGTTGGCGTTCTCTGGTGTTGCCGTAGGGCCTGCCGACGTCACCGTCGGGGTCCCGCAGGCGGTCTTGCCGGACGGGGGTTTCCGTCTGGGTGTCGCCGTTCTCTCCGAGAGCTGCCTCTCATCCTTCGGGGTGCATTGCTTGTAGCGTTGTTCTGTGTGTGTCTTGGAGCCGCCCTGCCCGGGGATGTAGAGTCAGGGCAAGGTGGGTGGTGCTGGCATCTAGGGATGCGCCCAGGCTTTGAGCGGGGAGGAGTTTTGCAGCCGTCTTGGATCAAGTGGCTGTTGTCGGTGGGTGAGGGAAGTAATTCCTGTTGGGTTTTGTGGGCTGGGCCCCCAGGGAAGAACCGTAGGTGTCTGGGAGAGGGAGCTGGAGTCTTAGCTGAGCAGGTAGCATGTCAAGGGTGTTGTGGTTTGTCTGTGTGCTGGGCTTAATGTTTGATGTATTGTGCTTATGTTTAGGAGCCGCCCTAGTTGGGCTCTCAAGGGGGTGTTCCTACATGCGATCGAGACCCGTGTCGTGGTTCAGCTGTGGCCGTGCGTGCAGGTGACTTGTTTGACATCGGTTTGGCAGGTGCCGAGGGAGGAGTCGTGCAGGGTGATGGAGGGCGGCGCTGTCAGCAGGTGAGTTGGTGTGTGGTGTAGCTAGAGGGAAGATGTGGCTGTTGGCTCTACGAGCCCATTGTGGTAATTTTTCTTTGGGCGCGTGCGAGGAGCCGAGCGGGATCTGGGCACCGGAGGGGAATCGCACAGGGTGAGCGGTGACGGGTGGGCTGAAGCGTAGCGATTCGTCCTGAGGTGCCGCGTTGCAGGTGGTTGTGAGCAACGTGCGTTTGGCTCTTGCAGGTGGTGGGCGAGCCTCAAGATGGCAACCGTATCTGATGGGGGCCAGGCAGGTGAGCTGTCGAGGGAAAGGTGCGTGTCTGAGATGGGGGGGGTTGGTGCGGGTGTCCTGAGAGTCCCGCAGCACCTGAGCGGGTCCTTTTTTGCTTGGGTTCTTGCAGGTGCCGCCCGCAGGCTTCGGAGGGGAGACGCCGCGTGCCGACGAGAGGTCCGAGAGGTGAGGGGGTTGAAGGCCAGGCTGTTGTTTGAGAGCAAGGTGTCTGTCGTACGGCCACTCAATGGAAGCGTTTGTCTCTGGTTCTGCAGGTTGTGCGGCGGCTGCCCTTGGGCCTGGATGCGCGTTTGAGGTGAGCTGGGTCGCAGAGGGGAGGGGCGCGGGGCTGGTGTGGTTCGTTCTTCCTTTTTTGGCAGAGTGACGGTAACTTTGTGTATCCTGTGGTATCTCTAGGGGCCGCAGGGGGTGGCGTTCGTCCTCGTCCGGAATGGGCACGGATCAGCCGGGTGCGCGTGAGGTGGGGGACGTTGCGGGGGTAGGTCCTTGTTGAGTGATGGGATGCTGACTGACAGGGCGGTGTGTGTATTTTTGTTGTTTTTGTTTAGATGATGAAAAGGCACCTGGGACTTGGAGGACCGATGCAGTGGGCTGCCTGTGCGCTTGTTCTTCTGAAGGATGGGTGGACCGGGACTCTGGGCCCCTTGAAAGCTAAGTTGAGGCAACGGTGCTGAGGAAGGGGTTGGGGGAGGGAGGGGTTTTAAGGATGGTGCAGCGGAGCGGGCTGTCTGGGAAGCGGTCCCCTTTGGGAGCAGGGAAAAGGAGCAGGTTCCTCTTCAACGTGACGGGAACGTGTGGCGGGCAGGGCGGTTCCAGGCTGTGTGCGTTATTGTGCAGCGTGTGTGTTTTGTGTTGGGTGTCTCCGACCTTCCTCGGGTCTCGGTTGCTCTCTTTGTTCTTTAGGAGCCGGGCAGGTGCCTCGGCAGCGTTACTAGGGCTCGGCGAGGCCCTAGTCGTGGGCTCGGCGCCCATCGGGCGCTTCTCTTTTGGCGTCGCAAGCTTCAGGCGTGGATCGTTTTGGCGTCTCGGACGGTCGTCTTGGGCGTCGTCGTTCCCGGCCGCGTGAGCGGCGCCGCTCTGTGGCTGTGAGTTTTTTGGGGACTGGCGTTTCTTCCTTGCATCCGTAGGCGGTTAGGTCTTGAAGCTGGGCTGGTTGCGCGTCTGTCGTCTCGGTTGTGAGAGGAAGCTCTTGTCACGGGCCACGAAGCTGTTGGCGTTCTCTGGTGTTGCCGTAGGGCCTGCCGACGTCACCGTCGGGGTCCCGCAGGCGGTCTTGCCGGACGGGGGTTTCCGTCTGGGTGTCGCCGTTCTCTCCGAGAGCTGCCTCTCATCCTTCGGGGTGCATTGCTTGTAGCGTTGTTCTGTGTTTGTCTTGGAGCCGCCCTGCCCGGGGATGTAGAGTCAGGGCAAGGTGGGTGGTGCTGGCATCTAGGGATGCGCCCAGGCTTTGAGCGGGGAGGAGTTTTGCAGCCGTCTTGGATCAAGTGGCTGTTGTCGGTGGGTGAGGGAAGTAATTCCTGTTGGGTTTTGTGGGCTGGGCCCCCAGGGAAGAACCGTAGGTGTCTGGGAGAGGGAGCTGGAGTCTTAGCTGAGCAGGTAGCATGTCAAGGGTGTTGTGGTTTGTCTGTGTGCTGGGCTTAATGTTTGATGTATTGTGCTTATGTTTAGGAGCCGCCCTAGTTGGGCTCTCAAGGGGGTGTTCCTACATGCGATCGAGACCCGTGTCGTGGTTCAGCTGTGGCCGTGCGTGCAGGTGACTTGTTTGACATCGGTTTGGCAGGTGCCGAGGGAGGAGTCGTGCAGGGTGATGGAGGGCGGCGCTGTCAGCAGGTGAGTGGGTGTGTGGTGTAGCTAGAGGGAAGATGTGGCTGTTGGCTCTACGAGCCCATTGTGGTAATTTTTCTTTGGGCGCGTGCGAGGAGCCGAGCGGGATCTGGGCACCGGAGGGGAATCGCACAGGGTGAGCGGTGACGGGTGGGCTGAAGCGTAGCGATTCGTCCTGAGGTGCCGCGTTGCAGGTGGTTGTGAGCAACGTGCGTTTGGCTCTTGCAGGTGGTGGGCGAGCCTCAAGATGGCAACCGTATCTGATGGGGGCCAGGCAGGTGAGCTGTCGAGGGAAAGGTGCGTGTCTGAGATGGGGGGGGTTGGTGCGGGTGTCCTGAGAGTCCCGCAGCACCTGAGCGGGTCCTTTTTTGCTTGGGTTCTTGCAGGTGCCGCCCGCAGGCTTCGGAGGGGAGACGCCACGTGCCGACGAGAGGTCCGAGAGGTGAGGGGGTTGAAGGCCAGGCTGTTGTTTGAGAGCAAGGTGTCTGTCGTACGGCCACTCAATGGAAGCGTTTGTCTCTGGTTCTGCAGGTTGTGCGGCGGCTGCCCTTGGGCCTGGATGCGCGTTTGAGGTGAGCTGGGTCGCAGAGGGGAGGGGCGCGGGGCTGGTGTGGTTCGTTCTTCCTTTTTTGGCAGAGTGACGGTAACTTTGTGTATCCTGTGGTATCTCTAGGGGCCGCAGGGGGTGGCGTTCGTCCTCGTCCGGAATGGGCACGGATCAGCCGGGTGCGCGTGAGGTGGGGGACGTTGCGGGGGTAGGTCCTTGTTGAGTGATGGGATGCTGACTGACGGGGCGGTGTGTGTATTTTTGTTGTTTTTGTTTAGATGATGAAAAGGCACCTGGGACTTGGAGGACCGATGCAGTGGGCTGCCTGTGCGCTTGTTCTTCTGAAGGATGGGTGGACCGGGACTCTGGGCCCCTTGAAAGCTAAGTTGAGGCAACGGTGCTGAGGAAGGGGTTGGGGGAGGGAGGGGTTTTAAGGATGGTGCAGCGGAGCGGGCTGTCTGGGAAGCGGTCCCCTTTGGGAGCAGGGAAAAGGAGCAGGTTCCTCTTCAACGTGACGGGAACGTGTGGCGGGCAGGGGGGTTCCAGGCTGTGTGCGTTATTGTGCAGCGTGTGTGTGTTTTGTGTTGGGTGTCTCCGACCTTCCTCGGGTCTCGGTTGTTCTCTTTGTTCTTTAGGAGCCGGGTAGGTGCCTCGGCAGCGTTGGTAGTGCCCGGCGAGGCCCTAGTCATGGGCTCGGCGCCCATCGGGCGCTTCTCTTTTGGCGTCGCAAGCTTCAGGCGTGGATCGTTTTGGCGTCTTGGGCGTCGTCGTTCCCGGCCGCGTGAGCGGCGCCGCTCTGTGGCTGTGAGTTTTTTGGGGACTGGCGTTTCTTCCTTGCATCCGTAGGCGGTTAGGTCTTGAAGCTGGGCTGGTTGTGCGTCTGTCGTCTCGGTTGTGAGAGGAAGCTCTTGTAACGGGCCGCGAAGCTGTTGGCGTTCTCTGGTGTTGCCGTAGGGCCTGCCGACGTCACCGTCGGGGTCCCGCAGGCGGTCTTGCCGGACGGGGGGTTCCATCTGGGTGTCGTCGTTCTCTCCGAGAGCTGCCTCTCATCCTTCGGGGTGCATTGCTTGTAGCGTTCTGTGTAGCGTTGTTCTGTGTTTGTCTTGGAGCCGCCCTGCCCGGGGATGGAGAGTCAGGGCAAGGTGGGTGGTGCTGGCATCTAGGGATGCGCCCAGGCTTTTGGGGGGGGTGGAGGGGGGGAAGGAATTTTGCAGCCGTCTTGGATCGACTGGCTGTTGTCGGTGGGTGAGGGGAGGAAATCCTGTTGGGTTTTGTGGGCCCCCAGGGAAGAACCGTAGGTGTCTGGGGGAGGGAGCTGGAGTCTTAGCTGAGCAGGTAGCATGTCAAGGGTGTTCTGGCTTGTCTGTGTGCTGGGCTTAATGTTTGATGTATTGTGCTTATGTTTAGGAGCTGCCCTAGTTGGGCTCTCAAGGGGGTGTTCCTACATGCGATCGAGACCTGTGTCGTGGTTCAGCTGTGGCCGTGCGTGCAGGTGACTTGTTTGACATCGGTTTGGCAGGTGCCGAGGGAGGAGTCGTGCAGGGTGATGGAGGGCGGCGCTGTCAGCAGGTGAGTTGGTGTGTGGTGTAGCTAGAGGGAAGATGTGGCTGTTGGCTCTATGAGCCCATTGTGGTAATTTTTCTTTGGGCGCATGCGAGGAGCCGAGCGGGATCTGGGCACCGGAGGGGAATCGCACAGGGTGAGCGGTGACGGGTGGGCTGAAGCGTAGCGATTCGTCCTGAGGTGCCGCGTTGCAGGTGGTTGTGAGCAACATGCGTTTGGCTCTTGCAGGTGGTGGGCGAGCCTCAAGGTGGCGACCGTATCTGCTGGAGGCCAGGCAGGTGAGCTGTCGAGGGAAAGGTGCGTGTCTGAGATGGGGGCGGTTGGTGCGGGTGTCCTGAGACTCCCGCAGCACCTGAGCGGGTCCTTTTTTGCTTGGGTTCTTGCAGGTGCCGCCCGCAGGCTTCGGAGGGGAGACGCCGCATGCCGACGAGAGGTCCGAGAGGTGAGGGGGTTGAAGGCCAGGCTGTTGTTTGAGAGCAAGGTGTCTGTCGTACGGCCACTCAATGGAAGCGTTTGTCTCTGGTTCTGCAGGTTGTGCGGCGGCTGCCTTTGGGCCTGGATGCGCGTTTGAGGTGAGCTGGGTCGCAGAGGGGAGGGGCGCGGGGCTGGTGTGGTTCGTTCTTCCTTTTTTGGCAGAGTGACGGTAACTTTGTGTATCCTGTGGTATCTCTAGGGGCCGCAGGGGATGGCGTTCGTCCTCGTCCGGAATGGGCACGGATCAGCCGGGTGCGCGTGAGGTGGGGGACGTTGCGGGGGTAGGTCCTTGTTGAGTGATGGGATGCTGACTGACGGGGCGGTGTGTGTATTTTTGTTGTTTTTGTTTAGATGATGAAAAGGCACCTGGGACTTGGAGGACCGATGCAGTGGGCTGCCTGTGCGCTTGTTCTTCTGAAGGATGGGTGGACCGGGACTCTGGGCCCCTTGAAAGCTAAGCTGAGGCAACGGTGCTGAGGAAGGGGTTGGGGGAGGGAGGGGTTTTAAGGATGGTGCAGCGGAGCGGGCTGTCTGGGAAGCGGTCCCCTTTGGGAGCAGGGAAAAGGAGCAGGTTCCTCTTCAACGTGACGGGAACGTGTGGCGGGCAGGGCGGTTCCAGGCTGTGTGCGTTATTGTGCAGCGTGTCTGTGTTTTGTGTTGGGTGTCTCCGACCTTCCTCGGGTCTCGGTTGCTCTGTTTGTTCTTTAGGAGCCGGGCAGGTGCCTCGGCAGCGTTGGTAGTGCCCGGCGAGGCCCTAGTCGTGGGCTCGGCGCCCATCGGGCGCTTCTCTTTTGGCGTCGCAAGCTTCAGGCGTGGATCGTTTTGGCGTCTCGGACGGCCGTCTTGGGCGGCGTCGTTCCCGGCCGCGTGAGCGGCGCCGCTCTGTCGCTGTGGGTTTTTTGGGGACTGGCGTTTCTTCCTTGCATCCGTAGGCGGTTAGGTCTTGAAGCTGGGCTGGTTGCGCGTCTGTCGTCTCGGTTGTGAGAGGAAGCTCTTGTCACGGGCCACGAAGCTGTTGGCGTTCTCTGGTGTTGCCGTAGGGCCTGCCGACGTCACCGTCGGGGTCCCGCAGGCGGTCTTGCCGGACGGGGGTTTCCGTCTGGGTGTCGCCGTTCTCTCCGAGAGCTGCCTCTCATCCTTCGGGGTGCGTTGCCCGTAGCGTTCTGCGTAGCGTTGTTCTGTGTGTGTCTTGGAGCCGCCCTGCCCGGGGATGGAGAGTCAGGGCAAGGTGGGTGGTGCTGGCATCTAGGGATGCGCCCAGGCTTTTGGGGGGGGTGGAGGGGGGGAAGGAATTTTGCAGCCGTCTTGGATCGACTGGCTGTTGTCGGTGGGTGAGGGGAGGAAATCCTGTTGGGTTTTGTGGGCTGGGCCCCCAGGGAAGAACCGTAGGTGTCTGGGGGAGGGAGCTGGAGTCTTAGCTGAGCAGGTAGCATGTCAAGGGTGTTCTGGCTTGTCTGTGTGCTGGGCTTAATGTTTGATGTATTGTGCTTATGTTTAGGAGCCGCCCTAGTTGGGCTCTCAAGGGGGTGTTCCTACATGCGATCGAGACCTGTGTCGTGGTTCAGCTGTGGCCGTGCGTGCAGGTGACTTGTTTGACATCGGTTTGGCAGGTGCCGAGGGAGGAGTCGTGCAGGGTGATGGAGGGCGGCGCTGTCAGCAGGTGAGTTGGTGTGTGGTGTAGCTAGAGGGAAGATGTGGCTGTTGGCTCTATGAGCCCATTGTGGTAATTTTTCTTTGGGCGCATGCGAGGAGCCGAGTGGGATCTGGGCACCGGAGGGGAATCGCACAGGGTGAGCGGTGACGGGTGGGCTGAAGCGTAGCGATTCGTCCTGAGGTGTCGCGTTGCAGGTGGTTGTGAGCAACGTGCGTTTGGCTCTTGCAGGTGGTGGGCGAGCCTCAAGGTGGCGACCGTATCTGCTGGAGGCCAGGCAGGTGAGCTGTCGAGGGAAAGGTGCGTGTCTGAGATGGGGGCGGTTGGTGCGGGTGTCCTGAGAGTCCCGCAGCACCTGAGCAGGTCCTTTCTTGCTTGGGTTCTTGCAGGTGCCGCCCGCAGGCTTCGGAGGGGAGACGCCGCGTGCCGACGAGAGGTCCGAGAGGTGAGGGGGTTGAAGGCCAAGCTGTTGTTTGAGAGCAAGGTGTCTGTCGTACGGCCACTCAATGGAAGCGTTTGTCTCTGGTTCTGCAGGTTGTGCGCCGGCTGCCTTTGGGCCTGGATGCGCGTTTGAGGTGAGCTGGGTCGCAGAGGGGAGGGGCGCGGGGCTGGTGTGGTTCGTTCTTCCTTTTTTGGCAGAGCGACGGTAACTTTGTGTATCCTGTGGTATCTCTAGGGGCCGCAGGGGATGGCGTTCGTCCTCGTCCGGAATGGGCACGGATCAGCCGGGTGCGCGTGAGGTGGGGGACGTTGCGGGGGTAGGTCCTTGTTGAGTGACGGGATGCTGACTGACGGGGCGGTGTGTGTATTTTTGTTGTTTTTGTTTAGATGATGAAAAGGCACCTGGGACTTGGAGGACCGATGCAGTGGGCTGCCTGTGCGCTTGTTCTTCTGAAGGATGGGTGGACCGGGACTCTGGGCCCCTTGAAAGCTAAGTTGAGGCAACGGTGCTGAGGAAGGGGTTGGGGGAGGGAGGGGTTTTAAGGATGGTGCAGCGGAGCGGGCTGTCTGGGAAGCGGTCCCCTTTGGGAGCAGGGAAAAGGAGCAGGTTCCTCTTCAACGTGACGGGAACGTGTGGCGGGCAGGGGGGTTCCAGGCTGTGTGCGTTATTGTGCAGCGTGTGTGTTTTGTGTTGGGTGTCTCCGACCTTCCTCGGGTCTCGGTTGCTCTCTTTGTTCTTTAGGAGCCGGGCAGGTGCCTCGGCAGCGTTACTAGGGCTCGGCGAGGCCCTAGTCGTGGGCTCGGCGCCCATCGGGCGCTTCTCTTTTGGCGTCGCAAGCTTCAGGCGTGGATCGTTTTGGCGTCTCGGACGGTCGTCTTGGGCGGCGTCGTTCCCGGCCGCGTGAGCGGCGCCGCTCTGTGGCTGTGAGTTTTTTGGGGACTGGCGTTTCTTCCTTGCATCCGTAGGCGGTTAGGTCTTGAAGCTGGGCTGGTTGCGCGTCTGTCGTCTCGGTTGTGAGAGGAAGCTCTTGTCACGGGCCGCGAAGCTGTTGGCGTTCTCTGGCGTTGCCGTAGGGCCTGCCGACGTCACCGTCAGGGTCCCGCAGGCGGTCTTGCCGGACGGGGGGTTCCATCTGGGTGTCGTCGTTCTCTCCGAGAGCTGCCTCTCATCCTTCGGGGTGCATTGCTTGTAGCGTTCTGTGTAGCGTTGTTCTGTGTGTGTCTTGGAGCCGCCCTGCCCGGGGATGTAGAGTCAGGGCAAGGTGGGTGGTGCTGGCATCTAGGGATGCGCCCAGGCTTTGAGCGGGGAGGAGTTTTGCAGCCGTCTTGGATCAAGTGGCTGTTGTCGGTGGGTGAGGGAAGTAATTCCTGTTGGGTTTTGTGGGCTGGGCCCCCAGGGAAGAACCGTAGGTGTCTGGGAGAGGGAGCTGGAGTCTTAGCTGAGCAGGTAGCATGTCAAGGGTGTTGTGGTTTGTCTGTGTGCTGGGCTTAATGTTTGATGTATTGTGCTTATGTTTAGGAGCCGCCCTAGTTGGGCTCTCAAGGGGGTGTTCCTACATGCGATCGAGACCTGTGTCGTGGTTCAGCTGTGGCCGTGCATGCAGGTGACTTGTTTGACATCGGTTTGGCAGGTGCCGAGGGAGGAGTCGTGCAGGGTGATGGAGGGCGGCGCTGTCAGCAGGTGAGTTGGTGTGCGGTGTAGCTAGAGGGAAGATGTGGCTGTTGGCTCTACGAGCCCATTGTGGTAATTTTTCTTTGGGCGCATGCGAGGAGCCGAGCGGGATCTGGGCACCGGACGGGAATCGCACAGGGTGAGCGGTGATGGGTGGGCTGAAGCGTAGCGATTCGTCCTGAGGTGCCGCGTTGCAGGTGGTTGTGAGCAACGTGCGTTTGGCTCTTGCAGGTGGTGGGCGAGCCTCAAGATGGCAACCGTATCTGCTGGAGGCCAGGCAGGTGAGCTGTCGAGGGAAAGGTGCGTGTCTGAGATGGGGGCGGTTGGTGCGGGTGTCCTGAGAGTCCCGCAGCACCTGAGCGGGTCCTTTTTTGCTTGGGTTCTTGCAGGTGCCGCCCGCAGGCTTCGGAGGGGAGACGCCGCGTGCCGACGAGAGGTCCGAGAGGTGAGGGGGTTGAAGGCCAGGCTGTTGTTTGAGAGCAAGGTGTCTGTCGTACGGCCACTCAATGGAAGCGTTTGTCTCTGGTTCTGCAGGTTGTGCGGCGGCTGCCCTTGGGCCTGGATGCGCGTTTGAGGTGAGCTGGGTCGCAGAGGGGAGGGGCGCGGGGCTGGTGTGGTTCGTTCTTCCTTTTTTGGCAGAGCGACGGTAACTTTGTGTATCCTGTGGTATCTCTAGGGGCCGCAGGGGATGGCGTTCGTCCTCGTCCGGAATGGGCACGGATCAGCCGGGTGCGCGTGAGGTGGGGGGACGTTGCGGGGGTAGGTCCTTGTTGAGTGACGGGATGCTGACTGACGGGGCGGTGTGTGTATTTTTGTTGTTTTTGTTTAGATGATGAAAAGGCACCTGGGACTTGGAGGACCGATGCAGTGGGCTGCCTGTGCGCTTGTTCTTCTGAAGGATGGGTGGACCGGGACTCTGGGCCCCTTGAAAGCTAAGTTGAGGCAACGGTGCTGAGGAAGGGGTTGGGGGAGGGAGGGGTTTTAAGGATGGTGCAGCGGAGCGGGCTGTCTGGGAAGCGGTCCCCTTTGGGAGCAGGGAAAAGGAGCAGGTTCCTCTTCAACGTGACGGGAACGTGTGGCGGGCAGGGCGGTTCCAGGCTGTGTGCGTTATTGTGCAGCGTGTCTGTGTTTTGTGTTGGGTGTCTCCGACCTTCCTCGGGTCTCGGTTGCTCTGTTTGTTCTTTAGGAGCCGGGCAGGTGCCTCGGCAGCGTTACTAGGGCTCGGCGAGGCCCTAGTCGTGGGCTCGGCGCCCATCGGGCGCTTCTCTTTTGGCGTCGCAAGCTTCAGGCGTGGATCGTTTTGGCGTCTCGGACGGCCGTCTTGGGCGGCGTCGTTCCCGGCCGCGTGAGCGGCGCCGCTCTGTCGCTGTGGGTTTTTTGGGGACTGGCGTTTCTTCCTTGCATCCGTAGGCGGTTAGGTCTTGAAGCTGGGCTGGTTGCGCGTCTGTCGTCTCGGTTGTGAGAGGAAGCTCTTGTCACGGGCCACGAAGCTGTTGGCGTTCTCTGGTGTTGCCGTAGGGCCTGCCGACGTCACCGTCGGGGTCCCGCAGGCGGTCTTGCCGGACGGGGGGTTCCATCTGGGTGTCGTCGTTCTCTCCGAGAGCTGCCTCTCATCCTTCGGGGTGCGTTGCCTGTAGCGTTCTGTGTAGCGTTGTTCTGTGTGTGTCTTGGAGCCGCCCTGCCCGGGGATGGAGAGTCAGGGCAAGGTGGGTGGTGCTGGCATCTAGGGATGCGCCCAGGCTTTGAGCGGGGAGGAGTTTTGCAGCCGTCTTGGATCAAGTGGCTGTTGTCGGTGGGTGAGGGAAGTAATTCCTGTTGGGTTTTGTGGGCTGGGCCCCCAGGGAAGAACCGTAGGTGTCTGGGAGAGGGAGCTGGAGTCTTAGCTGAGCAGGTAGCATGTCAAGGGTGTTGTGGTTTGTCTGTGTGCTGGGCTTAATGTTTGATGTATTGTGCTTATGTTTAGGAGCCGCCCTAGTTGGGCTCTCAAGGGGGTGTTCCTACATGCGATCGAGACCCGTGTCGTGGTTCAGCTGTGGCCGTGCATGCAGGTGACTTGTTTGACATCGGTTTGGCAGGTGCCGAGGGAGGAGTCGTGCAGGGTGATGGAGGGCGGCGCTGTCAGCAGGTGAGTTGGTGTGCGGTGTAGCTAGAGGGAAGGTGTGACCGATGGCTCTATGACTCCGTTGCTCCTTGCGTTTGTCTTTTGTTTTGGGTTTGAAGTAGCGTAGCAATGAGCAAAGGAGGCAAGTCGAGCAAGGCAAGTGGTGATTGGTGGGCTGAAGTAGCAGCTCTTTTCTGAGGTGTTGTGTTGCTGGGGAAGTTATAAGCAACGCGTGTCATATGGGTGTTACGGACGGCGGGCGAGCTGGACACGGCACCTGGAAGTGACGTAGGCCGGGTGGGAGGCTGTCGAGGGAAAGGAGTGCAAGACGGGGATTGGTGCGGGCAGGCTGTGGCATCGGGCAGCATCTCGGGAGGTGCCTTTTCACTTGGCTTTTTGCAGGTGCCGCATGCGTATGAGAGGTCTGAGAAGGTGGGGCAGTAGCCAGCATCTAAGATCAGAGAATGCTGTGGTCCGTCGTCGAGCTCTTCAGTTTTGTAGGTAACACGTGGGCCGTCTTTGGAACGGCGTATGAGCATTAGAAGCGAGCTGGGTAGTAACGAGGAAGTCACGGGGCGGTGATTTCTCACGAGCGTAACGGTAGTTTACTGTGTGTTGATACATTTGGTGCCACAAGCGATGACGGAAGCGGGGGGTGATGCTGGAATCTGTGCAGAGCAGGTGAGCCGATGGGCATGTTCGTTTTGATGAGGGGGGTGCTCTGGAAGAGATCTGTGTTGACCCGTGTGATACTTATTGCTGGCTCTGGGTTTTTTTCTTTTTCACATGATGAAGAGGCACCTGGACACTGCAAGAATATCCTGGTTAGCTGGTGTGTTTCTTGTTGTGAAAGGATTCATAATCTGGCCCATCTGAAAGCCCCACAGTGTGACTTTTGTTAGGAAGAGATTTTGAAAAATTGATGGCAAGTTCATAGAATGCAACCTCACTGAATAAGAAATATCTCAGAGTGCATCTTAGAGACAATGTCTTTGTCAGTAGAACTCATCAGCACAAGACTTGCGAAGTACTGCTTTTTTTTTTTTTTAAGATAAAAAAATCAATGGTCCTTGCGGAGGTCCAAGCACACCACATACTCCAAATGTTGATGGCATTGGTAGTGCTTGGGTTCTCAGTTGTAACAGTCGAGATACCATAAAAATACGGTTCCCCTGCATGCTTCGGTACAGCCAAACGCATTAGCATATCTGCCGGTCCTTCTTGGTAGCCCCATGTATTGCAACACTGGGGATTTGATTTGCGTGGTTTTTTGTTGTGGTATTATTTTTTTCCCCAAAAAAGTAAAACTGTATCTGGGATCTCTTCACTCACTGATTCTTCTATCATAAATGAAAGTTTAAAAAAAGCTAACATCGTAAATCAGACAATGTGACTTGCGCTGTTTCAGCTGTAACTGCCAAGCAGATGTAGGGTACGATTTATTAGGTGTACTTAAGCAGGTAGGTATTTGTTGTAAATATTTAGTGAGGGGCGAATGAATGTTGGGGGGGTGGTGGTTTCCTGCCGGTATTTTGAGGGAGCGCTCTTAAGTATTTTATTTCAGTCTCGCTTTCGATGCGCGTTTCCCTGGCAGTTCAGCAGCATCTCTTGGGCAGGACAGCTGGGCGGACATCCCTCCCGACTCCATAACACGCCAAAACCCCCCAGTCACGTTGCTGCTGTGTATTTTGGAGATAGATAATCTTATGGCGGGTGTGAACGGCTGTGTGAGTTAAATGAACGCAGAAGGAAAATGGAAAGCTTTTATAGCGTAGACGCTCATATTGGATGTGCGTAAACACGCGCCCGCCTTCTCAGCACAAAGTGAATTACTGAGATTTATTCTTAATTTTTTACGTTACTCTTTCAAGTTTGACACGCTTCGCTTCAGGCTTCATGGAGCCAGGCAGCAAGACGTGCGGCGGCAGGGCGAGGGCTGTAGCTGCTGCGGTCATCTGTAAGCGGAGGTTCCGGTTCCGGTACAACTTTGCCCCGCAGCCTCACGGGGTTATCTCCCCGCAGCGGTGCCGTAAGGAAGGGATGAGACGTTTTCCAGCACCAGCCAGAGCGTTCAGTGTTACGCGAAGAATCTGTTCAAAATGGTATCGGTTAGTCTTAATACCGTTTTCAAGTGTTCCAGTCCCTCTAGCTTTTAAAGGAGGTGTTGTGTTTTGACATGACCCGTTTGCCCAGAATCTTGCTGCGGCTCAATTTCCTTCCTATCCCTTGTGCTGACTGAGTTCCTCCATTTTCTTCTGTGCTATTTTATTCACGTGCTGAAATATAGTTTGGGATTTCTGTTTTTCAGATGTCTTCTCAGTGTCTCGTGATGCTCAAGAGATGCCCCCCGGCCCGGGTTTGCCTGCCGGTCGTTAAGCGTGGTGAAGGTAAGGGGCCATCCCTCTGCCTGGGGGCTCCCGGCTCTGTCTCCAGCGGGTGCCCCGCAGGTGCGGCCGCGAGGGCTGCCTGGTGGGGAGAGTCGGGGCCCCCAGGGGCCGGGGCTGTTTGTCGCCCCGGGGAGCCCGTCCCAGCGCGGGAACATGTCCGAGCAGAGCCCGAGAGAGACGTGACACCGTCCTCTGGCACGCTCCCGCTCCGCCGTGGGGCGGCCGCTAGCCTGCGGACAGGGGCTGGTGGGGCTGCAGCTGTTTGGGGGGCTGCCCCACCTTTTAGATTTTAGCAGAGCTCCCCCTTTTCTGGGGGGTGGGTGTGTGTACCTTTGTAAATGACACTATTAATGAGCTGCAGGTTGGAGCAGATTCCCTTGTTTAGTGCCCTTCTTGGGGGTGAATCACAGAATCTCAGGTTGGAGGGGACCTCAGGGATCCCCTAGTCCAACCTTACTATCATAAAATAGGGGGAGTCCTGGGGGGGTGATGATGTCATGCAGGGCACCCCAGTGTCACTGGGGGAGCTGATAATGCATCAGAGGAGCAGGTCAGTGTGTGTGGGTCATCTAGGGGTTCCCCCCTCAAAAAGGGGGGTTGCAGCCCAAAAACGCCTGAAAATTCAGGGGTCTATTAAGAGGTTTTCTCTAATTCAGTGCCTCACACCCACGTTGGCTTAAAATATTTTTCTTATTTTATATATATTGAAAAGTATTATTACTTTATAGATGTATAAAGGGATTTTAGGATAGAAAGAATTCTACATTGAGATACAGGATTTTAAAATACAAACGTAACTCGCCTGTCTACATATATTTAAAATGAAGAAAAAGGATTTATTTTTTATTTTAAACTCCTTTATGAAGGAATTAAAAATAGAAGGAAGTCTGACTAGAGTGAGCATCTACACTTACTGTGTGTTACATAATCTCTATTTAGATTAGACATCTACTTAGACTATATATATATAGTGAAATAAATAAGTCTAAATACATGTAATTGTAAGTAGATGTCTAAATAGAGAAGTTGAAAAAGATGAAAGTGTCAGAAAAGTAAATGTCTATGCTATATAAGGTTTTTAAAATGCAAAGAAACCCTATTTATACACAGGATTTATAAATTTGACAACCCCCCTCAACTCCCCCCATCAAGTGAAGATACAAATGCGCTTTCAAATGCTGCCCCTCTCGCCTTCGCCTTTTCCTATCCCAGTGTGGGCCTGATTCGCCCAAATGGGGATTTTCCCCTATGGGGCCGCATATGCGGAGTGGGAGCTGCTGCCAGGGCACAAAAGAATCCCAAACCTTTTGAGTCTGGGTCTGCAGTGGTGGGGGGGTGGTGGAACCAAAGCAAAGAGAAAAACACTAAACAAAAACCCAAACAGTTTTGGGGGAAAGAAAACTGGAAGAGTCAACTCCAGGTGGATTTGTGCAGCTGGAAAGCAAGAAAATGGCTGGGGGGTATGAAAGGGGGAAGGGGCTCTTAAGATGCAAAACCAGAAGTTAACTGTTCTATCTCTGAATGCTTATCCAGCTGAAAGTTAATTGTTGCGGAACGCTTATCTAGCCGCTGTGTAAAATAATTAGCAAGGAGGCCTGGAATCCACCTGCGAAGGACAAATTCCTGACAAGGATAGAAAATTGTCTAAAGAACCAGATAAAACAGTAGTTTGGACAAGTGTCAAGAGATAACTGAGTCTGCGCAAAACCAAAAGGTTACTAGCGGTGATGAAGAGGAGCCAGCAGCCTTCATCTTTACTACCCCCGATCACCACCACGAGGAGGCACTGTGCAAGCTCAGTTGGGAAAGATTTATGGAAACTACTTTTTTGGCTAATTTTAATATGACGTGGGGAAAGGTCATGCATATCTATAGGCGTATTGGGAAATTGTATGTATCTGTAATGCTTTACTATAGAAATGGAAGACAAACTATCACACAGGCATGCATGACTTTGGTGGGACTACCCCCCGTGCTGAACAAACATACCTACTTCACAATCTTACAGATTGTTTTGTCACTCCCCAGCCCCCTACCTGATGTGCGGAAAGCGGACTCCACATGAAGAAACCCATGGACCAGCCACTCTCATCGACAAAACAAACTGAAAATCACCTATTTTTGTGGTTCAAAAACACCCCCCCCCCCACTTTATACAGTATTTTTGAAGAACAACCCCAAGTTTTATATTATGGGGAAAAAAAAAAGGACCCAAAACAGAAATCCCCAAGAAACCCAGCAAAATGGAAAACAACACAACCCAAAGATAACAAAAAAAAAAAAAACCCAAAGCAATAATTGACCAACCCAACCCTATTAAAAAAAAAAAAACATGAAAATCCTAATTTGGAGATTACTAGGTGTGAAACACCTGCATTTGGAAGGGCATTTCTGGGGCTTGTCTGGAACGGGTTTTCTGCAGTGCGTCAGTTATCTGGAGCAGATCATCATCTGCAGGTTATCCCAGGTGAGTTGCCTGTTGTGGATTATCCTGGGGGGACCCCCTGGTGTCAGTCATCCCCATGCACGTTCCCCATGGCATGTCTGCCCAGACATGCCCCTGTCCGGCAGTGTCCGCCTCCTCCCCCGCCCTCCCTCTGCGTGTGTCTGTGACCTCCCTTCCACTGAAATGGGCCTCCTGCATGAGGTTTTCTCCTGTGTGGGTTTTTTCTTGGTGACATGCCCTCACTTACCCTGCTCTCCTGTTGCGTGCTCGCTGAAGCCTTGTGCTTGTGCAGGATGAGCAGAGCAGGGTCCTGGCAGTGCAGAGGCGAGGCGCTGCCAAGCCAACGAAGCCCAAGGCTCAGCAGCGCACAACTCCTTTGCAGGGCAGCCGCTGGCATCTGGTCTGCCTGGCTGCCCTGTGCCCCGACGCACAGCTGCCCCCCTCACCCCGGGCAGCCTGCCTTCAGAAGGGCAGCTGTGTTCCCCTGATTTTATTCCTTTAGGTTTGACACTTTGGGCTTCATTGCGTAAGCATGATGTGCAGCAGCAGCGAAAGGGCTGTAGCTGTGGTGGTGAATCGGTAAGCATAGATTCTTGTTACGCTATAGCATTGCCCTGCAGTCTCATAGGGTTATCTCCCTGCAGCAGTGCCATAAGGAAGGGATGAGGCTTTTTCTAACACCAGCAAGAATGTTTAGTGTGGTACCATTTTGATCAGATTTTTAGTATCAATAGCTGTTAATAGTGTTTTCAAGTGTTCTACTCACTTAAGCTGTAAAGGATATGTTGTGTTTCAAGCTGATCCATTTACTTAGAAACCTCCTTTGACTGAACTGATATACTATGCCTTAGGCTGACAACAGTTTGTATTTTCATCTGCTCCAATTTTTTTAATATGGTGACATATAGTTAGATTTTTGTTTTTCCAACATCTTGATGAAAGCATCTCGGTATGCTCAGTAAATACGTCCCCACCCATGCTTGCTTCCTGTTACTTGGGGCACACTAATGTCAACTATGTGTGGGGGAAATGATGCAGCAGAGGAGCAGGTGAGGGGGGATGGTGCGTGAGGGATTTTAGATGGTGGTCAGTGTAGGGCCACAGTGGAAGAATCACAAGCTGAACACAGCTGTGAGAACGCAACCTCGAAGGGGGGAAGCGGAGGATTGTCATTGCACAATATGTTGTTGCAACCCCAGAACCGCCGTTAGCTGGCAGAGCACGTACCCGGCAGGCCTTGTTGCATGTGCCGGCCACGCGTGCGGCAACGTCTAGGCAGTTCTTTTGCCTTGAATCTGCTGAGGGTATAAAAAGGGGCGTCTCAAAGCAGAGAGGGGGGGGAGACAGAGCACACTCTGGGAACCACAGGGGACACCCTGAAGGTGCCACGCCTACCTCCCTTCTCCGCGATGACCTTGCTCACGGTCACCCTCCTGCTCGGCGGTGTCTCGGGCATAGTCGGGTTGGTCAGACTCTGAGGGGAAAACAATATGCTAGTAACTGCTTCTGCAAGGCTCTAACAGAGCAATAAATACTGTTGTGCTTTTGAAATATCATGTGTTGGGTGAATTTTGTGCGTAGGAATCCTGCTAATGGGGGGATTATTAAATATTATAAACTATAAGTATGGGTGTGTGACATTGCAATAAAGGAAAAGGGTTTTTTTCCTGTTTTGAATTCCTTCCTCTATATAGATTTTAAAATGCACAAAAAAATTAATTTATGTCTATACAAGTTTTTTATATTTTAAGAGCCTGTACACGTTTCTAATTGGAATATAAAAAATTTAAAAAAACCTTTTACCTACTGCATAGTACAAAGAACTTTTAAAGTTAATATTGGTTTTCAAAATATATAAGTTTTTTCTTTATTTATAAGAAGTCGTCTGCCTGGATAAAGCTATCTGAATTTAGTGTGTGTTCTATAATAAGCCTACCGCAGGGTCACAGGTTGGAAGGTTCTCAGGGATCATCTAGTCCAACCCTTCTGTTAGATATCCTATGTAATCTAAATAAAGATAATAAAATAAGCGTAAACAGGTATAGAGATAAGTAGATATCTCAGTCTAAATAGAGAAGTGTAAAATTAGTGATAATATATGTAAGTTTTATCAGAACTTCTATTTAGCTATCTGTTTAAAGTGTTGATCGGTATGTCTAAATAGATGTATAAATGTTCTATAGATGTATATAGATATAGTCACAATGGATAGTGTAAACATATGTATATTTAGGGAATACATAGATGTTTGATAACTTAATATCTATTTAAGTAGATACTTCAGTGTAAATATCTCTGCTATATAGGGTTTTTACAACACTATTTATAGAATGGTTTCAGAAGCTCAACCCCCCTTCATACGTACTGAAGTTATAAAAGCGCTTTCTAAAGCTGCCCCTTATCCCTTTTCCTTTTCCTCTCCAAGTCAGGGCCCATCCTCCCAGTTGGTGACTTGCTCCTGCAGGGCTGCGCTCGCAGAGCGAGAGCTGCTGCCACAGCACTAATGCACCCCCAAATCCCCGATTCTGGTCCACCTACCTCTCTGGTGCCCCAAAAGTTGTTGCTCTTTTGCCAGTTCTGCCCTGTACGCTTCACCTCGTTGTTTCTTGTTCCCATGTGCCTTGTTCCAGCTCCTTCCTCTGTCCTTCCTCCCTATTTATTCTTTTTCCTCTGTCACACTGCTTTTGGGTGCAGACCCTGGTAGCCAGCTCACTGCAGCCATATCTGACGCGCGTGAAGGGACGAGGCTTCGCTGCCTCCTGCGCATTCCCAGATGCGTTTGCAGCCCCTGGGCTTTGGGGTGAGTGGCTGCAGCTGGGTCCAAGGGAGAAGATGATGTGCTGTTGGATGCAGCCGGTGAGTCCGAGGACAGGGCTGGCCCTGCTGTGCCAAGGGGCTCTAGCTGGGGAGAGGGCTGCCTGGACACTCCTGCCTGCAGGAGCTGGCTGAGGAGTGAAAGGAAGGGTGTTCCACAGGCAGGTGCCTCCAGCCAGGAACAGCGTGTCGTTGAGCAAGGAAGGATCCATCCCAGCCAGAGCACGCCACCAGCACAAGGTAACAGGATATCAGCAGCTCTGTTGGCTATGTGCGTTGGCCCCCGTGTGTCCAGGAAACATGGTCGGAGAGGAGTGTCGGGGCACCCGCCTCCTGCTCCGGGAGGGGCATGGTTTGGGCAGCCAGCACTGTGGAGGGGGAAGGGGCAGAGGGAGAGAGAGAAACCTCAGGGCTGTGAAGGTGTCCTGCCCACGACAGGAGCTGCAGTGAGTCGCACAGCTCCTCCCATGCATCTGGGCCTATCCCTGCTATGCTTTTCCCAGTGTCTGTCTGCCTCCTTGCCTGTCCCTGCCTCTGTCTCCTTCTCAGGCTGCACAGCTCACCAAAGCTTTTTGGTCCTCTGCCAACACTGCCCTGCACCCCATCACCTTCTAAGTGTCCTTTCTATACCTCTCCTTTTCTGGCTCCACACCTGCTATTATTTCTTTCTTCCCTATTACTTGTAAAAATTGCATTTCTTAGTCTGCCTCTACCCAGCGACCTATCTCCATTTCAGTGACTCCCTCTGCTCTGCCCCGGCTTGCTCTTCCTACATCCTTTCTCTGTGGCCATCTATCCATCTCCCTCTCTTGATATTTAACTTCTACCCACATGGCCAGAACCCCGTTGATTTTTACATTTGCGCTGTCTGTCTACGTTCAGTTCCGCATCCATGTTTGTTTCTTCCTGCCTGTCCTCAACTAAATCACTTTTTCAATTTTGATTTAGTTTGCGGACCCTATTTCTTACTTTTTCCTGTCTGACCCTTACTCCGTTGCTTTTAAAATTCTCTTTCTAGGTTTAGTTTTACGAAGCTGCCAATCCCTAATTTTAAGGGTCATTTGTTGGTCATGCACCCCATTGCTTTTAAAATATTTTATCAAGGTGACTTTTTTTAATAGAGTTAATAAGGTTGGAAAAGGCCTGTGGTATCGAGTCCAATCATCAACCCAACACTACCGTGCCTCCTACAGCACATCCTAAAGTGCCACGTATACGCATCTTTTGAACACCTCCAGGGAGGGCAACTGCCCCACCTCTCTGGACAGCCTGTTCCAATACCTGGTGACTCTTCAGGTAAAGAAATTTTTCCTAATACCCTATCTGATCAATCCCTGATGGAACTCGACACCATTTCCTCTTGTCCAATCGCCAGCTCATTGGGAAAAGGAACCTACACCCAGTTCACTACAACCTCCTTTGAGCCTTCTCTTCTGCAGACTTAAACCACCCCAGTTCCCTCAGCCGCTCTTCATAAGGCTTGTTTTCCAGACCCTTCCCCAAGCTTTGTTGCCCTTCTCTGGACATACTCCAACTACTCAATGTCCTTTTTGTACTGAAGGGCCTGAAAGGGAACACGATACTCAAGGTACGGCCTCACCAGTGCCAAGTCGGGGGTAGGATCACTTCCCTACTCCTGCTGGCCACGCTATTTCTGATACAAGGCAGGACCCCATCGGCCTCCCTGCCAACCCAGGCAGACCACCGCCTCACGTTCAGCCGGCTGTCAACCAGCACCCCCGGGTCCTTCTCTGCCGCACAGTTTTCCAGCCGCTCTTCCCCAAGCCTGTAGCATTGCATGGCGTCGTTGTGACCCGAGCACAGGACCCGGCACTCAGCCTTGTTAATTCTCATAGAGTTGACGTCAGGCCATGGGTCCAGCCTGTCCAGATCCCTCTGCAGAGCCTTCCTACCCTCAAGCAGATGAACACTCCCGCCCAACTTGGTATCATCTGCAAACTTACTGAAGGCACACTGTCCCCTCATTCAGGTCATTGATAAAGACATGGAACAAGGCTAGTCCTAAAGGTGACCCCTGGGGAACAGCGCTCATGACCAGCCACAAATTTGGTTTAACCTCTGTCACCACTACTCTTTGGGCTCAGCCATCCAGCTGGTTTTGTACTCAAGGAGTACACCTGTCCAAGCTAGGAACCACCAGCTTCTCCAGGATAATGCTGTGGGAGACAGTGTCAAAGGCTTTACTGAAGTACAGGTAGCTAACATCCACGGCCCTTCCCTCATCCACTAGGTGGGTCACCTGGTCATAGAAGGAGACTGGGTTGGTCAGGCAGAACCTGCAGTGTCTGGGCCTGATCCCCTGCTCATCCTGTATATGCCTGGTGAGCACACTGAAGGTGAACCATTACTACCCTGGTGATAAACAGCCAGTCTACTAGAGACTGAGGCCAAGAAGGCATCAAGTACCTCAGTCTAGTCCTCAGTGGCAGCATTCCCCACCCCGGCCCCAGTAGAGGCTGGAGATTCTCTTTGGCTCTCTTTCTGTTAGCATATATGTAAAAGCATGTTTTGTCATCTCTAATAACAGTGGCCAGTTGAGTTCTAGCTGGGCTTTTGCCTTCCTGGTTTGCTCTCCGATTGGCATAACAAGCTCTGTGTTCTGTTCTTGACTTGCCTACCCATTCTTCAAAAGCAGTAAACTCTCCTTTCGCCCCCGCCCCCGAGCCACCGCAAAAGCTCTCTGTTCAGCCAGGCCTGTCATCTTCCTGCCCGTTTGTCTTACTGCACACGGGGACAACCTGGTTCTGCACCTTCCAGATTTCCTTCTTCAACGTCCAGCCTTCCAGGACCCCTTAGCCCTTCAGGACTTCTTCCCAAGCAACCCTTTCAACCAGTGTCCCGAAGAGTCCAAAGCCTGCCCTCCACAAGTCCACGGTATAGATTTTGCCAGCCCCCCTTCCTTATTTTGCCAGGCATCAGGAATTCCATCAGGGTGCAGTCGCTAGGCGCAAAATGGCTTCCAACCCCCCCATCTCCCACCAGTCCTTCTGTTTCTAAAGAGCAGGTCAGTCGAGGCACCTCCCCAGTAGGCTCATTTACCAGCTGCATCAGGAAGTTACCTTCCACGTGCTCCATGAACCTCCTAGACAGTTTCCTCTGCTGCGTTTTCTTTCCAGCAGACATCTGGTAAGTTCAAGTGCCCCATGAGAATAAGGGGTAGCAACTGGGAGAGTTCTGCCAGCTGCCTGTAGAATTCTTCAGCTACTTCTTCATTGCAGTCAGGTGGTCTACAGCAGACCCCCAGCTGGATACCTGCCTCGTTGGCCTTTCCCCTCATCCTTACCCATAAGCCGTCAACCTCATCCTCCCAATCATTGAGCTCTCTACAGCCAAAACACTACCTAACATACAGAGCCACCCCACCACATCTCCTTCCTTGCCTAACCCTTCGTAAGAGATTAGAGCCATCCATCGCAGCACTCGAATTGTACGAGGCATCCCACCGCATCTGGTGAGAAACCGTACTAGGAGCAGCTAAAGTCACTTGGTTTATTAAGCCTAGAGACAGGGAGACCTCATCTCCCTCTGCAGCTTCCTCACAAGGGGTGGAGGAGGCGCAGGTGCCGATCATTTTTCTCTGGTGACCAACAATAGGACCTGAGGGAACGGCAGGAGGATGGTCCAGGGGAGGTTTAGGGTGGGTATCAGGAAAAGGTTTTTCACTCAGAGGGCCACGGAACAGGCTCCCCAGGGAAGCAGGCACAGCGCCAAGCCTGACAATAATCAAGTAGCACTAGGGCAACACCATCAGAGGCATGGGGTGAATTTGGGGTTGTCCTGTGCAGGGAAAGGAGTTGGACTCTAATCCTCGTGGGTCCCTTCTGACCCAGAACGTTCTATGATTCTGCGATGTCTGCGACGGCAAGAAAACCAAAGCTATCCCGCTGCACAACAGCTTCTATCTCCCGCCTTACGGCATCTATGCTGCGTGCATCGGGGTAGACCTGCTCAAGGTGGGATATTGATTTCACCCTCGAGCTCGGCACGCCGCCCCTAGGCTCTTCTTTAGTGAGCCTGGCTATATCCCTTCCCCTCCAAGTCTCCCTTAAAGCCGCCTCCCCGAGCCCTGCAAATTCCCAAGGAAGAATGCTTTTCCCCCTTTGAGATAGCTGAACTCCTTATTCAATCCCTTTTAATTTTTTTCCAGTGGTACCCTAACCACCCTTTTTGTTCTTTTTGTTCTTTTTGTGTACTATTATCACCTTTACTGTGGTCATTTGTTCATTTTCAGCTCTTTCCTTAGCACCATCGCTTTTAAAATTTTATGTCTGTCTTTTATTTCTATTACTATTTTTTAGTTGTTATTGTCTCTTAATCCCTCGGCTTTTAAACTTTCCTACTTTTGTCTCGTTCGCCGGTGTTACTTCTCAATTGTTTTTCATAGCGCTCTCGCTTTTTACATTTCCTTTGCACGTCTGTTTTGGGTCACTGTCCTTATTGCATAAGATTGTCTTTATTTCCTAATACGCACTGCTGCCTAGGCTTTCTTTCTACAGCAACCTCAGTTCTCTTTGCTGTCTTTGCAAAATTATTTCTCATCTCTCTTTAGCGCCCTGGCTTTTTCCATTTCCTTTCTACCTCCCTTCTAGGTTACCGTCTCTGTTTTAATTTTAATTTTTTCTTGTATTTTCCTATAAGTCCTTCCTTTTTAAATGTTATTTATAAGTTAACTCTCATTCCTTTGGAAGTTTAAAAAAAGTTATTTCTTCTATTTCACTAATGACCTTGCTTTTTCCACTTACTTTCTACATTTCCATTTTACTTGACCGTTGCTGCTAGTAATTTTTTTCCCTCATTTCTTGAATCGTATTTTCCTCTAAAATTTTGTACAATTTTATCTGGTGTCTTTATGTTTTAGTTATTTCTTGTCCTTAGTAGCAGTACCTTTGCTTTTATAATATTTTTCTATTTTCCATCCCTATTATTAATAGTTTGCTCTAGGTTTCCCTAATCCCTGTCACTTTTTAGATTCCTTCTTTAGCCAGTTTCCTGTGCTTATTTTGCTCTGTTTTCTTTCAAGTATATGTCTTCCCTTAACACCATCACTTCACCAGTTTTCTTCATCCGTTTGCTGTCCCTATGTTTTAAATTTTATCTTTATTTCCATAATCCCCCTTGCTTTTTAAACCTTTTCTGTGCCAATTTTTCTCCCTTTGCTGTCTTTTTAAAATTATTTCTTCTCTTCCCTTAGTGTCACAGCTTTTAAAATTTGCTGTCTCTTTTAGATGGCTGTCCCTATCTATTTTTGCCCTTCCTTTTCCTAATCTCTTGCTTCCTAAATGTTCTGTCTACTTTTATTCCCTTTGCTGTTTCTCAGAATTATTTCTTGTCTTTCATTAGTACCGCTGCATTTTAACTTTCTTTCCGCTCCCGTTTCAGTTTCCTGTCCGTCTTTTCATTTTTCTCTTTGTTTTTCTAACATCCCGCACTTGATTTTTTTTTTCCCCTACATCTCCAAGTCACTTGGCCTTTGGTGTTTTATGTTTTTCCCTATTTCTTTACTATCAGTTTTTAACTCCTCTGCCTAATGTTATCCATTGGCTGTATTAACACTTGAATAATTTCTTGTCTTTTGATAGTGTCGCAGCTTTTAAAATGTCTTCTTTTACCTCATAGGCCTTTTACCTCACCGTCTTAGACGTTCCCCAGCAGCACATTGTTGTCGCAATCGCACCTCTCCAAGACATCTGTTCCCAAAAAAGAGCAATCTTTTTCTTTTCTATGCCATCTAGGATGCCTCCCGAGACCTTCCCTGTGCTCCACAGCATTTTGGTAGCATTTACTCTCCTTTTCAATCTCTTACCCCGCAAGCCTTTCGTGACCCTTCTGCTCCCAGTCACCGTGCGTCCAGAGAGCCCCTTTGCGTCCCACAACCCTGTTTTAGCTCAGTAGCGGACTTTGGTCTTCCCTTGTTATCTCTGAACCCAGTCGTTGGGTTTGCTTGTGCCTCGGAGCACTCTTAGCATACCGTCTGCTGACTACGGTACCTCCAGCCGGTCCCCGGCTCCTGAGGAGATCTGTAATTTGGTCACACCCCTCCAGACCGTATCCTCATTTCCCAGAGCATTCTTTTGTCTCTGCGCCTCATCCACGACCCCTCAGGGTGCCGCCACACCTATCGGTCCCTTTGAGGTCGCATTCTGCGCACTTTTAGCTTTGCCGCGGTACTCGCGCCCCTCTCTCACCATCTGAAGATTTCCCGAGTCTGTATATGCTGCGCACAGCAGTCATTCTGTCCTTTCTTCCTTCTGTTTGTGCCTCCATTTGTTCCCTGGCTTTCTCACGTTGCGTTTACTGAGCTCAGATGCCCTCTGGATGTAATTGTCACATCCCCAAATACTTTTCTGTCTCTCTGCCTTCCTCAGGACATCTTCTATCCTAGTCACAGTCCTTTCCTAGACTCTCCTCAGGCTCCAGCTCCAAGGCTGCTTTGGTGTCTTGGGCTCCCTCGGGACTCCTCTGCTCCGTTTGCTGAGTTCCCACGAGACATCCCCTCATAGAGATAGCCCAGGACCCTGTTCTAGCTCAGAAGGGCACTTTTCACCCCTCTTTACCCTCCAGCTCTATTCCTGAGTCGGTATCTGTTACCCCGATCACTTTTTTCTTAATTCTTTGCCGCCCCCCTGTTCCGGCTCCCCCGAGAATATCTGTTAGTTTGGTCAATTCCCTTTTGAGCTTCCTGCATTCTCACCACTGCTTTAGTTTCTCTGGTCCATTAGAAACTATTCCTATCCCTGTGACAACGCCTCTTGTTCTGCCAGGACCTTTCCTAAAGCCATCTTTGTACTCCACAGTAATTAATTTGTTTTCTGTCTTATAGTATGTTTCTCTTTGGTATCTGGTACCCCAAAAACGTCTACGGGTGGCTCTGACCTTCTCTCGAGGTTCTTGGAGAATCAATAGCCTGGATCTATTTTTAGCAACACACGTCTCAATGAGTTTTTATTGCACTTCCCCATTTATTCTTTATTTAGCTGCTTATATGCTCATTAGGACACTTCATATAACTTTTGATACCATTCCTGTATTTCCCTTTTGTAATTTTTGTCCTTTGAGACTGCTATCAGTGTCTTAAGGAAATCAGAGTGTCAAAATTACTCTGAATTATCAGTGATTTATAGAAAATAATCTCATTTGAGCCAGAGATTTAATTCACTTTGCCATTCAGTCATATCTAGACTATAGCTCTGCTAGTATATAGATAGTATGTGTGGTTTTGCTAGAAATGAACCATAATTGTATAACTCTTCTGTTTTACAGAAAAGTAAAACATACAACTAATGGTCATAATAGTGCTGTTATAATCCAGGAGCTGCTCTTCTATATAAATTATTAAGACAGACATGGTTTTTCCCTGTATACATCCCAGGAAAATGAAGTTTAATTTCTTACCTGGCCACATTGCTGATGCAATACACGTAGGTGAAGAAAAACAAATAGTAGTACAATTACAGTAAGAACCACTCTTTTTGTCTTCTTCCATGCTGTTAACATAAAGCACTCGAGAAAACTCCCTGCTGTTCCTTCAGCTGCCTTTATACCCTGTGGTGGTTCACCCCTCCCCTTTCCCAGGTGATTGTGGGAAGGGTGGTGGGCAGGGCCCGGGGTATATGAGCCACAGCCTCTGGTGAGGGAGCTCACTTTCCTCCTGGGTTTCTCCAGTGTGGGTGCTTTAGTGTTCCTGCACTTAATTGTAAGTTTTGAGCTGTTTAAATATTTTTGGATAGGTATGTTTTGATATTTAAAGACATGCAGATGCTTGTGAGAGGTAAGGCTTTTAGAACTCAATAAGGGTTGGTGGCATTTAAATTTGAAAGATCATTTGTGTCTAAACTTATATGTTTTTCCTTATCTAATACTGCATTGGAGGTTCAGGTGTGGTAAGATGGCTTGATAGTATGTTGTTCTGTTATTTTTTTCTTTTTAGTTTTGAGTATGTTTCTTTTTATTATTGGTATTCTCAACTTTATTGAATCTTAAAATTATTTTCATTAACGCTCTTGTGTAATCTAGAAGGTGTTGACATTAACTGTTAAGGGTATTGATAAGATGCGGTAGGGGTTAGGGTGAGTGTTCTGTATGCATTTATGTATGGGAATTTATATATGCTGTTTCTTTAAGAAAAGAAGAGCAATACAAGTGGATAGTTAATATCCATAGACTTCTGTAAAACCCTCTGTAGGCTTGTGCAGAGCCGAGAGCCAAAAGCAATGGGAACGGTCAGTAACTTTAGTAGTATTTTGTAGATGTTAAGGGGATGACTGTAGCTGGCAGCTAGAGTGCTAGCTGAGAGTACATCCTAACGGTCTTCAGGTTTGTACGTGTATAGGGTGTAATGCTTGAGTTAACGTATGTCCTTTAATGGCAGGTGGTAGTTGGGCTCTACATGGTATTCCTACATGGGAGCAAGACCTATGGATCGTTTAAGCTATTGCTGTGCATCCAGGTGACTTCCACCATGTCCTTTTTTTCCAGAGGCGGCGGAGGAGTTCTTCAGGGTGACAGAGGAAAGCTGGGGAAATGCTGTAAGAAGGTAGGACGGTGTGTGGTATATAGAAGGAAGATGTGACTGATGGCTGAATGACTCTGCAGTGTGTTTTGGGGGGTTAGAAGGCAGTAAGGAATGAGCCAAGTGTGAGCTGGACACGGGAGGGGAGTGGATCAAGGTGAGAGGTGATTGGTGTGCTGAAGTAGCGGTTCTTTCTGAGGTGTTGTGCTGATAGCGAAGGTAAAAGTGACCTGTGTTACTTGTGTGTTACAGGTGATGGGTGAGCCTCAAAGTGGCAGCTGGAACTGACAGAGGCTGGGCAGGCAAGCTGTCAAAGAAAAGATGTGTGAGAACGGTATTCGGCATGGGTAGGTTGCTGTTGTGGGTAATATCGTAGCATGTATCTTCTTCCTTAAGTTCTTGCACATGCTCCATGTAGGCTTTGTGGGAGAGACACAGTGTGGTGATGAGACCTCAGCGAAGGCTACGGTGAGTGGTGATGGGTGGGCTGAAGTGTAGCGATTCGTCCTGAGGGGTCGCGTTGCAGGTGGTTGTGAGCAACGTGCGTTTGGCTCTTGCAGGTGGTGGGCGAGCCGTATTCTTCTGAAGGATGGGTGGACTGTAACTCTCGGCCCCTTGAAAGCTAGGTTGAGGCAACGGTGCTGAGGAAGGGGTTGCGGGAGGGAGGGGTTTTAAAGATGGTGCAGCGGAGCGGGCTGTCCGGGAAGTGGTCCCCTTTGGGAGCGGGGAAAAGGAGCAGGTTCCTCTTCAACGTGACGGGAACGTGTGGCGGGCAGGGCGGCTCCAGGCTGTGTGTGTTACTGTGCAGCGTGTCTGTTTTGTGTTGGGTGTCTCCGACCTTCCTCGGGTCTCGGTTGCTCTCTTTGTTCTTTAGGAGCCGGGCAGGTGCCTCGGCAGCGTTGGTAGTGCCCGGCGAGGCCCTAGTCGTGGGCTCGGCGCCCATCGGGCGCTTCTCTTTTGGCGTCGCAAGCTTCAGGCGTGGATCGTTTTGGCGTCTCGGACGGTCGTCTTGGGCGTCGTCGTTCCCGGCTGCGTGAGCGGCGCCGCTCTGTGGCTGTGAGTTTTTTGGGGACTGGCGTTTCTTCCTTGCATCCGTAGGCGGTTAGGTCTTGAAGCTGGGCTGGTTGCGCCTCTGTCGTCTCGGTTGTGAGAGGAAGCTCTTGTCACGGGCCACGAAGCTGTTGGCGTTCTCTGGTGTTGCCGTAGGGCCTGCCGACGTCACCGTCGGGGTCCCGCAGGCGGTCTTGCCGGACGGGGGTTTCCGTCTGGGTGTCGCCGTTCTCTCCGAGAGCTGCCTCTCATCCTTCGGGGTGCGTTGCCTGTAGCGTTCTGCGTAGCGTTGTTCTGTGTTTGTCTTGGAGCCGCCCTGCCCGGGGATGTAGAGTCAGGGCAAGGTGGGTGGTGCTGGCATCTAGGGATGCGCCCAGGCTTTGAGCGGGGAGGAGTTTTGCAGCCGTCTTGGATCAAGTGGCTGTTGTCGGTGGGTGAGGGAAGTAATTCCTGTTGGGTTTTGTGGGCTGGGCCCCCAGGGAAGAACCGTAGGTGTCTGGGAGAGGGAGCTGGAGTCTTAGCTGAGCAGGTAGCATGTCAAGGGTGTTGTGGTTTGTCTGTGTGCTGGGCCTAATGTTTGATGTATTGTGCTTATGTTTAGGAGCCGCCCTAGTTGGGCTCTCAAGGGGGTGTTCCTACATGCGATCGAGACCCGTGTCATGGTTCAGCTGTGGCCGTGCATGCAGGTGACTTGTTTGACATCGGTTTGGCAGGTGCCGAGGGAGGAGTCGTGCAGGGTGATGGAGGGCGGCGCTGTCAGCAGGTGAGTGGGTGTGTGGTGTAGCTAGAGGGAAGATGTGGCTGTTGGCTCTACGAGCCCATTGTGGTAATTTTTCTTTGGGCGCATGCGAGGAGCCGAGCGGGATCTGGGCACAGGAGGGGAATCGCACAGGGTGAGCGGTGACGGGTGGGCTGAAGCGTAGCGATTCGTCCTGAGGTGTCGCGTTGCAGGTGGTTGTGAGCAACGTGCGTTTGGCTCTTGCAGGTGGTGGGCGAGCCTCAAGGTGGCGACCGTATCTGATGGAGGCCAGGCAGGTGAGCTGTCGAGGGAAAGGTGCGTGTCTGAGATGGGGGGGGTTGGTGCGGGTGTCCTGAGAGTCCCGCAGCACCTGAGCGGGTCCTTTTTTGCTTGGGTTCTTGCAGGTGCCGCCCGCAGGCTTCGGAGGGGAGACGCCGCGTGCCGACGAGAGGTCCGAGAGGTGAGGGGGTTGAAGGCCAGGCTGTTGTTTGAGAGCAAGGTGTCTGTCGTACGGCCGCTCAATGGAAGCGTTTGTCTCTGGTTCTGCAGGTTGTGCGCCGGCTGCCTTTGGGCCTGGATGCGCGTTTGAGGTGAGCTGGGTCGCAGAGGGGAGGGGCGCGGGGCTGGTGTGGTTCGTTCTTCCTTTTTTGGCAGAGCGACGGCAACTTCGTGTGTCCTGTGGTATCTCTAGGGGCCGCAGGGGGTGGCGTTCGTCCTCGTCCGGAATGGGCACGGATCAGCCGGGTGCGCGTGAGGTGGGGGACGTTGCGGGGGTAGGTCCTTGTTGAGTGACGGGATGCTGACTGCCAGGGCGGTGTGTGTATTTTTGTTGTTTTTGTTTAGATGATGAAAAGGCACCTGGGACTTGGAGGACCGATGCAGTGGGCTGCCTGTGCGCTTGTTCTTCTGAAGGATGGGTGGACCGGGACTCTGGGCCCCTTGAAAGCTAAGCTGAGGCAACGGTGCTGAGGAAGGGGTTGGGGGAGGGAGGGGTTTTAAGGATGGCGCGGCGGAGCGGGCTGTCTGGGAAGCGGTCCCCTTTGGGAGCAGGGAAAAGGAGCAGGTTCCTCTTCAACGTGACGGGAACGTGTGGCGGGCAGGGCGGTTCCAGGCTGTGTGCGTTATTGTGCAGCGTGTCTGTGTTTTGTGTTGGGTGTCTCCGACCTTCCTCGGGTCTCGGTTGCTCTGTTTGTTCTTTAGGAGCCGGGCAGGTGCCTCGGCAGCGTTGGTAGTGCCCGGCGAGGCCCTAGTCGTGGGCTCGGCGCCCATCGGGCGCCTCTCTTTTGGCGTCGCAAGCTTCAGGCGTGGATCGTTTTGGCGTCTCGGACGGCCGTCTTGGGCGGCGTCGTTCCCGGCCGCGTGAGCGGCGCCGCTCTGTGGCTGTGGGTTTTTTGGGGACTGGCGTTTCTTCCTTGCATCCGTAGGCGGTTAGGTCTTGAAGCTGGGCTGGTTGCGCGTCTGTCGTCTCGGTTGTGAGAGGAAGCTCTTGTCACGGGCCGCGAAGCTGTCGGCGTTCTCTGGTGTTGCCGTAGGGCCTGCCGACGTCACCGTCGGGGTCCCGCAGGCGGTCTTGCCGGACGGGGGTTTCCGTCTGGGTGTCGTCGTTCTCTCCGAGAGCTGCCTCTCATCCTTCGGGGTGCATTGCTTGTAGCGTTCTGTGTAGCGTTGTTCTGTGTGTGTCTTGGAGCCGCCCTGCCCGGGGATGGAGAGTCAGGGCAAGGTGGGTGGTGCTGGCATCTAGGGATGCGCCCAGGCTTTGAGCGGGGAGGAGTTTTGCAGCCGTCTTGGATCAAGTGGCTGTTGTCGGTGGGTGAGGGAAGTAATTCCTGTTGGGTTTTGTGGGCTGGGCCCCCAGGGAAGAACCGTAGGTGTCTGGGAGAGGGAGCTGGAGTCTTAGCTGAGCAGGTAGCATGTCAAGGGTGTTGTGGTTTGTCTGTGTGCTGGGCCTAATGTTTGATGTATTGTGCTTATGTTTAGGAGCCGCCCTAGTTGGGCTCTCAAGGGGGTGTTCCTACATGCGATCGAGACCCGTGTCGTGGTTCAGCTGTGGCCGTGCATGCAGGTGACTTGTTTGACATCGGTTTGGCAGGTGCCGAGGGAGGAGTCGTGCAGGGTGATGGAGGGCGGCGCTGTCAGCAGGTGAGTGGGTGTGTGGTGTAGCTAGAGGGAAGATGTGGCTGTTGGCTCTACGAGCCCATTGTGGTAATTTTTCTTTGGGCGCATGCGAGGAGCCGAGCGGGATCTGGGCACCGGAGGGGAATCGCACAGGGTGAGCGGTGACGGGTGGGCTGAAGCGTAGCGATTCGTCCTGAGGTGCCGCGTTGCAGGTGGTTGTGAGCAACGTGCGTTTGGCTCTTGCAGGTGGTGGGCGAGCCTCAAGGTGGCGACCGTATCTGCTGGAGGCCAGGCAGGTGAGCTGTCGAGGGAAAGGTGCGTGTCTGAGATGGGGGCGGTTGGTGCGGGTGTCCTGAGAGTCCCGCAGCACCTGAGCGGGTCCTTTTTTGCTTGGGTTCTTGCAGGTGCCGCCCGCAGGCTTCGGAGGGGAGACGCCGCGTGCCGACGAGAGGTCCGAGAGGTGAGGGGGTTGAAGGCCAGGCTGTTGTTTGAGAGCAAGGTGTCTGTCGTACGGCCACTCAATGGAAGCGTTTGTCTCTGGTTCTGCAGGTTGTGCGGCGGCTGCCCTTGGGCCTGGATGCGCGTTTGAGGTGAGCTGGGTCGCAGAGGGGAGGGGCGCGGGGCTGGTGTGGTTCGTTCTTCCTTTTTTGGCAGAGCGACGGCAACTTTGTGTGTCCTGTGGTATCTCTAGGGGCCGCAGGGGGTGGCGTTCGTCCTCGTCCGGAATGGGCACGGATCAGCCGGGTGCACGTGAGGTGGGGGACGTTGCGGGGGTAGGTCCTTGTTGAGTGACGGGATGCTGACTGCCAGGGCGGTGTGTGTATTTTTGTTGTTTTTGTTTAGATGATGAAAAGGCACCTGGGACTTGGAGGACCGATGCAGTGGGCTGCCTGTGCGCTTGTTCTTCTGAAGGATGGGTGGACCGGGACTCTGGGCCCCTTGAAAGCTAAGCTGAGGCAACGGTGCTGAGGAAGGGGTTGGGGGAGGGAGGGGTTTTAAGGATGGCGCGGCGGAGCGGGCTGTCTGGGAAGCGGTCCCCTTTGGGAGCAGGGAAAAGGAGCAGGTTCCTCTTCAACGTGACGGGAACGTGTGGCGGGCAGGGCGGTTCCAGGCTGTGTGCGTTATTGTGCAGCGTGTCTGTGTTTTGTGTTGGGTGTCTCCGACCTTCCTCGGGTCTCGGTTGCTCTGTTTGTTCTTTAGGAGCCGGGCAGGTGCCTCGGCAGCGTTGGTAGTGCCCGGCGAGGCCCTAGTCGTGGGCTCGGCGCCCATCGGGCGCCTCTCTTTTGGCGTCGCAAGCTTCAGGCGTGGATCGTTTTGGCGTCTCGGACGGCCGTCTTGGGCGTCGTCGTTCCCGGCCGCGTGAGCGGCGCCGCTCTGTGGCTGTGGGTTTTTTGGGGACTGGCGTTTCTTCCTTGCATCCGTAGGCGGTTAGGTCTTGAAGCTGGGCTGGTTGCGCGTCTGTCGTCTCGGTTGTGAGAGGAAGCTCTTGTCACGGGCCGCGAAGCTGTCGGCGTTCTCTGGTGTTGCCGTAGGGCCTGCCGACGTCACCGTCGGGGTCCCGCAGGCGGTCTTGCCGGACGGGGGTTTCCGTCTGGGTGTCGTCGTTCTCTCCGAGAGCTGCCTCTCATCCTTCGGGGTGCGTTGCTTGTAGCGTTCTGTGTAGCGTTGTTCTGTGTGTGTCTTGGAGCCGCCCTGCCCGGGGATGTAGAGTCAGGGCAAGGTGGGTGGTGCTGGCATCTAGGGATGCGCCCAGGCTTTGAGCGGGGAGGAGTTTTGCAGCCGTCTTGGATCAAGTGGCTGTTGTCGGTGGGTGAGGGAAGTAATTCCTGTTGGGTTTTGTGGGCTGGGCCCCCAGGGAAGAACCGTAGGTGTCTGGGAGAGGGAGCTGGAGTCTTAGCTGAGCAGGTAGCATGTCAAGGGTGTTGTGGTTTGTCTGTGTGCTGGGCTTAATGTTTGATGTATTGTGCTTATGTTTAGGAGCCGCCCTAGTTGGGCTCTCAAGGGGGTGTTCCTACATGCGATCGAGACCCGTGTCGTGGTTCAGCTGTGGCCGTGCATGCAGGTGACTTGTTTGACATCGGTTTGGCAGGTGCCGAGGGAGGAGTCGTGCAGGGTGATGGAGGGCGGCGCTGTCAGCAGGTGAGTTGGTGTGTGGTGTAGCTAGAGGGAAGGTGTGGCTGTTGGCTCTACGAGCCCATTGTGGTAATTTTTCTTTGGGCGCATGCGAGGAGCCGAGCGGGATCTGGGCACCGGAGGGGAATCGCACAGGGTGAGCGGTGACGGGTGGGCTGAAGCGTAGCGATTCGTCCTGAGGTGCCGCGTTGCAGGTGGTTGTGAGCAACGTGCGTTTGGCTCTTGCAGGTGGTGGGCGAGCCTCAAGGTGGCGACCGTATCTGATGGAGGCCAGGCAGGTGAGCTGTCGAGGGAAAGGTGCGTGTCTGAGATGGGGGGGGTTGGTGCGGGTGTCCTGAGAGTCCCGCAGCACCTGAGCGGGTCCTTTTTTGCTTGGGTTCTTGCAGGTGCCGCCCGCAGGCTTCGGAGGGGAGACGCCGCGTGCCGACGAGAGGTCCGAGAGGTGAGGGGGTTGAAGGCCAGGCTGTTGTTTGAGAGCAAGGTGTCTGTCGTACGGCCGCTCAATGGAAGCGTTTGTCTCTGGTTCTGCAGGTTGTGCGCCGGCTGCCTTTGGGCCTGGATGCGCGTTTGAGGTGAGCTGGGTCGCAGAGGGGAGGGGCGCGGGGCTGGTGTGGTTCGTTCTTCCTTTTTTGGCAGAGCGACGGCAACTTTGTGTGTCCTGTGGTATCTCTAGGGGCCGCAGGGGGTGGCGTTCGTCCTCGTCCGGAATGGGCACGGATCAGCCGGGTGCGCGTGAGGTGGGGGACGTTGCGGGGGTAGGTCCTTGTTGAGTGACGGGATGCTGACTGACGGGGCGGTGTGTGTATTTTTGTTGTTTTTGTTTAGATGATGAAAAGGCAGCTGGGACTTGGAGGACCGATGCAGTGGGCTGCCTGTGCGCTTGTTCTTCTGAAGGATGGGTGGACCGGGACTCTGGGCCCCTTGAAAGCTAAGCTGAGGCAACGGTGCTGAGGAAGGGGTTGCGGGAGGGAGGGGTTTTAAGGATGGCGCGGCGGAGCGGGCTGTCTGGGAAGCGGTCCCCTTTGGGAGCAGGGAAAAGGAGCAGGTTCCTCTTCAACGTGACGGGAACGTGTGGCGGGCAGGGCGGTTCCAGGCTGTGTGCGTTATTGTGCAGCGTGTCTGTGTTTTGTGTTGGGTGTCTCCGACCTTCCTCGGGTCTCGGTTGCTCTGTTTGTTCTTTAGGAGCCGGGCAGGTGCCTCGGCAGCGTTGGTAGTGCCCGGCGAGGCCCTAGTCGTGGGCTCGGCGCCCATCGGGCGCCTCTCTTTTGGCGTCGCAAGCTTCAGGCGTGGATCGTTTTGGCGTCTCGGACGGTCGTCTTGGGCGGTGTCGTTCCCGGCCGCGTGAGCGGCTCTGTTAGCTAGCTGTCGCTTTTAGGGACTGGCTCTTCTTCCGTGCGTCTTCAGGGGCTGAGGTCTTGAAGGCGGGCTGCTTGCTTGCGCATCCATCTCGTCAGTTTTGAGAGGAAGCGCTTGTCCCCGCCCACAAAGGTCTCGTCGTTTTCTGGCGTGGCGCTAGGAGCACGCTAGGGTTCTGCGCGTGCTCTTCCCGGATGGAGGTTTTCTGTACGTGCATCGTCGGTCTCGCCGAGTGACTTGCCTTGTTTTTTGAGGCGTGTTGTTGTTGGTGTTACGTGTAGGGTTCGTCTGTGGTTGTGGTGTCTTGGCTTGGAGCCGCCCTGCCCGGGGGTCTCGAGTCAGGGCAAGGTGGCAAAGGAGCGTTTGAGGTGAATTGGGTTGCAGAGAAGAGGGGTGTGCAGCTGGTGTTTTTTTTTAGGAACTGCAATGGCAACTCTATGTGCTTTTATCTCTAGGGGCCGCAAAGGATGGTGATCGTCCAAGTCCAGCACGGGTAAGGAGCAGGTGAGAGGAGAAGCCAGGTGCATGTGAGGTGGGGGATATTGCGGGGTAGGTCCTCGTGGAGCGATGTGGTGGTGACAACGCTATCGAGTGTGGGTTTTTTTTTTAGGTGAAGGCATATACGTTCCTCCCTTTGGTAACCATCATCTTTGGGTGCCTGCACGCTACTAAATTTCCTCCGACACTTGTACGGTTGAGTGCACATACTGTTGTATCGGTGTATGTATATGCCTGCACACATTCCTCCAGCTCTTGTTTGTTGGAACATATCTATGTAGTTTCTATCGTGCAGTTCTTTATCGTTGTGTATCTGTATAGCTGTCCTGTGTGACTCGTGTGGTTGAGTGCGTGTACCTAGGCAGTTACCTCCGCTGTCTTGTACGGTTGCCCATATCTAGTGCTTGTTGTACCCTGTTTGCCTGTTGTAGGTGAGTGAATGTCCATAGTTAATCTACCACTGCGGTGTGGCGGAAGTGTCCGCCCGTGTACATCATTGCTGCGTGCGATCGATTAGAGCCGGTGTGGTATCGTCGGATGTACATTGACGCATCCTTGTGTAGTGAGGTTGAGTGAATGCAGAAGTCAATATTGGCTGCCTGTGTTCTATGGGTGAATGTAGTTTGAAATAAACCAGGGACACGGGTAGCGACATATATTTTGTATAAACCGTCTTTGATAACGTTGTGCAGCGTGGGGTGTTCACGGTGTTTTGAGGGTTGGGTTTGGTGGTGGTAGCTAACAGCAAGCTTTTTCCACAGGATTAAAAAAAAAATTAGAATAAAAAAACCCCAGCTGGGGGATTTTTTTTTTTCTCCCCCAGCTGGGGTTTTTTTCCCCCGGTCCCGGCCGCTCTGCGAGGCGATGTTCATCGCCAACGTTTGGGCGGAGGTCAGGCTCTGGGACGGGGTTTTGGCAGGCAGGGCACTTTTTTGAGGCGCCTGGGAGCGGAGTTCCCAGGGAGCGCCGGAGGAGCAGGGTGACAGGTGGCGGAGCGGCTCGGTGGAGAGGAAGGGGCGATAGACACGGCGGGCGGATGAGCGGTCCGTTGGAAACCTTTGTGAGGTTGCCGGGTTGAATGCGTGCTTCGGTAGGGTCGTGAGGCTTGGCGGTACGGGGTTTTTGCAGGCAGGGCCCTTTTTTGAGGCCGTGGGTTGTGTGGGTGAACGTAGGTATGGGACTACGTGCGTCCCTGGTACGTTGCAGTCCTTTGCATCTACCTCCTTTGATAACGTTGTGCGGCGTGGGGTGTTCACGGTGTTTTGAGGGTTGGGTTTGGTGGTGGTAGCTAACAGCAAGCTTTTTTCACAGGATTAAAAAAAAAAATTAGAATAAAAAAACCCCAGCTGGGGGATTTTTTTTTTTTCTCCCCCAGCTGGGGTTTTTTTCCCCCGGTCCCGGCTGCTCTGCGAGGCGATGTTCATCGCCAACGTTTGGGCGGAGGTCAGGCTCTGGGACGGGGTTTTGGCAGGCAGGGCACTTTTTTGAGGCGCCTGGGAGCGGAGTTCCCAGGGAGCGCCGGAGGAGCAGGGTGACAGGTGGCGGAGCGGCTCGGTGGAGAGGAAGGGGCGATAGACACGGCGGGCGGATGAGCGGTCCGTTGGAAACCTTTGTGAGGTTGCCGGGTTGAATGCGTGCTTCGGTAGGGTCGTGAGGCTTGGCGGTACGGGGTTTTTGCAGGCAGGGCCCTTTTTTGAGGCCGTGGGTTGTGTGGGTGAACGTAGGTATGGGACTACGTGCGTCCCTGGTACGTTGCAGTCCTTTGCATCTACCTCCTTTGATAACGTTGTGCGGCGTGGGGTGTTCACGGTGTTTTGAGGGTTGGGTTTGGTGGTGGTAGCTAACAGCAAGCTTTTTTCACAGGATTAAAAAAAAAAATTAGAATAAAAAAACCCCAGCTGGGGGATTTTTTTTTTTTCTCCCCCAGCTGGGGTTTTTTTCCCCCGGTCCCGGCCGCTCTGCGAGGCGATGTTCATCGCCAACGTTTGGGCGGAGGTCAGGCTCTGGGACGGGGTTTTGGCAGGCAGGGCACTTTTTTGAGGCGCCTGGGAGCGGAGTTCCCAGGGAGCGCCGGAGGAGCAGGGTGACAGGTGGCGGAGCGGCTCGGTGGAGAGGAAGGGGCGATAGACACGGCGGGCGGATGAGCGGTCCGTTGGAAACCTTTGTGAGGTTGCCGGGTTGAATGTGTGTGTCAGTACAGGTCTGATGTTTGGTGGTGTGGGGTGTTGTTGGAGGTGTTCTTGTTGGGCTGAGATGCAGTCTTTGCAGAGGCTTAGAGATGGGGGATTTCTGAATCTGGGTTTTGTCTTCCATGGCCGGTGCTGGTTTCCCGAAGCGTTTATAGGCATTCTACAGCCAGTGTGTCAGGCAATGTGTAATAGGCATGTTTGGGCGGCTGTCCCGCTAGGCATAGGGTTTTGTGTGCTGTCTGGGTATACAGCATTGAAGGGGTGATGTTGGGATGTACGAGACGATACGTCTGGCTCGGTGGGGATGAAATCGCATACGGTGGGTTTCGGGTACGGGGAGTTGGAGTAGGCGGCTATCGTTTAGGCGGGGCAGCCTGAGAACGATGCGGGTTTATGGTCATTGCGTACGCCTAGGGCGTAGGGAAGTACCGTTGGTGCGGTTAGCGTATGTCATAAGGATGCTGGTTTGTCTGTCATAGGGGCGTTGAAGTCTAAGGTCCGCAGAGATGCGAGGAGGCATGCTGTCAGACGATCGGTAGTATGCATCACGGAGGCAGTGTGGATTGGAAGAGGAGAAGTTATATTAGCAGAGCAGTAAGCGGAATACATAAGGAGAGCGAGCTTTGTGCCTAAGGTAACAGGGTCTGAGGCTCAGTTGGTAAGTGCTTGCTAGGAGCCTAAAGGCGTTACAGTTCTAGTATAATTAGAGGACTATTGAGTAAGAGGCGACCCAATTAGTAGGGATGTGAAGTATCAGACCTAGGGAGGTGAAGTTATCCTTGCAGGGGAAGTGAATTACGGCAATGAGAGGAGACGGGTACCGCTCAGTAGACGAATGAACGGTAGAAATGGATTTATCTGGGGGAAAAAGGGGTTTAAGCGTAGGACATGTTGTCCAGTACGGCGATTGTATCAGTAACAGCAAATAACTGCATGGGCCTAAGCGCTACCGCTCGGCCTTGGAGCAAGGATGAGATCGAAGCGTGGATGTAGAGATGCATATGAGCACGTAGAGGTGTTGCTGCGAAGCTAGGTAAGGAACGACTCGACGCATAAGGGTAACGACGAAGCCGGTATCGGAGGGAGAGGAGCGAGGCAGGCTGAGTAAACGTAGTTGCATGAGGAGCAAAAGACACGTTGCGGTAGTAGGTATCATAAGTTGTGGAAACACATATGTTGTTTACATGCGGCGAGGGCGGTTAGGTGTGGGGAGGCAGGGCACTTTGTTACCATATCCTTAGAACGGGAAAACCTCAATGGGGTGTAGTAACGGAAATGAAGGCCGTTAGGAGGCATGCTCATCACACCTCTGTTACATTGCAGGTGCAGCAGTCCTAGAGGAATGCGATGGGTGGAAAAGTACGCTTTATGGCCGGTGTTTCCCAAAACCGGAGGCATAATAAAGGAGCATTACTCATACAATAATAAATTAAATGAAAACACATGTCTCACTGTTTTATTCAGGCCTCCTGTGCATTATTTGTGGGCGGGGTGTAATTTTCAGTGGGTGGGATTTAATGACAGGGCTCTGTGTAGCCCTTAAACTCTATGGGAGGTAATTAAAGGAAAAAAAGCAGCAGTAGGGAATGGCTTTTGGCTCTGGGAGTAAATTAAAAACCCTAAATGTTATAATTGAAAATAAAAAAATTTACTCCCAGAGCCAAAAGCCATTCCCTACTGCTGCACCACTCTTATTATTTTTAATTTTTTTTTCCTTGATGTCAGTAATACCAAATAAAAAAACTAATCCACCATGACCTAAAACACACACAAACACCTGACACAACACTCAACAACAAAAAAAGCAAAAACAAACATACAAACACAAAAACACACACTACAAACACAACAAATGAAAGAAAAAAAACTACACAAAAAAAACCATTCGGGAACCCAAACCGCAACACAAAACCTAAAATGAACCTCCACCCAAGACAATCACTACCCACCTGCAACAACGACATAGACCACAACAATCGCCAATACACAGCCCTGACAAATAACACCCCCTACCAGAACTCTACCAGAAGCACATGTAGGCACAAATCAGGAAACCACCACACAGACCCAATTATGTGTTCCACCAGATACTGGAAGTAACCAGCAGAAGACAGCAACCACAACACACTCTACCACAAACACACACGGCCCCAGAAACTACTTACAACACACAAAATTACCAACACCCAAACCAACCTATCAGTACAACACACACAACCTAAAAACCTCAACACAGGGTGATGGTTTACAGCTATAATTGTACACAACACAGAGGGCTTAGCAGTGACGATTTCAGCTTCCAGGGTTAGGGGTCATGGCATTTAGGATGGCGGTCCAGGGTTAGGGGTTAGGGGTTAGGGGTTAGGGGTTAGGGTTAGGGGTTAGGGGTTAGGGGTTAGGGGTTAGGGGTTAGGGGTTAGGGTTAGGGTTAGGGTTAGGGTTAGGGTTAGGGTTAGGGTTAGGGTTAGGGGTTAGGGGTTAGGGGTTAGGGGTTAGGGGTTAGGGGTTAGGGGTTAGGGGTTAGGGGTTAGGGTTAGGGTTAGGGTTAGGGTTAGGGTTAGGGTTAGGGTTAGGGTTAGGGTTAGGGTTAGGGTTAGGGTTAGGGTTAGGGTTAGGGTTAGGGTTAGGGTTAGGGTTAGGGTTAGGGTTAGGGTTAGGGTTAGGGTTAGGGTTAGGGTTAGGGTTAGGGTTAGGGTTAGGGTTAGGGTTAGGGTTAGGGTTAGGGTTAGGGTTAGGGTTAGGGTTAGGGTTAGGGTTAGGGTTAGGGTTAGGGTTAGGGTTAGGGTTAGGGTTAGGGTTAGGGTTAGGGTTAGGGTTAGGGTTAGGGTTAGGGTTAGGGTTAGGGTTAGGGTTAGGGTTAGGGTTAGGGTTAGGGTTAGGGTTAGGGTTAGGGTTAGGGTTAGGGTTAGGGTTAGGGTTAGGGTTAGGGTTAGGGTTAGGGTTAGGGTTAGGGTTAGGGTTAGGGTTAGGGTTAGGGTTAGGGTTAGGGTTAGGGTTAGGGTTAGGGTTAGGGTTAGGGTTAGGGTTAGGGTTAGGGTTAGGGTTAGGGTTAGGGTTAGGGTTAGGGTTAGGGTTAGGGTTAGGGTTAGGGTTAGGGTTAGGGTTAGGGTTAGGGTTAGGGTTAGGGTTAGGGTTAGGGTTAGGGTTAGGGTTAGGGTTAGGGTTAGGGTTAGGGTTAGGGTTAGGGTTAGGGTTAGGGTTAGGGTTAGGGTTAGGGTTAGGGTTAGGGTTAGGGTTAGGGTTAGGGTTAGGGTTAGGGTTAGGGTTAGGGTTAGGGTTAGGGTTAGGGTTAGGGTTAGGGTTAGGGTTAGGGTTAGGGTTAGGGTTAGGGTTAGGGTTAGGGTTAGGGTTAGGGTTAGGGTTAGGGTTAGGGTTAGGGTTAGGGTTAGGGTTAGGGTTAGGGTTAGGGTTAGGGTTAGGGTTAGGGTTAGGGTTAGGGTTAGGGTTAGGGTTAGGGTTAGGGTTAGGGTTAGGGTTAGGGTTAGGGTTAGGGTTAGGGTTAGGGTTAGGGTTAGGGTTAGGGTTAGGGTTAGGGTTAGGGTTAGGGTTAGGGTTAGGGTTAGGGTTAGGGTTAGGGTTAGGGTTAGGGTTAGGGTTAGGGTTAGGGTTAGGGTTAGGGTTAGGGTTAGGGTTAGGGTTAGGGTTAGGGTTAGGGTTAGGGTTAGGGTTAGGGTTAGGGTTAGGGTTAGGGTTAGGGTTAGGGTTAGGGTTAGGGTTAGGGTTAGGGTTAGGGTTAGGGTTAGGGTTAGGGTTAGGGTTAGGGTTAGGGTTAGGGTTAGGGTTAGGGTTAGGGTTAGGGTTAGGGTTAGGGTTAGGGTTAGGGTTAGGGTTAGGGTTAGGGTTAGGGTTAGGGTTAGGGTTAGGGTTAGGGTTAGGGTTAGGGTTAGGGTTAGGGTTAGGGTTAGGGTTAGGGTTAGGGTTAGGGTTAGGGTTAGGGTTAGGGTTAGGGTTAGGGTTAGGGTTAGGGTTAGGGTTAGGGTTAGGGTTAGGGTTAGGGTTAGGGTTAGGGTTAGGGTTAGGGTTAGGGTTAGGGTTAGGGTTAGGGTTAGGGTTAGGGTTAGGGTTAGGGTTAGGGTTAGGGTTAGGGTTAGGGTTAGGGTTAGGGTTAGGGTTAGGGTTAGGGTTAGGGTTAGGGTTAGGGTTAGGGTTAGGGTTAGGGTTAGGGTTAGGGTTAGGGTTAGGGTTAGGGTTAGGGTTAGGGTTAGGGTTAGGGTTAGGGTTAGGGTTAGGGTTAGGGTTAGGGTTAGGGTTAGGGTTAGGGTTAGGGTTAGGGTTAGGGTTAGGGTTAGGGTTAGGGTTAGGGTTAGGGTTAGGGTTAGGGTTAGGGTTAGGGTTAGGGTTAGGGTTAGGGTTAGGGTTAGGGTTAGGGTTAGGGTTAGGGTTAGGGTTAGGGTTAGGGTTAGGGTTAGGGTTAGGGTTAGGGTTAGGGTTAGGGTTAGGGTTAGGGTTAGGGTTAGGGTTAGGGTTAGGGTTAGGGTTAGGGTTAGGGTTAGGGTTAGGGTTAGGGTTAGGGTTAGGGTTAGGGTTAGGGTTAGGGTTAGGGTTAGGGTTAGGGTTAGGGTTAGGGTTAGGGTTAGGGTTAGGGTTAGGGTTAGGGTTAGGGTTAGGGTTAGGGTTAGGGTTAGGGTTAGGGTTAGGGTTAGGGTTAGGGTTAGGGTTAGGGTTAGGGTTAGGGTTAGGGTTAGGGTTAGGGTTAGGGTTAGGGTTAGGGTTAGGGTTAGGGTTAGGGTTAGGGTTAGGGTTAGGGTTAGGGTTAGGGTTAGGGTTAGGGTTAGGGTTAGGGTTAGGGTTAGGGTTAGGGTTAGGGTTAGGGTTAGGGTTAGGGTTAGGGTTAGGGTTAGGGTTAGGGTTAGGGTTAGGGTTAGGGTTAGGGTTAGGGTTAGGGTTAGGGTTAGGGTTAGGGTTAGGGTTAGGGTTAGGGTTAGGGTTAGGGTTAGGGTTAGGGTTAGGGTTAGGGTTAGGGTTAGGGTTAGGGTTAGGGTTAGGGTTAGGGTTAGGGTTAGGGTTAGGGTTAGGGTTAGGGTTAGGGTTAGGGTTAGGGTTAGGGTTAGGGTTAGGGTTAGGGTTAGGGTTAGGGTTAGGGTTAGGGTTAGGGTTAGGGTTAGGGTTAGGGTTAGGGTTAGGGTTAGGGTTAGGGTTAGGGTTAGGGTTAGGGTTAGGGTTAGGGTTAGGGTTAGGGTTAGGGTTAGGGTTAGGGTTAGGGTTAGGGTTAGGGTTAGGGTTAGGGTTAGGGTTAGGGTTAGGGTTAGGGTTAGGGTTAGGGTTAGGGTTAGGGTTAGGGTTAGGGTTAGGGTTAGGGTTAGGGTTAGGGTTAGGGTTAGGGTTAGGGTTAGGGTTAGGGTTAGGGTTAGGGTTAGGGTTAGGGTTAGGGTTAGGGTTAGGGTTAGGGTTAGGGTTAGGGTTAGGGTTAGGGTTAGGGTTAGGGTTAGGGTTAGGGTTAGGGTTAGGGTTAGGGTTAGGGTTAGGGTTAGGGTTAGGGTTAGGGTTAGGGTTAGGGTTAGGGTTAGGGTTAGGGTTAGGGTTAGGGTTAGGGTTAGGGTTAGGGTTAGGGTTAGGGTTAGGGTTAGGGTTAGGGTTAGGGTTAGGGTTAGGGTTAGGGTTAGGGTTAGGGTTAGGGTTAGGGTTAGGGTTAGGGTTAGGGTTAGGGTTAGGGTTAGGGTTAGGGTTAGGGTTAGGGTTAGGGTTAGGGTTAGGGTTAGGGTTAGGGTTAGGGTTAGGGTTAGGGTTAGGGTTAGGGTTAGGGTTAGGGTTAGGGTTAGGGTTAGGGTTAGGGTTAGGGTTAGGGTTAGGGTTAGGGTTAGGGTTAGGGTTAGGGTTAGGGTTAGGGTTAGGGTTAGGGTTAGGGTTAGGGTTAGGGTTAGGGTTAGGGTTAGGGTTAGGGTTAGGGTTAGGGTTAGGGTTAGGGTTAGGGTTAGGGTTAGGGTTAGGGTTAGGGTTAGGGTTAGGGTTAGGGTTAGGGTTAGGGTTAGGGTTAGGGTTAGGGTTAGGGTTAGGGTTAGGGTTAGGGTTAGGGTTAGGGTTAGGGTTAGGGTTAGGGTTAGGGTTAGGGTTAGGGTTAGGGTTAGGGTTAGGGTTAGGGTTAGGGTTAGGGTTAGGGTTAGGGTTAGGGTTAGGGTTAGGGTTAGGGTTAGGGTTAGGGTTAGGGTTAGGGTTAGGGTTAGGGTTAGGGTTAGGGTTAGGGTTAGGGTTAGGGTTAGGGTTAGGGTTAGGGTTAGGGTTAGGGTTAGGGTTAGGGTTAGGGTTAGGGTTAGGGTTAGGGTTAGGGTTAGGGTTAGGGTTAGGGTTAGGGTTAGGGTTAGGGTTAGGGTTAGGGTTAGGGTTAGGGTTAGGGTTAGGGTTAGGGTTAGGGTTAGGGTTAGGGTTAGGGTTAGGGTTAGGGTTAGGGTTAGGGTTAGGGTTAGGGTTAGGGTTAGGGTTAGGGTTAGGGTTAGGGTTAGGGTTAGGGTTAGGGTTAGGGTTAGGGTTAGGGTTAGGGTTAGGGTTAGGGTTAGGGTTAGGGTTAGGGTTAGGGTTAGGGTTAGGGTTAGGGTTAGGGTTAGGGTTAGGGTTAGGGTTAGGGTTAGGGTTAGGGTTAGGGTTAGGGTTAGGGTTAGGGTTAGGGTTAGGGTTAGGGTTAGGGTTAGGGTTAGGGTTAGGGTTAGGGTTAGGGTTAGGGTTAGGGTTAGGGTTAGGGTTAGGGTTAGGGTTAGGGTTAGGGTTAGGGTTAGGGTTAGGGTTAGGGTTAGGGTTAGGGTTAGGGTTAGGGTTAGGGTTAGGGTTAGGGTTAGGGTTAGGGTTAGGGTTAGGGTTAGGGTTAGGGTTAGGGTTAGGGTTAGGGTTAGGGTTAGGGTTAGGGTTAGGGTTAGGGTTAGGGTTAGGGTTAGGGTTAGGGTTAGGGTTAGGGTTAGGGTTAGGGTTAGGGTTAGGGTTAGGGTTAGGGTTAGGGTTAGGGTTAGGGTTAGGGTTAGGGTTAGGGTTAGGGTTAGGGTTAGGGTTAGGGTTAGGGTTAGGGTTAGGGTTAGGGTTAGGGTTAGGGTTAGGGTTAGGGTTAGGGTTAGGGTTAGGGTTAGGGTTAGGGTTAGGGTTAGGGTTAGGGTTAGGGTTAGGGTTAGGGTTAGGGTTAGGGTTAGGGTTAGGGTTAGGGTTAGGGTTAGGGTTAGGGTTAGGGTTAGGGTTAGGGTTAGGGTTAGGGTTAGGGTTAGGGTTAGGGTTAGGGTTAGGGTTAGGGTTAGGGTTAGGGTTAGGGTTAGGGTTAGGGTTAGGGTTAGGGTTAGGGTTAGGGTTAGGGTTAGGGTTAGGGTTAGGGTTAGGGTTAGGGTTAGGGTTAGGGTTAGGGTTAGGGTTAGGGTTAGGGTTAGGGTTAGGGTTAGGGTTAGGGTTAGGGTTAGGGTTAGGGTTAGGGTTAGGGTTAGGGTTAGGGTTAGGGTTAGGGTTAGGGTTAGGGTTAGGGTTAGGGTTAGGGTTAGGGTTAGGGTTAGGGTTAGGGTTAGGGTTAGGGTTAGGGTTAGGGTTAGGGTTAGGGTTAGGGTTAGGGTTAGGGTTAGGGTTAGGGTTAGGGTTAGGGTTAGGGTTAGGGTTAGGGTTAGGGTTAGGGTTAGGGTTAGGGTTAGGGTTAGGGTTAGGGTTAGGGTTAGGGTTAGGGTTAGGTTAGGGTTAGGGTTAGGGTTAGGGTTAGGGTTAGGGTTAGGGTTAGGGTTAGGGTTAGGGTTAGGGTTAGGGTTAGGGTTAGGGTTAGGGTTAGGGTTAGGGTTAGGGTTAGGGTTAGGGTTAGGGTTAGGGTTAGGGTTAGGGTTAGGGTTAGGGTTAGGGTTAGGGTTAGGGTTAGGGTTAGGGTTAGGGTTAGGGTTAGGGTTAGGGTTAGGGTTAGGGTTAGGGTTAGGGTTAGGGTTAGGGTTAGGGTTAGGGTTAGGGTTAGGGTTAGGGTTAGGGTTAGGGTTAGGGTTAGGGTTAGGGTTAG